>NC_080681.1:8079717-8388085 GCF_030445035.2 Dasypus novemcinctus
AGGCCAAAATGGAAAGTTATTGGAAGGTCTAAGAACAATCTCACGAAAGGCCTGTGAGTCCCTATAGCTGGACTCATGTTACCAGCTCGCCGTCCTCCGCTCCTCTTGGCCTGCTGGCTCGCCAGGTCCCTTGGGGCTTTCATGGCTGCTGATGGATTCAGAGCACCACAACTTTTGGCTCCCATTGCCAGAGAGAGGCTGACTCTCTTTTCTCCATTCCAACTTGGAAAAAATCTGAGAAATTAGTAATAGGCCTGGCTTGGTCAGAGGACCATCCCCGTGATCAGAGGCAGGGTGTGCTCTGATGATCCCAGCAGGTCATGTGTTGACTTCTCGATGGGCCATCCAGCAGTTGGGCCATGAAACACAGACAGGGTCGCTGGGAACCTACCTCTGCTGGTCCTCACAAAAGGGAGAATGACTGGAGCCAAGCAGCCACTCCAGTGTGGTTGACTACAGTGAAGCATGGACCTCCTCAGAGACAGCTCTTGTGGAACAAGACTGCTCCCAGCAAGTGATTCTCAAGGCGGCTCCAAAACGCTGTTGACCTTCTGACTGACCAACTGAAGCCTCAACTCTTCTTTCTGCCCCTCTGTTATATACTCTGTCTTTCCTTTAATTAATTAACTAATTGATTGATTGATACCAGGGGCCAGGGATTGAAGCTGGGACCACATATGTAGGAAGCCGGAGCTCAGCCACTGAACTACACCTGCTCCCCAGAATGGGTTTTTTCATTTGTTTGCTTGCTTCTTTGTTTCCGTTTTTAGGAGGTACCAGGGATCAAACCCAGGACCTCGTACATGGAAAGCAGGTACTTAACCACTGAGTTACATCCACTCCTCTCTTTATTTTTTTTTTTTTAAGATTTATTTATTTATTTATCTCCCCTTCCCCCCCCCCCCCCCGCCCCCCAGTTGTCTGCTTGCTGCGTTCTTCTGTGACGGCTTCTATCCTTATCAGCGGCACCAGGAATCTGTTTCTTTTCGTTGTGTCATCTTGTTGTGTTAGCTCTCCGTGTGTGCGGTGCCATTCTTGGGCAGGCTGCATTTCTTTTGCGCTGGGCGGCTCTCCTTATGGGGCGCACTCCTTGTGCGTGGGGCTCCCCTATGTGGGGGACACCCCTGCATGGCAGGGCACTCATGTGCATCAGCACTGCGCATGGGCCAGCTCCAAATTGAGCCAAGTCCGCTTCCCTTTATTTTTTAATATATATTTTTTATTAGAGAAGTTGTGAGCTTACAAAACAATCATACAAAAATGTTCTATATACATATTATTTTTAATATCTGGTATATTGTTATACATTAAATTATTATTATAATAAATACCTGGGAACCCACCCAGGATTGGCACCTTGCCCAACTCTGAGACTACCAGTCACATTGTGATTCGTGATGCCTCCTGGAGTCATTCAAAGCTCAGACTGTGCAACTAGGCTAGTTGGCCCTGCTCACCACCCAACCTAAGAACTAGAACATTAACCAAAACACACACATGCTCCTTCCTAGTCCATCCTCCTACTTCCTTTCTCCTGGAAAGCTAACCAACATCTTTTTTAACATAGTTGACACACACATGCACACATATATGTCTGTGTGTTTTCTGTGGCAGATTGTATTTCCCAAAAAAAGCCCTCAACAATAATACTTCCCACTCTCCAGTTCTTCTTACAAAATGACTTGATAATCCTCCCATCCAAGAGAGGGGTCTGTTGTTCCTGAACCTGTGCCAGCCTTTGTGACTGCCTCACGCAGCAGAGTCCATGAGACTTCCAAGACTCGGTCAAAAAATGTCCTGCCTGCCCTTCTGGGATGCTCGCCAGGGGAAGGATGCCACCATAAAAGCACTGTCTCTACCATGCTGCAGAAACGCTCAAATTAGCCTATAGTTTTAGTTCTCGAGCTCGTGTAGAGAAAGGGAGTTGCCCAGCCAGCCCTAAGCAGCTTCAGACCCCTGCCATCCCAGATCCATCCACCTTTTGACTGCAACTCATGAGAGACCCCGAATCAGAACTGACAAGCTGAGCCCTTCCTGTAACTGTGGGAGAGAAAAATATGATTGTCATTGTTTTCTTTATTAGAGAAGTTGTGGGTTCATTGAACAATCTTGCATAAAATACGGGATTCCCATATACCACCCCACCGTCAACACCTTGGTGATAACACATTTTTATAATTGTACTATTAATTAAAGTCCATGGTTAAACTTGGAGTTCACTGTATAGTATAGTTCCATGGGATTTTTTTTTTAATTTTATTCTGCTACCATATATACAATCTAACATTTCCCCTTTTAGTCATATTCAGATACGTAGTTCAGTGCTGTTGGTTGTGCTACCATCACCACCATCCATTACCAAAATATTTGCCTCATTCCAAATAGGAACCCTGTACATTTTAAGCCTTAAACTTCCCATTCCTTATTCCCACCCATTTCCCTGGTAACCTATATTCTAGATTCTGACTCTATGAATTTGCTTATTCTATTTATTTCAAATAAATGAGATCATACAATATTTGTCCTTTTGTGTCTGGCTTATTTCACTCAACATGATGTCTTCAAGGTTCATCCATGTTGTCACATATATCAGAAGTTCGTTCCTTTTTATTGCTGAATGATATTCCATTATATGTAAATGGCACATTTTATTTATCCATTCACTGGTTGATGGTGGTATTATTGTTTTAAGCCCCTAAGTTTGAGATAACAACAAATAACCAAAACAGACTTTAGTACCTGGAAGAAGGGTGCTGCCTTAACAAAACCTGAAGCATTTGGCATTGGCCTGCAGCAGGGAGGTAGACTGGAGGTAGAAGGACCTGGAAGAGTCTGTTCACAGAGACCTATAGGAAATCTGGAAATCTGTAAGTGAGGGCTTAAAGGAGAATGTTACTGGAAGTTGGAGGAAAGAGATGTTCATTGTGTAGTGGCAGGAAGTTGGTAAAACTTCTACCTGAAGTAAAATGGAAAATAGGAAATGGATCTAATGAACTAGATTAACTAGCTAAAACATCCAGGCAGAATATTGAAAGTGCTTACCTGACTGCTTCTTAGTCTCATGATAAAGTGTGAAAGGAGAAAGACAAACTAAACAACAGACTCTTAAATACAGTGGAGCAGGACTTGGTGCACTTGAAAATAAAAGTTTCTCATTCCCAACCTCACCAGAGTCAACAATTTTCATGTTTTTAAGAAATGTATCAAACCCAGATTCTTTCTTAAAACCTCAGGAAGATCCAAGATGGTGCCTCTAGACCAATAGTTTTCTACCATGAGCTATTTTGTCCCCCAGGGGACATGTGGCAATGTCTAGAGACATTTTCTGGTTTTACCACTAGGATGCTACTAGCATTTAGTGGGTAGTAGCCAAGGATGTTGTTGCTAAACCTCTTACTGTGGACACCATGTATCAGTAGTGCAGAGATTTAGAAGCCCAGCTCTAGGCAGGCAAAAGGCCTTCTAAGGACTTTTTTTCATTCAACAAACCTTTGTTCAACACTGTCCATGTACCAGGCACTATACAAGGCCTTGGAGCTATAAGAGTGAGATAGACCCTCGGGAGACTTACATGCAAATTGGGTAAAAAATTCTATAGGAGAAGAAAAGTAATATTTGTGGTGATTGTATTAGTTATACACTTGTCTTCCTCTATCTTGACATGAGTTCAATTGTGTTAAAATGTGGAGCTGTGGGAGAAAAAGCAGGCCAGTTAGCAGAATCCACCTGGGTAATAAATGCAGAAACACAGCAGAGCACCAGCTGTTCTGTGACTCTGAGTGCAAAGTGGCTTGCCAGCCCACCTCACTTGTAACTCAGTGCATTTCAATATGGATTTGCCCTGATTGTTTTTTTAAATTACAGCTTTATTGAGATACAATTTATAAGCCGTAAAATCCACCCTGGTAAAGCACACACTTCAGAGGTTTTTAATCTCATGAAGTTGCACAAGTATCACCATTATCTAATTCAAGAACATTTTCATCACCCCAAAAGAAAGCCTATACTCATTAATAGTCACTTTCCTTTCCCTCCTCCCTCTAGCCCCTCAGAGCCACAAATCTACTTTCTGTCTCTGTGGATTTGCTTATTCTGGACTTTTCATATAAATGGAATCTTACATAGTCTTTTGTGACAAACTTCTTCCACTTAGCATAATATTTTCAAGGTCCATCCATGTTATAGCAAATATAGGTATCACGTTTTTTTGTCAAATATTCCATTGTATGGATAAATCACATTTTATTTATCCTTTTATCAGTTGATGGACATTTGAGTTGTTCCCATATTTGGCCTAGTGTGAATAATGCTGCTATGAACATTTGTATACATATTTTTGTGTGGATTAGTTCACTTGGATATATACCTAGGTGTGTACTTGCTTGGCCATATAGTAACTCTCTGTTTAATTTTTTGAAGAGCTGCCAAACTGTTTTCCAAAGTGGCTGCACCATTTTATACTCCCACCAGTACATATGTATATATGTATGTATGTATGTCTATATGCATACATGAGGGCTCCAATTACTAAATACCCTTGTCAACACTTGTTATTGTCTATGCTTTGTATTTTAGCCATTGTACTTAGATTTGCATTTACCTAATGATTAATGAGTCTGAGCATTTTTTTCATGTGCTTACTGGCCACTTTCATTCCTTCTTTGGATAAATGTCTATTCAAATCCTGTTGACCATTTTTTAATTGGCTTATTTGTCTTTTAACTGTTGAATTTTAAGAATTCTGTATATATTCTGGATATAAGTCCCTTATCAGATATATGGTTTTAAAATATTTTTCACATTATTGGATTTTCTTTCCAGTTTCTTGATGGTATCATTTACAGCACAAAAGTTTTTAATCTTGATGAAGTCCAATTTATTTAATTTTTCTTTTGTTACTTGTGTTTTTGGTGTCATATCTAAGAAACCATTCATACTACATGGTCACAAAGATTTCCAGCTATGTTTTATTCTAAAAGATTCCTATTTTTTGTTTGTTTGTTTTTAGGAGGTACCGGGGATTGAACCCAGGACCTCATATATGGGAAGCAGGCACTTAACCACTGAGCTACAATCACTCCCCAATGAGTTGGGTTTTTCATTTGTTTGTTTGCTTTGCTTTGCTTTGCTTTGCTTTTTGGAGGTGTAAGGGATCAAACCTGGGACTTTGTACATGGGAAGCAGGCACTCAACCTCTTGAACCACATCTGCTCCCAAGGATTCCTATTTTTAGCTCTTACATTCAGATCTATGATACATCTTGAGTTAAATTTTTTTCTTTTTCCCTATATACCCTGCAGTAGTTCCACACTGTCTTGATATCCATAGCTTTGTGGTAACTTTTAAAATCAGGAGTGTGATTGTACTATATTTGTGATTATACAATGGCTTTTAGTATAATCACAGTGTGAGTTCTTCAACTTTGGTCTTTTTCAAGATTGTTTTAGTCATTCTGTGTTGTCTTAATTTTGTCACAACTGCTATAACAAAGAACCATGGACTAGTAGACTTAAACAGCAGAAATTTTTTGTCTCATCTGTTAGCTGGACTATAGTTCTTTTATTTTTTCCAAAGATTTTTTTTTTTATTTATTTCTCTCCCCTCCCCCCTCCCAGTTGTCTGCTCTCTGTGTCCATTCACTGTGTGTTCTTCTGTGTCCACTTGCATTTTTGTCAGTGGCACTGGGAATCTATGTCTCTTTTTGTTGCGTCATCTTACTGTGTCAGCTCTCTCTGTGTGTGGCACCACTCCTGAGTAGGCTGCACTTTTTTTGCATGGGGCAGCTCTCCTTGGGAGACACACTCCTTGTGCGTGGTGCTCCCCTATGCAGGGGACACCGCTGCGTGGCATGGCACTCCTTGTGTGCATCAGTGCTGCGTGTGGGCCAGCTCACCACAGGGGCCAGGAGGCCCTAGGTTTGAACCCTGGAACTCCCTTGTGGTAGGTGAATGCTCTATCAGTTGGGCCAAATCTGTTTCCCTGGACCATATTTCTTAAAGGGAAGCCCCCATTCCAGGTCTTTCCCCCAACTTCTGGCGGGTGGCCGGCAGTCCACGGCATTCCTTAGCTTGTGGCAGCATAACTCAATCCCTGCCTCTGTCACATGGCCACCCCCCCATCCCCATCTCTCAGTCCTCCTCTATATCTAAATTTCCTTTCCTTATGAGGACACAGTCATAGTGGATTAGAGCTAACTCTAATTCAGTTTAGCCTCATTTTAGCGAGTGACATCTTCAGAGGTCCTATTTACAAAGAAGTTCACATTCACAGGACTGGAGTCTAGGCTTGAACATGTTTTTAGGGGGAATACAGTTCAATCCATAATAGGGATCTTTTGCTTTTCCATGTGAATTATTGGATCCTCTTATCAATTTCAGCAAAAATAAAAGCCACCAAGACTTTGATGGATATTGTTTTTTATCTGTAGATCAATGTGGGGAGTGTGAATAATGTTGCCATCTTAGCAGCATTAAGTCTTCTGATCCAAGAGCATGAGATGTTTTTCCATTTATTTAGTTCTTATATTTTAATATCTTTAAACAGTGTTTCATAGCTTGCAGTGAACAAGACTTGTACTTGTTAAGTTTATTCCCAGTTACTTTATTCTTTTTGATGTTTTTGTAAATGGAATTATTTTCTTAATTTTTTCTTCAGAAATGTTTATCACAAATGTATAGACATGCAATTAATTTTTTATTTTATTTTTAAAGCAGTTTTTTTGAGATATATTCATATATCATACAATCTATCCAAAGTGTATAATAATGGCTTTTAGTATAATCACAGTGTTGTGCATTCATCAACACAAAATATTTTAGAACAATTTCACTACTCCAAAAAGAAAAACTCCATATCCATTAGCATTCACCTCTCAATCCCTCTATCCTACCCTAGCCCAACATAACCACTATTGTAATTCCATCTTTCTAGATTGGTTTATATTTACATTATATATAAGTGGAAGCATACAATATGAAGTACTTGTGTCTGGTTTCTTTCACTTAGCTTAATGTTGTGTGTTTTTTGGCCTGATGTTAACATCCATTTGTTCAGTTTCAAAGAAAAATGTCTTATGTATGCAATAGTACTCATGTTCATATTTCACGTGAGGTTTTACTGTACTATGCAGACCCATGTTGTAGTTTTTAGTTTTCCTTCTAGTAATACACATAACCTTCCACATTACCTTTCAACCAGTCATGCCTATGTAATAGCACTGCTATTAACAGGAGCAAGCACTATATTGTGCTTTCAACTTTCCTTTTCATTTCCAAAGATTAACATACATCTTTACCAATTCTGCATAGGTTAACCCACAACTTTCCATTCTCTACCCTCCTTCTATTTTCTGGCAACTCACATTCTGGTTATCAACTCCACAAGTTTACACAATATATTGAATTCATAATAGAATAATCATACAGTATTTTTTGAAGATTTATTTACTTATTTTATTTCTCTCCCCTTCCCCCTCCACCCCACTTGTCTGTTCTCTGTCTATTTGCTGCATGTTCTTCTTTGTACACCTCTGTTGTTGTCAGCAGCATGGGAATCTGTGTTTCTTTTAGTTGCGTCATCTTGTTGTGTCAGCTCTCCGTGTGTGTGGCACTATTCCTGGGCAGGCTGTGCTTTCTTTCACCCTGGGCAGCTCTCCTTACGGGGCCCACTCCTTGTGCGTGGGGCTCCCCTACGCGGGGACACCCCTGCGTGGCATGGAACTCCTTGCACGCATCAGCACTGCAAATGGGCCAGCTCCACACAAGTCAAGGAGGCCCAGGGTTTGAACCGCGGACCTCCCGTGTGGTAGACAGACACGCTAACCACTGGGCCAAGTCCACTTCCCATCATACAGTATTTATCCTTTGTATCTAGTTTGCTTCTCTCAACATAATGTCCTCCAGGTTCATCCATGTTGTCATATGTTTCACGATTCATTTCTTCTTACAGCTGCATAATATTCCATCTTGTGCATACACCAGTTTGTTTATCCATTCCTCAGTTGATGGACACCTGGGTTGTTTCCCTACTTTGGCAATTGTGAATAATGCTGCTATGAACATCAGTATTCAGATGTCTGTTCATGATGCTTCTCTCAGTTCTTCTGGGTGTATATCTGGTAGTGGTATTGCCAGGTCACACGGCACATCTATGTTCACCTTCTTTAGGAACTACGAAATAATCCTCCACAGTGGCTGTACCATTCTACATTCCCACCAACAGTGAATAAGTGTTTCTCCTCTCCAAAACTTGAAGTTTTCTGACTTTTTAATAATGATCATTCTAACAGGTGGGAAGAATATCTCATTGTAGTTTTGATTTGGATTTTCCTAATTGCTCATTATGTTGAACATTTTTTCATGTATTTTTACACTATTTGCATTTCTTCTTTGGACAAATGTCTATTCCAGGTTTTGGTCCATTTTTTAATTGGGTAGTTTTTTTTTTTACAACTGGTGTAGCACCTCTTTATATATCACAGATATTAAAGCATTATCAGATATGTGATTGCTAACTATTTTCTCCCATTGAGTCAACTGCCTTTTCACCCTTTTGACAAAGTCCTTTGAGGTACAAGAGCGTTTAATTTTGAGGAGGTTCCATTTATCTATTTTTTCTTTTGTTGTTCACATTTTGGGTGTAAGATCGAAGTAATCACCACCTACCACAAGATCTTGAAGATGGGGAAACGGACTTTGGCCCAGTGGTTAGGGCGTCCGTCTACCATATGGGAGGTCCGCGGTTCAAACCCCGGGCCTCCTTGACCCGTGTGGAGCTGGCCATGCGCAGTGCTGTTGCGCGCAAGGAGTGCCGTGCCACGCAAGGGTGTCCCCCGCGTGGGGGAGCCCCCACGCGCAAGGAGTGCGCCCGTGAGGAAAGCCGCCCAGTGTGAAAAGAAAGTGCAGCCTGCCCAGGAATGGCGCCGCCCACACTTCCCGTGCCGCTGACGACAAGAGAAGCGGACAAAGAAACAAGACGCAGCAAACAGACACCAAGAACAGACAACCAGGGGAGGCGGGAATTAAATAAATAAATAAATCTTTAAAAAAAAAAAAAAAAGATCTTGAAGATGTTTCCCTGCATTTCCTTCTAGGAGTTTTAAGGTCCTGACTTTTTATTTTGAACTTTGATCCAGTTTGAGATGATTCTTGTATAGGGAGTGAGATAGTGGTCCTCTTTCATTCTTTTGATTATGAATATCCAGTTCTCCCAGCACCATTTGTTGAAGAGACTGTTTTGTCCTACTAACATGGACTTGGTAGGTTTGTCAAAAACCAGTTGGCCATAGAAGTGAGGGTTTATTTCTGGACTCTCATTTCTATTCTACTGATCAACGTGTCTATCTTTATGCCAATACCGTGCTGTTTTGACCACTCTAACTGTGTAATAAGTTTCATGGTCAGGCAGTGAAGTTCCTCTCACATTACTCTTCTCTTTTAGGATACTTTTGGATATTTGGGTGTATATCCCTTCCAAATAAACTTGGTATTTGCATTTTATATTTCTGTAAAGAAGAGTGTTGGAGTTTTAATTAGCTTTGCATTGAATTTATAAATCAGTTTGGGTAGGATCGACATCTTCATGATATTTAGTCTTCCAACCCATGAACACTAATGTCTTTCCATTTGTCAGATCTTCTTTGATTTCTTTTACCATCGTTTTATAGTTTTCTGAATACAGGTCCCATATTTTTTTGGTTAAATTAATTCTTAGGTATTTGAGCCTTTTTGTTGCTATTGTAAATGGAATTTTTTCACTAATCTCCTCCTCAAATTATTCAGTACTATTGTACAAAAACATTACTGGTTTTTGCATGTTTATCTTTTATCCCGCCACTTTGCTGAGCTCATTTATTAGCTCAAGTAGCTTTTTCCTAGATAGTTCAGAATTTTCTAAATGAAGGATCATGTCATCTGTGAATCATGAGAGTTTTACTTCCTCTTTTCCTATTTGGATGCCTTTTTTTCCCTTTGTCTAATTGATCTAGCAAGAACTTCTAGTATACTATTGAGTAACAGTGGTGACAACAGGCATCCTTGTTCCTGATCTTGGAAAGCTTTCAAACTTTCCCCCTTGAGTATGATGTTGCCTGTGGTTTTTTCAGATACGCCCTTTATCATGTTGAGAAATTTTCCTTTTATTCCTATCAAAGAGTTTTTATCAAGAAAGAATGCTGGATTTTGTCAAATATCTTTTCTGCATTGATCAAGATGGTCATGTGTGGTTTTTTCCCTTCAATTTGTTAAAGTGGTGTATTATGTTAATTGATTTTCTTATGTTGAACCATTCTTGCATGCTAGGAGTGAATCCCACTTGGTCATGATGTGTAATTCTGATTTGCTGCTGGATTCTATTTGCAAGTATTTTGTTGAGAATTTTTGCATCTGTGCTCATTAGAGAGATGTCTGTAATTTTCTTTTCTTTTAGTGTCTTTATCTAGCTTTGGTATCAGGGTGATGTTAGCTTCATTAAATGTGTTGGGTAATTTTCCCTCCTCTTCGATTTTTTGGAAGAGTTTAAACATAACTGGTGTTATTCTTCTCAAAATGCTTGGTAGAAATCACCTGTGAAGCCATCTGACCCTGGGCTTTTCTTTTTTGGGAGATTTTTGATGACTGATTCAATCTCTTCAAATGTGATTGGTTAATTAAGTTCTTGTATTTCTTGTAGAGTCAGTGCAGATTGATTCTTGGAATTTGTCGATGTCATCTATGTTGTCTAGCTTGTTGACATATTTTCTCCTGTTATGATTCTTTATATTTCTGTAGGGTCAGTCAAAACTTCCCCCATTTCATTTCTGACTTTAGGTATTTGCATCTTCTCTTTTTCTCTTTGTTAGTCTAGCTAAGAGTTTGTCAGTTTTATTGATCTTCTCAAAGAACCAGCTTCTGGTTTTGTTGATTTTCTCTGTTTGTTCTTGTTGTTCTCAATTTCATTCATTTCTGCTCTAATCTTTATTATTTCTTTCCTTCTGCTTGTTTTGGGAATTGTTTGCTGTTCTTTCGCTAGTTTCTCCACATGTTCAGTTACATTTTCTTTTTAATACAGATGTTTAGGGCTATAAATTTCCCTCTCAGCACTGCCTTCACTGTATCCCATAAGTTTTGATAAGGTGTGTTCTTGTTTTCATTCATCTCAATATATTTATAAATCTCACAATTTCTTCTTTGACCCACTTCAGCCTCCACACATTTGCAAATTTTCCTCTTTTCCATCTATTATTCATTCCAGTTTCATTCCATTATGATCTGAAAAGGTGCTTTGTACTTTCAGTCTTTTTATATTTACTAAGACCTGCCTTGTGACCTAACATGTGGTCTGCCTGAAGAAAGATCTATGAACACTTGAGAAGAATGTATAGCCACTGATTTGGGATGCAACATTCTGTTTATGTCTGTTAGGTCTAGCTTGTTTATCATTTTGTTCAAGTTCTCTGTTTCCTGTTGATCTTCTGTCTAGTTCTATCTAATTATGAGAGTGGTTTTGTGGCAGTTTGAGATTATTTAAGAATCCCCCCAAAAAAAGAGAAAGACTATGTTTATAAACTGGTCTGTTCCTCTGGGCATGATACCTGTGATAGTTAGGCTAATGTGTCAACTCGGCCAGGTAATTGTGCCCAGTTGTTTGGTCAAGCAAGTACTACGTTAATTGTAATACAAAGGGCATTTATGGACTTTAGTCACCACTGACTTTACTGCATAGATAGCTGATGACAATTACATCAATCTGGGAGATTACCATCAGCAATGAGTGATGCTTTTTCCAATCATTTGAATGCCTTAAAAGTGATTCCAGCATTGAGAGAGAATTTCCCAGCTCATCTTTGGACAGCCAACATCTCTCAGAAACTCATCAAGGACTTTCATGACTTTCATTGGAGCCCCTGGTTGCAGCCTGCCTGTGGAACCTGGACTTGTGCATCCCCATAGTCATGTGAGAGTCTCTGATAAAATCTCTTGCTGTTGACAGATATCTGTTGTAGATTCTGTTTCCCTAGAGAACCCTGACTAATACAGCTTGGTACCAGGAGTGGTTCTTGAGGAACAGAGTCTTAAACATGGGGTGTCTGAGGTGGTTCTGGAAGTTTTCCAACTGGCTTTCTACTCTAACTAGACTCAAGGATACCAATGACTCCCTTTTCAATAATGAAGAGGCTGCTAACAGTTCATGGTGTGAGTTGGCAATCGAGATACACAAAATATCATGACTGAATTCTCCTACTTCCACACTTACAAGAAGCAAGGATCTGGGTCAAAGTGTTTTCAACACCTTAACAGAGTTTTGTGGAGTCAAAAGGTACAATAATGTTGGCTGGCTCCTCCTAGATACTCTGGATACTGTTACAAAAGAAAGAAATGAGTTAAAGGCTTCAAGTTTGAAACTTAAACGCTGCATGAATGATGCAAAAGTTTCTCTGTGTGCTCTGAAAGAAAATCTTGTGTTCTGTAGACACAGGCTTGAAATATCTGAGAACCAAACTCAGACTCTCATTGTAACAGTAGCAGAGTTCAAAAGGAAACTAAAATCTCAGCCCTGCAGGGTTTCTGCAGTTAAAGTGAAAACACTGATTAGAAAAGAGTTGGGAAAACGGACTTGGCCCAGTGGTTAGGGCATCCGTCTACCACATGGGAGGTCCGCAGTTCAAACCCCGGGCCTCCTTGACCACGTGTGGAGCTGGCCCATGCACAGTGCTGATGCACGCAAGGAGTGCCGTGCCACACAGGGGTGTCCCCCACGCACAAGGAGCGCGCCCTGTAAGGAGAGCCGCCCAGCGCGAAAGAAAGTGCGGCCTGCCCAGGAATGGCGCCACCCACACTTCCTGTGCCGCTGACGACAACAGAAGCGGACAAAGAAAGAAGACGCAGCAAATAGACACAGAGAACAGACAACTGGGGGAGGGGGGATTAAATAAATAAATCTAAAAAGAAAAAAGAAAAAAAAACCCTTTAAAAAAAAAGAAAAGAAAAGAGTTGAACCCAGAGAATTGGGATGGAGACATACGGGATGATGATAATATTGGTGGGGACATTGGAACCCTAAATTCTGCTAAAACTTTACCAGATAAGCTTGTGATAGCCTGCCCTGTGGAGACCATACCTTGTCAACCTTGTACCACCCAGCCTCTGGCCTGCCCCAGGGAGCCTGAACCTCTTCCCAGCCCTGAGGCAGGTACCAGCCAAATTCCAGTATGCACTGCTGAGCCTCCAGTCTGCCCTGAGGAACCTGCTTTCCAACCCCTGCCTGAAGAGATTAATCCTCTCACCAGAAGAAAACGCAAAGGAATGCTCTGAAGTCAGTAGTTTGCAAGGCATCTCTAATCCTTCTCCTTACTCACCCCCACCACCTCTCTTGTTTTGGAGACATATTAGTAAAACTAAAATCACAACAAGCCCCCAAAGGTGAAATACAAAGTGTGACCCATGAAGAAGTATGCTATACTCTGAAAGAACTGCATGAGTTTTCCAACTTATATAGACAGAAATCAGGGGAATATGTGTGGGAATGGATACTAAGGGTATGGGATAATGGTGGAAGGAATATAAACTTCAATCAGGCTGAATTTATTGGTAAGTGCCCACTAAGCAGAAATTCTGGAATCAACACTGTAGCTTGAGGGATTAGAAAGGGCTCTAACAGTTTGTTTTGGTGGCTGGCTGAAACATGGACTAAAAGATGGCCTAGCATGTCTGAGGTTGAGATGCCTGGTTTGTCCTGGTACACAGTGGAAGAGGGAATTCAAAGGCTTAGGGAGATTGGAATGCTAGAATGGATTTACCATTTAAGACCTGTCAAAAAAAAAAAAAAAAAAAAAAGACCTGTCTACCCACCCCAGGAATGTCCAGAGGACACACCTTTAACTAGGACTATGAGGAATAAATTTGTAAGACAAAGTCCATCTTCCTTGAAGAGCTCTGTGGTTGCACTTTTCTATATTCCAGGAGGGCTGTAACGGAATTAGAATCCTCAAACATTATAAGGATGATCCCATCTCAGTCCAGTAAAAGTCAAGTGTCAGCAGTTAATCGCTGAAGACAAGGCAGACATGGCTACCGCAATGAAAGGCAGATTCAAAGCAGCAATCAAAAGATCCTGAGTACACATCTTAGACCCAGGGATTCAAGGAGGTTGAAAGTGAATGGCTGGAAAACAATCTTACAAGCAAACAATAATCAAAAAAAGGCAGGAGTAGCTGTATTAATATCAGACAAAATAGACTTTAAATGCTAAACAATTGTGAGAGACAAAGATGGATACTACACATTAGTGAAAGGGATAATCTTTCAAGAAGAACAATCATAAATATTTATGCTCCTAACAAGGGCGCCTCCAAATACGTGAGGCAAACACTGGAAAAACTAAGTGAAAGAATAGATGCCTCTACAATTATAGTGGGGGACTTCAATACACCACTATCAACTTTGGACAGAACATCTCAAAAGAAAATCAATAAAGAAACAAAAACTTTGAACAGTATATTAGAGGAGCTGGACCTATAGACATATACAGGTCATTACACCTGAATACAGCAGAATGTACATTTTTCTCAAGTGCACATGGATTATTCTCCAAGATAGACCATATGCTAGGCCACAAAGAAAGTCTCAATGAATTCAGAAAGATAGAAATCATACAGAATAATTTCTCTGATGACAGTGGAGTGAAGCTGGAAATCTGCAAGGGCCAGAGGCCCACATTTCACACCAAGATAAGGAAATTAAACAGCACACTCTTAGAAAAACAGTGAATCAAAGTGGAAATCTCAAAAGAAATTAATAACGACCTTGAAACTAATGAAAATGATAACACAACATACCAAAATTTATGGGATGCAGCAAAAGCAGTACTGAGAGGGAAATTTATAGCCATAAATTCATACATCAAAAAAGAAGAACGAGCAAAAATTGAAGAACTAACTGCACATTTGGAGGAAATAGTAAAAAAACAACAAAGTAACCCCACAGGAAGAAGAAAGAAAGAAAGAACAAAGATAAGAGCAGAACTAAATGAAATAGAAAATAAGAAAGCACTTGAAAAGATAAATAAAACCAAGAGCTGGTTCTTTGAGAAGATCAATAAAATTTACAAACCCTTAGCTAGACTAACAAAGAAAAAAAGAGAGAAGATGCAAATACACAAAATAAGAAATGAGAAAGGAGATATCACCACTGACCCCACAGAAATAAAGACTATCATAAGAGGATACTTTGAAAAACTATATTCCAACAAAAATGACAATTCAGAGAACATGGACAAATTCCTAGGAATACATAAGCAACCTATATTGATGAAAGAAGAAATTGATGATCTCAACAAATCAATCACAAGTGAAGAGATAGAATCAGTCATTAAAAACCTCCCAACTAAGAAGAGCCCTGGGCCAGACAGCTTCACAGGTGAATTCTAAAAAACATTCTGGAAAGAACTAAGGCCAATCTTGCTGAAACTCTTCCAAAAAATTGAAACAGAAGGAACATTACCTAACTCATTCTATGATGCCAACATTACCCTAGTACCAAAGCCAAACAAAGACACCACAAGAAAGGAAAATTACAGACCAATTTCTCTAATGAACCTAGATGCAAAAATCTTCAACAAAATACTTGCTAAGCATATTTGACAACACATTAAACAAATTATACACCATGACCAATTGGGATTCATTCCGGGTATTCAAGGATGGTTCAACATAAGAAAATCAATCAATGTAATACACCATATAAAAAGATTGAAGAAAATCACATGATTATATCTATAGATGCAGAAAAAGTATTTGACAAAATATAGCACACTTTCTTGATAAAAACACTGCAAAAGATTGGAATATAAGGAAATTTTCTGAACATGATAAAGAGTATATATGAAAAACCCACAGCCAACATTGTTTACAATGTGAAATCCTAAAATCCTTCCCTCTAAGATCAGGAACAAGACAAGGATGCCCACTCTCACCTCTTCTATTTAACATTGTCTTAGAGTACTTGCCTGAGCACTGAGGCAAGAACCAGATATAAAAGGCATTCAAATTGGAAAGGAAGAAGTCAAAATTTCATTATTTGCAGATGACATGATCCTATACATAGAAAACCCTGAGAGGTCTACAACAAAGCTTCTAGAACTCATAAATGAGTTTAGTAAAGTCACAGGTTATGAGATCAATGCGCAAAAATCAGTAGGATCTCTGTATACCAATAATGAGCAAGCTCAGGAGGAAATCAAGAAACAAATACCATTTACAATAGTAAATAAATCAAATACCTGGGAATAAATTTAACTAAAGATGTAAAAAACTTATACACAGAGAACTATACAACACTGTTCAAGGAAATCAGAGACCTAAATAAATGGAAGAATATTCCCTGTTCATGGATAGAAAGACTAAATATTATTAAGATGTCTATCCTACCAAAACTGATCTACACATTCAATGCAATCCCAATAAAAATCAACACAGCCTTCTTTAAGGAACTAGAAAAACTAACTATGAAATTTATTTGGAAAGGAAACAGGCACTGAATAGTCAAAGACATATTGAAAATGAAAAACGAAATTGGAGGAATCACACTACCTGACTTCAAAACATACTACAAAGCTACAGTGAAAACAGCATGGTAGTGGCACAAGGAGAGACTCACGGACCAATGGAACCGAATTGAGAATTCTGATATAGATCCTCATATATACAGTCATATGATATTTGATAAGGCCACCAAACCCTCTCAACTGGGAGAGAATGGCCTCTTCAACTTACGTGCCTGGAGAACTGGATATCCATATGTAAAAGAATGAAAGAGGAGTGCCAGCTCACACGTTATACAAAAATCAACTCAAGATGAATCAGAGACCTAAATATAAGAACCAAGAGCATAAAGACTTTGGAAAGCAATGTTGGGAACCATCTACAGGACCCTGTAATAGAAAATGACTTCATGAACTTCACACCCAAAGCATGAGCAGCAAAAGAACAAATAGATAAATGGGACTTCCTCAAAATTAAAGCCTTCTGCACCTCAAAGGAGTTTGTCAAGAAAGTGAAAAGAGAGCCTACACAATGGGAGAAAATACTTGGTAACCATATATCTGATAGGAGACTTATAACCTGCATAGAAAAAGAACTCCTATATCTTGAAAACAAAAAGACAAACAACCCATTTTAAAAATGGGAAAAAGATTTAAACAGACACTTCTCCAAAGAAGAAATACAAATGGCTAAAAAGCACATGAAAAAATGCTCCAAGGCTCTAGCCATTAGGGAAATGCAAGTCAAAACTACAATGAGATACCATCTTACTCCCATGAAATTGGCAGCTATGAAAAAACAGAAGACTACAAATGCTGGAGAGGATGTGGAGGAATGGGAACACTCATCCACTGCTGGTGGGAATGCAGAAGGATGCAGCCATTCTGAGGACAGTTTGGCAGTTTCTCAAAAAACTAGCTAAAGATTTGCCATATGACCCAGCAATTCTACTGCTGGGTATATACCCAGTAGAACTGAAAACAAGGACACAAACCGATATATGCACACCAATGTTCATAGCAGTATTGTTCACTATTGCCAAAAGTTGGAATCAACCCAAATGCCCATCAACAGATGAATGGATAAATAAAATGTGGTATATGTGTATATATATACACACAATGGAATACTACTCAGCTTTAAGAATGAATACACTACAAACACATGTGATAACATGGATGAATCTTGAGAACCTTATGTTGAGTGAAGCAAGCCAGGCATCAAAGGACAAATACTACATGACCTCAATGATATGAAATAAATAAACCAAGCTGCCTCAGAGAGCTAGAGACTGGATGATAGGCTTAAAGGAAATTGGGGGGTAGAGGAAGGTTGTGAGCTAACACCTACATGGGTAAACTCTATGATAAGCTGGAGGTAAGTATTTGTGCAAGGAAGGGATAAAATGGGGGCATAGGATTACCTTTGGGTGGTGCTTTGTGGGCTTGAGGTGGGCTAGGGATGGGAGGATGGGTAATATTGCCCAAGAAATTGGGGGGGGAGGGTGGGGGTAACATATGAACATAGGAGATTCTCAGGTATTTGGTTGAGAGTATAATGCTGAGAAAACTTTTTCAAAAATATAATAAGGAAGGTTATCTGTTTAAGATGCTTAAAGGGGATAATCTGATGCAGGACAGGCTTCTAGGGAGTGTGTGAGTGCTCATCTTGCCATAGTGGTTTATATCATTGGATGGAGACCCATATAATGAGACTGAAGGTATGCCCACATCCTGGGGAGGACTGATGTTCTCAAATAGAGGGAATTGTATCTCTCAAGAGAAATGGTGGCTCACAATGCATTAGGGTAGTTGAGCATGTCAAGCCCTCAACATTGTTGCAAGTATCTCTGAACATGGCCCTTCAAGCAATGAAGATTGACTGTCACTGTTGGCCCTGAGGGGAGGGGGAAAGAGGTATTGAATAGATGGAATCAATGTAACTGTGTGGGCAATAGAAGTGTTCCACAGGAGTATGCAAGGATGGATATAAGACATGTTAAATTACACCAAAAATGTATAGGGGCTGATAGGCTAAAATGTAAATCATAATGTAAAACATAACTAAAAATTTAGAAAATTGTATAGTCTAAAATATAAACCACAATGTAAACGCAAATGTTACCTTGTTTGAAAGCTATTGTCTCAATATCTGTACATCAGTTTCAGTAAATATAGTATGAATATGTAAAAAGATTATTGCTTTGGAAGGGAAAAGGGTTTTATGTTGGATATGTGGGAGTACTGTATATTGTATATATGAATTACTGTGATCTAAAACTTTTGTGAAGATAATGGGAAAAAAAAGAAAAAGAAAGGACGTAGACACTGAGGAAAAGACAGAAGAAATTGCCTTGCCAATTTGCATACAGGGCAACACTTATTGCAGTGATGGAAGGCAAACCATCAAAAACAAAGCTTTTGCATTTTTAAACTTTTTGATACCCCAATTTATTTTTACCTTAATTTTTCTAAATTAGTATGTATTCTGTATCTAACCTTTAAACTCATCACTATATTCCATTTTACTATTAATGGAACCTGACAATATATTGGGCTTCATTTTTGAAGAAGTTTTGGATCACAGAGAGGTTCAACAATGGCAGGGGAGGAATACTGGTGTGGGATGTTATTGACGGGACACATGGTTGGCAGGGAGTTCTCCAGGGCATATATCCAGGGTACATAAAAATGTTTGGATATTTTCATAGTGGTTACAATTAAAAACAACTGAGGGAGTGCTGAGTTCCTAGCCAGGGGAGCTCTATCACAGTCCCTAAAGGAACAGCAACAACCCCCCAAGTGTAACGGCAAAGACCAAAAATGAAGGAAGTTCCAACAATGAGCCCTTGATACTAATGACTATGCTTGTAAGCCTGTGCACCTGAAATAAGAACAAGGCCTAGAGCTGCAGGGTGCCTAGGAGTTACCTCCTGAGAGCCTCCATGTTGCTCAAATGTGGGTAGTCTTGAAGCCAAACTCAGCATGTAAATGTGTTGCCTTCCCCCCAGCATGGAACATGACTTCCAGGGATGAGCCTCCCTGGTGCCAACGGATTACTACCAAGTACCAGCTGATGATGTAACTAGAAAATGGCCTTAAATAAAAGAGTCAACTCAGACCAGCAGTTTATCTCAGTCTACATATAATACCAGGAGTTAAAAATGCTTTTTGACCTGAATAAAAGGGGGAAATGGAAAGGACAAATGAGTTTATATGGCTATGAGTCTCCAAAAAGAGCCAGGAGGTCATCAGAGGGGTCGCCCTTATGCACACCTCAGCAGAGTCCCAGAGACAGATAAAGTAGATACAACTTCAGGTATTGGTTCTTCTGAGGGCTACAGAGACCCACAGGTTCTGTGATCATGGCAGATGGAGTTCAGTGCCATGTCAGTTGGCTCTACTTTGGAGTTTGTGTTTCTGTGTTACTTTTACCAGATCTGTAGTTGGTGCTGGGGTTTAGTATATACCCAGGGGACCTGAATCTCTGGACTGACCATGTGATAGCCAGGCCCTGAGCCTGAACAGACTTGCAACTCCTACACTCTGGTTTATTGGACTTACCCCACTCAGCTAACATGGAGGTGAAGAAGATCAACCACCACACCAGGGAGCCAAGAGTGCCTACAACTGAAAGCAGGAGACTTGCATCAAGCATCCATGTGGAATCTAAGCCCCTTCTTGATATAGATGTGGAGTGGACACAACCATTCTAAGGTCCACAGGATGGAGGAATAGAGTATGGATTAGAGTGGACTTACTGATATTCTATACATGAACTATTGTGATTAGTAATCGAAGAAAATGCGGCATTGGAGTGGAGAAAGTGGCCATGGTGGCTGCTGAGGGTAGGGAGTGGGAGGAAGAAATGTGATGTGGGGGCATTTTCGGGGGTTGGAGTTGTCCTGGGTGGTGCTGCAGGGACAGTTACCAGACATTGTATGTCCTCCCATGGCCCACTGGGTGGACTGTGGGAGAGTGTGGGCTATGGTGTGGACCATTGACCATGAGGTGCAGCGGTGCTCAGAGATGTATTCACCAAGTGCAATGAATGTCTCATGATGATGGAGGAGGATGTTGTTATGGGGGGAGGAGTGGGATGAAGGGGTGGAGGTATATGAGGACCTCATATTTTTTTAATGTAACATTAAAAAAATAAAGACAAAAAAAATTCACCTGTGAAGTCATCTGGTCTCAGGCTTTTCATCTTTGGGAGCTTTTTGATGACTGTTTCAAACTTCACTAGTTGGTTTGTTGAGGTCTACTATTTCTTCAAGGGATAGTGTAGGTAGTTCATAGGTTTCTAGGAATTTGTCCACCTCCTCTATAGTGGATAACTTTTTGGTGTTCAGTTGTTCATAGTATCCTTTCATGATATCTCATTTCTGTGGAGTCCATGGTAATTTCCCCCCTCTCATTTCTGATTTCATTTATCTGCATCTTCTTTTTTTTTTTTTTTTTTTTTTGTCTATCTAGCTAAGGGCTTCTCAATTTTGTTGATCTTCTCAAAACACCAACTTTTGGTTTCGTTGATTCTCTCTGTTGCTTTTTGTTGCTTTCTTCTCAATTTCATTTACTTCTGCTCTGGTTTTTACTATTCTTTTTTTCCTTTGCCTTGGCTGGGGATTAGTTTACTGTTCTTTTTTCAGTCCCTCCATGTGTGCAGTTAGCTCTTCAATTTTAGCCCTTTCTTCTTCTTTAATATAAGTGATGAAGGCAATAAATTTCTCTCTCAGCACTGCCTTTGCTGTGTTCTATAGGATTTTATATATTGTGTTCTCATTTTTATTTGTCTCAAGATATTTGCTGAATTTTCATGCAGTTCTTCTTTGACTCACTGATTATTTAAGAGTGTGTTGTTTAATCTCCATATGTTTTTGAATTTCCCCTTTTCCATCCATTATTGATTTCCAGCTTCATTTCTGTTATGATCAGAGGACGTGTTTTGTATAATTTCAATCTTTTTAAATTTATTGAGACTTCTCTTGTGACCCAACATATGGCCTATCCTGGAGAAGGATTCATGAGCACTTGAAAAGAATGTATAGCTGATGCTGTGGGTGCAATGCACTGTTAGGTCTACTTTTTGTGTCATATTATTCAAGCTCTCTGTTTCTTTATTTATCCTCTGTCCAGATGTTCTATCCAATACTGAGAGTGGTATATTGATGTCTCCAACTATTTTTGTGGTGACATCTATTTCTCCCTTTGGTTTTTCCAGCGTGTGTCTCATGTATCTTGGGCACTAAGGTCAGGTGCATAAATATTTAGTGTCGTTATTTTTCTTGGTAAATTACCCCTTTTGTTAATATATAATGTCTTTCTTCATTTCTTATAACAGATTTGCATTTGAAATCTATTTTATGTGAGATTAGTATCACCAGTCCAGCTTTTTTGGGGTTCCTATTTGCATGGAATATCTTTTTCCAGCTCTTCACTTTTAATTTGTTTTTTTCCATAAATCTAAGGTAGATCTCTTGTAGACAACATTAGATGGCTCATCTTTTTATCCTTTCAATCAGTCTGTGTCTTTTTATTGGGGAGTTCAAGTCTTTAACATTCAATGTTATTACTATAAAGGTATTACTTCATTGATTTTTGTCCTTCAGCTCTCTGTTGTCATATCATTCTATACGTCTGTCTTCTTATCCTTTAGTTTACCCTTCCTAATAATCTTCATATCTACACTTTTCTTCAAATCTCTTGCCCTTATTTTTTCCTTTCAGGCTGCAGCACTCCCCTTTGTTTCTCTTGTAATTCTGGTCTTTTGGTACATGTTCTATCAGTTTTTGTTAGTCTGTGAAGACTGAACTCACCCTCATTTTTGAAGGGCAGCTTTGCTGGATATAGAATTCTTGGCTGGCAGTTTTTCTCTTTCAGTACCTTAAATATATCATATCACTTTCTTCTTGCCTCTTCAGTTTATGATGAGAGGTTGGCACATAATCTGATTGAGTTTCCCTTGTGGGGGTGCTTTGCTTTTCTCTTTCTGCTTTCAGAATCCTCTTTATGTCTGATATATGTTGTTCTGAATAGTAGGTGTCTTGGGATTTATTCTGTTTGGGGTGCATTGTTCTTCTTGGATATTGATATTTATGTCTTTCATAATGATTGAGGAGTTTTCAGTCATTATTTCCTCAAATGTTTTTTCTGCCCCTTTTCCATTCTCTTCTACTTCTGTGACACTGATAATGAAAATATTTGTGCATATTGCATTGTCACTCAATTCCCTGAGACTCTGTTCCATTTTTTGATTCTCTTCTCTTTCTATTCTCTCGTGTTTTCCAGTTCAGATGTTCTGTCTTCAAAATCACTAATTCTGTCTTTGAGCAATTCAAATCTGCTCTTATGTGCCTCTAATGTATTTTAAATCTCATCCATCATGTCTTTCATTCCCATAACATCTGTTACTTTTCTTTGAAGGCTTTCAAATTATTCTTTATGTTTACCCAGTGTCTTCTTAATATCCTTTATGTCTTTAGTCATATTTTCTTCAAATTCTTTGAATTGATTTAGGAGAGTTGTGTTGATTACTACTGATTAATTTTCCTAAATCCTTTATCTCTTCAGGATATTTGGTTTCGTCCTTTGACTGGGCCATCTCTTCCTGTCTCCTAGTATGGCTTGTAATATTTTGCTGATGTCTAGGCATCTGAATATGTTGGTAAATTTACTCTAATGATCAATTCCTCTCTCTTGCCTACTTTTTTTTTCACAGACCTTCTTTGACATTTGTCTGAACTTATTCTAAGTCTTTACAATTGCCCACCTTAAATTATCAAAATCAGGACAGGGTCTCACTAATGGGGTGCAGATTCTCTCCCAGAAATAAGAGTACAGAGAGAATCAAAAGTAGTTTTTGTCCATGCAATTTCCAGACCTGCCAGAAGGTGGCGCTTGTTGGCACATCTTTCAACAGAGGTGTTTCAGTCTCACCTTTCCTATGTTCCTGTGTTGAATCTCCAGAGTGGAGATTCAAAGCAGGCTCTGTTAGCCAAATTCACTGAAGAAAGAACCCACAACTCCACCGCCCCTTTCTCTTGTAACAGCTGACAGGAAGGAAAATGTCTGTTCCCCCTCTTAGCTGCAGTGAGCAAGGGGTTTTATCCCAGCTTAAAATCTTGGGGTAGGGGAGGCGAGCCCTTCCCTGCTGCTATGGGGGCTTGGTAACTCATATTTGTTGTTTTGGATTCTTTGTCTCTCTGTCCCTTACTCTCCTGGGAGTTATGTAGCACTGTCCTGGTCTGCTAAACCCCCAAAGCAGTTCCCTCAGACAGCTTCTGGCATTTTCTCCATTGTTTTTGTGTGAGTATTGAGCCTGCCTGATAGTCCTATGCCATCTTCCCACCTCTAATGTGTTTTTAAATCTCAACTATCACGACTTTCATTTCCATGAGCTGTTAATTTTCTACTCAGGTTTTTAAATCTTCTTTGTTCCCACCCAGTGTCTTCTTGATGTCCTTTAGCTACATTATCTTTCAACTCATTAATTTGATTTTGAAAATTTGTATGAATCTCATTGAAAATTAGTTGTCTCAAATCCTGTGTCTCATCTGGGGCTTTGATATATCCCTTTGCTTGGGTTACTTCTTCCATTTTCTTAGTATGGCTTATAATTTTTTGTTGATGTCTAGACTATGATGGTAAGTTTACCTTGATATTCTATTTCTCTCTCTTTCATAAGGATTTATTGATGGAGGGCTGTGTGTTATTGCCATTCTTTGATTCTTGGTTCAGTCTGTTCTAGGTCTTTAGGATTATCCCTGTTAGTTGCTCAAAGTTGGGCCCTGGACCCAGTGTTTGGATGCAGACCCACTTCCAAGGGCCTTGGGGAAGGAGGTTGTAAAGATCTGAAGAAGCCTCTCTTTCTTATTTACTTTTACTGTCTTCACATGCACTTCCTTGCTCTGCCAGCAGATGGTGCTATTTGGAAGCAGAAGGTGCATTTCAAAGCCTATGTGTTCACTGCAACACCAACCTCAACAGTGTGACCCAGGATCCTGCCTGGAGGCTAAGAGCCTTGCCAAACTTTCTTAGATGCTGTTCTCCAACCATTGCTGGTAGCCCCCTCCCTTTTCCCAGATAGGAAATAATTCCACTTCCCTCCGCATCCTCAACAACCAGTCCCAGTCAGTAGGGAAGGTGATTAGAGGGTCTGCTGTCTTTACACCCTTGCCAGCTCCCAAGGCAAGCAATGGTGCATCCCCACTTGGCCTGGCAGGGCTTGTGGGACCCAGCAGATACCAAATTAGTGGGTCAAGAGCTGAACCAGCCTTAAGCTGCATCCCTCTCTCCTGTTTCTTGGGGAGGTGGATCCCTGTGGCCCCTTTGGTCTGTAAGGACCAGCCTGAGGCCAGAGAATTCAAAATTGTCTGCTCTTAGGGTGGGAAAAATGTGCCAACAGCTGCAACTTCCACTCAGTCTTTCAGCTGAGATTTTTTTCCTGTGCTCCTCTCTCTGCTGGGTGGTGTCCAGCCTTCCACTGTGTCCTAAACCCCAGAACATTTTTTCCCAGGCCATTTCTGCCTGACCTCTAGCCATTTTTCAGGGAGAGAAAAAAGTCTCATGTCTTTCTATTCTACCGTCTTCCTGGAAGTCCCTGTGTAATTAATTTTTGTATATTAATCTTGTCCTGAAACCTTGAACTTACTTATTAGTTCTAACAGTTTTATTTGTGGATTCCTTAGGATTTTCTATGTACAAGATAATGCCATTTGCCCATAGAGATCATTTTATTTCTGTCTGTCCAGTATGGATGCACTTATTTATTTATTTACTTTTGTCTAATTGCTCTGAGTAGAACCTCCAGTACAATTTTTTTGAAGATTTATTTATTTCTCCCCCACCGTCCATTGTCTGCTCTCTGTGTCCATTTCCTGTAGGTTCTTCTGTGTCTGCTTGTATTCTCATTAGGCACTCCAGAAACCGATCCTGGGACCTTCCAAAGTGGGAGAGAGGTGATCATTCTCTTGTGCCACCTCAGCTACCTGGTCTGCTGTGTTTCTTATTGTCTCTCCTCTGTGTCTCTTTTTGTTGCATCATCTTGCTACATGAGCTCTCCATGTGGGCCAGCACTCCTACGTGGGGCAGCACTCTGTGTGGGACAGCTTGCCGTTACCAGGAGGCCCTGGGTATTGAACCCTGGACCTCTTATATGGTGGACAGGAGCCCAATTGCTTGAGCCACATCCTCTTTCCTAATTTGTTCTTGATTTAGGGAGAAAGACTTCTGTCTCTCACCATTAAGTATGTTAGTGCAGGTTTTTTATCATAAATTTTACCAAATGTCTTTTCAGCTTCTATTAAGATATTTATGTGAGATTCACCTTTAATTAATTCTAGGAATTTGTCTATTTATCAAATTATTGTCTATTTGTCAAATTATTGAATTTGTTGGCATAGAGTTATTGATAATATTCCCTTTTTCTCTTTTCTATTTCTGTTGGGTTAATAGTTGTATCCTCCCTTTCATTCCTAATTTTAGAAATCTGTCATGTATAATCTTACAGTTTTCAAGCCTAAAAGTCCAAAAGGAAGATGTTGGCAAGGCCATGACTTCTTCCAGGTTCAGTAGCATTCTGGTGTTACGTGGTGATTTCTCTCTCTTTTCTGGCTTCTTCTGACTTCTGTATTCTACTGACAACATCAGAATTTCCTGTCTTTATAAAGCCTCCATTCAGACAGATTAATGCCCACACTGATTCAATTTGGCCACACTTTAAAGTAAAAACATCATCAGAAGGTCCTGTTTATGAATGGGTGCACACCCACACAAGCGTGGATTAAGACGTGAACATACCATGATTCAGTGCCCAGCAGTCCACCTTCTGGACCCCAAAAAACATGCCCTTCCCACATGCAAATTACATTCACCCAACACAATGTCCCAAAGCCTTCATTCATTTCAGTAGCAGCTCTAAGTACAAAGGCTCATCAAAACTAGTTGTGGATGTGGCCTGTCCGGGGGCAACATTTCTCAACTTCTGTGGTCCTATGAAACCTGAAATAAATAAATAAGTTACCTGCTTCCAAAGTACGATTGTGGGGCAGGCAAGGGTAGACATTCCCATTCTAGAAGGGAGAAGTTGTAAGAAAAACTAGCATCACAGGTCCCAGGCAAGTCCCAAACCCAGAAGGGCATACTCCATGAGCTCCCAAGGGTGGAGAGTCACCTGTGGATTGATGCTTTGTCCTCTGGGCCTTTCTGAACACTTGGCAGTGGACATGCTGTCCCCAGATATCTGGGTGAAGACCCCACCCTCTCCAAGAGCCAGGACAAAAGGCTCTCCCCCTCCAAGCACTAGCTGATTCCTTTATGCTAAACAGTTCAGTCTACCTTTACCTCTTTCTTCTCCCATTTTACCATAAGCAGCAAGGAGCAAACTCCACTGCCTCTGCATTCAGGAGAAGGGCGTCACTTAGCAGGGAATGCTCTCTACTGGCAGCTTGGCCACGTCTCTGGCCAAATGCTGAGCCTCCCCAGTCCCCACCTGGCAACAGCCCACCCACAGTGCTTTTGCTGGACCACAATTACCTGCTTGATAAGCGGCTTCTGGCAGAAGTCCCCCATGTTTACCAGCTTTAAGGATTGGCTACTCGCTCTTACCCCTGCTTCCCCACGAGAAATTGAAATCATTGCTCCAGGTCCCACCCAGGGCAGAGGTCATGAAGCAAGGAAAAAAGTGTCTCAAACTACTGGACCTTAACGGTATCAGGCAATAACCACCTGGAGGTACAGTTACAAGGCATGGCCCCTGCCAGTGGTGGAGGAGGACACTAACAAAATGCTAACAAAAGCAGGCCCCGTAATCAGTGTCAGCATGGGGGCACCAATGCAAAGGCCCAGGTTATACACATCAATGTTCCTTGGGGCTAGCCTTACTTGGTAGCTTACGTGTGACCTGGGTCATGGAGCTCCTGCTGAATCCAAGGTCTGGCAGCCTCGAGGATGCTGGAGCAAGACTGCCTTTGCAGCAACTATACTCCAGGCTTAGCCACTGGAGCTTGCTGGAAAGTTATTAGAAGGGCTGCGCCCCAAGTGCCACCAAATCCAGATCCAACTGGGCAATTCAGACTATATACATTAAATGGCACACGTGTTTAAAGGCTACCAAACCTACCACCACCATAGACCAAATTTTGATGGCAGAGGAGTAGTCCCTGAGGTGTGCCAGTTAAACTCAAATTGGCTAATATTGCTATGCAGCACTAACCCACAGTGGGTCTTGAAAGGCTTGTGCTTTACAGGTAGGGAGACCATTCTAGATTTATCATCAGCTCAGAGAAACGCATGTCCTTCTGAGTTATTCTACTTAGGGAGAGAAGCATTTATGCTTCCCCATGAAGGCACTGGTCAAGCCCTGGTGGAATGCTCCCAGAAGACCCACAGAGGCTAATAAACCTTTGGGATAGAAGCAACAACAGAACAGGCTACAGAGAAATATTTCAAAGGGTCTCATGGCTTTATGCCATCCATCAGAGTGCTCAGCCCCTACCATTCCACTCCTGGGTGACCATCTTCTCAGCCTCACCACTGCCTCAACCCACGAGGTCACTGCAGGAAATTTCAGCTCTCAGGATGAGAAGCAACCATGGGGTCATCTCTAAGACAGCCCCAGTCTGACACTGCTGGAAAACCAGACTCTTAATTCTCCCCAAATCAGTGCCTACTCACAGCCAAGACCCCCGACCCATGCAATGCTAACTTGCTCCATGCCTGCTTTGCTAAGCATTCCCGAGACACTGTAGAGTGGCAACATCTAGCTGAGAAAACCTCTTGCTTTAAATGCAACCCTCATAGCTACATCCCCTGTTACAGAGCACCTCTTAACACCAGTCAGTGTGAGACAGCCTCAGCCTTTATATACAGAAGCTGGGGACAGGAGGACTGTGTGTTGTGATGCCTAAATTTGACCATGGCCTTCAATAATGTTACCTTCTCCTGCCCCACAGGAGAAATGCTCCTTGACTGGAATGTATTCTATGTGCTGAAGGGCTAGTCTCCATTTAACACTGTTGGCCTCAGGAAACCATGCCAATAGCAGGGCCAGCCTCCACATCAGCTCCCACACCTAGGTGCCTCCAACCACCACTGAGGCTCTAGTTCCCCAAAATAGCCCAAATTTGTACACTGGGCTGAAACCAGCACCTATTTCCTCAGGCACTGCAATTGCCGGCTTGTTATCAAGCTCAAAGGAGATTATTTCCTGCGTTAGCAGCCTATTGGTTGACCTATTAACCCTACTGCCAGACAGGAGGTATCCCCTTTCCATAACACTTGACTGTTCCCATGTGCAACACTTCAAAATACAATACCTGGCACCTGGCACCAAGGGTACTCACCCAGTGCTCCACATCTGCCTTGGTACCCACTGCACATGGTACCCATTTCATCTGGTGGGCCACAGGTCCTGCAGGCATGTGGCTTATTAACCAACCACCCCAAGATATTAGCTAGTCACTCAGAAAACCCCAACTCACTTCAGCTTCCCTAACTGGTGGTTTGGAGCTGTATGCACCCCAGAAAAATATGTTCTTAAACTTAATCTATTCCTGTGGGTTGAGTCCATTGTAAGTACTTTTTTGATGAGGTCACTTCAGCTAAGGTGTGGCCCACCTCAATCAGGATCATCTCAGTCCTATTACTGGAGTCATTTATTTATTTATTTTAATGTTACATTCAAAAAATATGAGGTACCCATATACCCCCCCTTCACCCCACTCCTCCCCCCATAGCAATAACCTCCTTCATCATCATGAGACATTCATTGCATTTGGTGAATACATCTCTGAGCATCATTGCATCTCATGGTCAATGGTCCACATCATAGCCCACACTCTCCCACAGTCCACCCAGTGGGCCATGGGAGGACATACAATGTCCGGTAACTGTCCCTGCAGCACCACCCAGGACAGATCCAAGGCCCGAAAACACCCCCACATCACATCTCTTCCTCCCACTCCCTACCCCCAGCAGCCACCATGGCCACTTTCTCCACACCAATGCCACATTTTCTTCAATAACTAATCACAATAGTTCATGAATAGAATATCAGTAAGTCCACTCTAATCCATACTCTATTCTGGAGTCCTTTATAAGCAGGATGAAATTCAGGCAGGAGAGAAAACCATGAGAAGTAAGAAGCTGAAATTCAATGGAACCCAGAAAAGAACTGAAAGGCCAAGAGAGGCCACCATGTGCACTGCCATGTGACAGAGGAGCCCAGGGCCAAGGATCACCCACAGCCAGGCCCAGAATGCCCCAGACTGTGGGGAGAAATCATCACATTGATGATACTGTGATTTAGACTTTTTCCTGGCCTCAAAAGCATGAGCCATTAAATGCCCATTGTTTAAGTCATCCCTCTGCATGGTATTTGCTTGAGCAGCCAAGGAAACTAAAACACTAACTGTGGCAAACTGAGATTATTTTATGAATGCCCAAAAGAGAAAGATTATGTTTGTAAACTAATCTATTCCTCTGGGTGTGATACTCCTTGATTGCATCAGATTCAGCTGAGATGTCTTTTATTAAATTACCTGTTGTGATTAAGGTTTTGATTCAATCACATCAGTAAGGCATGACTCAGGTTAAGTCCCCACCCCCCTGGTGGGCAGATTATAAAGGAACACTCACTCAGGAAGACACAGGGGCAGAGAGAGAGCTCTGTCATATTTGATCCTGGGGCCCCAGGGAGAGATGAGTCATTCACCTGAGAGTTTGCAGCTAAGCAGCTGAGAAAACCTGGAAAGAAATGAGCCCTATGCCAGACTCAAATAGGGAACCCTGAGAGAGAGCCCTAAGCCTGGAAGAAGCTGGACCCATGGAGCTTAAGAGGAAGAGGAAGTCCAGGAAGGAGAGACCAAGCAGAGAGCAGTGACCAGTTTGCTTCAACACATGGCAGCTGACGGGTGAGAAAGTAACCTTGAGTTGGACTTTTTAGGGCCTTATGACTACAGGCTTCTACCCCAAATAAATACCCTTTATAAAAGCCAACCGATTTCTGGTACTTTGCATCAGCACACCTTGGGCTAACCAATATACTAACCAAACACATGGTGTCTTTGTGGGCTGGATTCCCAATATGTGCACTTCTCCTTTTACCAACCCCCAGCATATCTGCCTCCATGCCCATACCTGGGGAGCCTTATTTGCTCCCACTGATGCATCCTGGCTGCACTGAGACTCCCACTCCAGGTTACACCAGAAAGACCACACTACATAACACCCACATGGGACCAATGTACCATATTCATCCTCATAATACTAGGAATAGGCCTGCTGCTCTCCCCTTCTGGGGCAGGGCTAGGTGCCACCACACTGCTCACACAGCCTAACACTAATTTCTCCACTACTCTAGCTACCTCCTTGCAAAACCTCCAAGAAATCTTAGCCCTGATGCAGCAATCCCATGAGTCCCTAACCCATAAGGTCCTAGATAACCATCTAGCTTTGAACAACATACTAGCCTAGCACAGTGGGGTCTGCTGCCTTCAAAGCATGAATCTTCAGAGCTCAGGGAGTGTTTAAGAGACCACACAGTCTCACCCAAGTTTTGCCAGCCTTCCCACACTGTCCAATGGCTTTGCTCAGTTCTCATGACTATATCCTACATCCTGGGGTGGCTGGCTAAGGATAGGGTTTCAAATCCTTCTCTGTGTACTCTCTGCATTTTCCTGGTCACAACTCTGTTTATTTACTTAAATATCTGAGCCATGCCTTCCCAGTAGTATTAACATTTCCTCAGTTCAAGGAACTCAGCCTTGGCCAATGGTCTAGGCATCATGAGGTCAACTGTCTGGGAACAAGTAGAGTATTAGTTATTTGCTACCTAGGCCTGGCCAGGGCTGCTCAGCACAGATAGCAACCCTTCCCCGTAACCTCAGCCTACAGCCAGGTCAGTCAACAGCACTTAACTGCCAAAGTCATTCGAAGACCCAATAGCAAACAATCCCATGAAAGTAAGGCAGCCCCACCTGAGCTCCCCTTAAATAGAAAAGACTGCATCCCAAATCATGCTTTACCCTTTACCAAGGCCTGGGATGGAGGAATGCTCTCTGCCCCTCTCTGGTTGCCCTCTCATCTTGAGGACCTATAAGTAATAAACTCATAAACTTTCTCATTGTGACTGTGTCATTGAAGCTGTGATGCCACCCAACCTTACGCAACTAGGGACACTTCCCCCAAGGTACCTGTATTAGTCAGCCAAAGAGGTGCTGATGCAAAGTACCAGAAATCTGTTGGCTTTTATAAAGGATATTTCTTTGGGGTAAAAGCTTATAGTCACAAGGCCCTAACAGGGCCTCACAGGGCTGAGCCCTCACAGGGTTAGTTTAAACAACAAAAATATACTGTCTCACAGTGTTAGAGGCATAAAAGTTCAAAACCAAGATGCCTGAAAAGCCATGCTTTCTTCCAGAGTTGGTAGCATTCTGGTGATGGCAATCCTCCATTATATAGTAATCTCACTCTCCTCTCTAGCATCTCCTTTTTTTTTTCTTTTGTTAAAAATTTTATGAAGTATATCACTCATACAGGAATATACATAAATAATAAGTGTATAGTAAAAATTGTGAACTTACAAAAAAACATGCATATCATCATAAAAAAGAATTTACCTGTGAAGCCAATTGGTCACGGGCTTTTCATTTTGGGCAGGTTTTTGATTACTGCTTTCATCTCTTTATGCATGATTGGTTTGTTGAGATCTTCTATTTCTTCTAGGTCACTGTAGGTTGTTCATGTGATTCTTAGAATTTGTCCATTTTGTCTACAATGTCTAGTTTGTTGTTTGCTGGCATACAGTTTTCATAGTATCCTCTTATTATCTCTCTTTTTTCTCTGGGGTCTGTGGTAATGTCTCCCCTTACATTTCTGATTTTATTTATTTGCATCTTCTCTCTTTTTTCCTTTGTCAGGCTAGCTTAGCATATGTCAATTTTGTTCATCTTCTCAAAAAACCAACTCTTAATTTTATTGATTCTCTCTATAGTAATTTTGTTCTCAATTTAATTTATTTCTGTTTTGATATTTATTATTTCTTTCATTTGGTTTAGTTTGGGACTAGTTTTCTATTCTGTTAAAGTGGAAGGTACGTTATTGATTTAATATCTTTTAACACTTGATTTCTTAGGAATGTGTTCTTTAATTTCCATATACTTAAAATTTCACAAGTTTTCTTCTGTTATTACTTCTAACTTAATTCCATTGTGGTCACAGAGCAGATTTTCATGATTTTAACCTTTTTAAATTTATTGAGAACTGTTCGATGATCTAACATACAATCTATCTTGGAAATTGTTTCATGTATGCCTGAGAAGAATGTGTGTTGTGCTTTTGTTGGGTGGAGTGTTCTATAGGTGTCTGTTAGGTTGAATTGGTTTATAGCTTGTTCAAGTCTTCTGTTTTCTTGTCATTCTTCAGCTTAGTTTTTCTATCCATTATTGAAGCCTACAAATATTATTGTTGAATTGTCTATTTCTCCCTTTAATTCTGGTACTTTTTCTTTTATGTCAGTGTATATATATTTATAATCATTATCCCTTCCTATGGATTGATGCTATTTTTTATCATTATAAGATGACCTCTTTATCTCTAGTAACAATTTTCATCTTAAAATCTCTCATCCAATATTAGTATACCTACTTCAGTTCTCTTTTGCTTAATGATTGCATTAATCAATATTTTTCATCATTTTATATTTATTTGTGTCATTAAATATAAAGTGTTTTTTGAAGGTAGTGTATAATTGGATCATGCTTTTTGTCCATCTTCCAGTCTTTGCCTTTTTATTGGAATGTTTAATCCATTCACATTTAATGTAATTACTGATAAGGTAGGATTTACATCTGTCATTTTGCTATTTTCTATATGCAATGTCTTTTTCTTCTGTTCCTCCATTACTTCCTTCTTTTGCATTAAATAGGTATTTTAAGTGAGCTGTTTTAATTCCCCCATTTCTTTTACTATATGAGTTAATTTCTTAGTGATTATATCAAGGATTACAATTAACAACATAACTTAAAACAATCTAGCTTGGATTATTTGCATCTTAATTTAAATAATATACAAAAACTTTGTTCCAATATAGTGTCATTCTTTCCTCCTCCCTTTGTGTTAGTACTGTCATACAAATTACATCTTTATACATTACAAACTCATCAACACAGTTTATAATTTACACATTTATCTTTTAGATCAGAAGGGTTGAAAAGACTTACAAAAATACATTTACATTGTCCTTCATACTTACTTATGTGGTTACCTTTAACTAGACTCTGTTTTTTTCATGTGGATTCAAATTACTGGTGAGTGTCCTTTTATTTCAACCTGAAGGACTCCTTCTTTGGTATTTATTACAGAACAGATCTCTCCAGAGAGAAATTATTTGTTTATCTGGGAATTCTTAATTTCTCCTCCATTTTTTTTATTATGTAGAAAGTATTTTTTTATTATTTTAATTACATCTCTAAATATCACTCTGAGTTTTCCTTACAATGACACAAGAGGTAACAATTAAATGAGAAAATCACCTTAGCCACTTAAAAAGTGGAAAGTCAGAATGACAATTAAACAACAAAAAGTAAAGAAAAGAAGAATAGCTGTGGTCTTTTGTATTGAAGTAAGAATTATTTTCAATAGTGGCTTTTTTTTTTTGGTAAACAAATTCCTTTTTTTTTACATGTAATTTATTTTTTTCTGTCTTTTTTTATTGAATTGTCTTTTTTTAAGGTACATAGATCATTAAAAATGTTACATTAAAAACATATGAGGTTCCCACATACCCCACACCTTACCCCCCGACACTCCTCCCACATCAACAACCTCTTTCATCATTGTGGCATATTCATTGCATTTGGTGAATACATTTTGGAGCACTGCTGCAACACATAGATTATAGTTTACATTGTAGTTTACACTCTCCCCCAGTATATTCAATGGGTTATGGCAGGATACATAATGTTCAGCATCTGTCCCTGCAGTATCACTTAGGACAACTCCAAGTCCATAAAATGCCCTCACATCTCATCTCTTCTTCCCTCTCCCTGCCCTCAGCAACTACTATGGCCACTTTCTCCAGATCAATGCTACAGTTTCTTTCATTACTAGTCACAATAGTTCTATAGTAGAATACCAGTAAGTTCACTCTAATCCATATTTTATTCCTCCATCCTGTGGACCCTGGATTGGTGATATCCACTCCACCTCTGTATCGAGAGGGGGCTTAGATCCCACATGGTTGATAGATGCTATTCTCCTGCTTGGAGTTGTAGGCATTCTCCGTTCCCTGGTGTGGTAGTTGACCATCTTCACTTCCCTGTTATCTCACCTGGGTAAGTCCAACGAACTGGAGAACAGGAGTTCCAACTCTGCTGAGGCTCAGGGCCCAGCTGGCATATGGCCAGTCCAGAGATTCAAGTCTCCTAGGTATACAACAACCCCACCACCAACCACAGGTTCAGTAAAAGTGACAGAAGAGGCATGTGTAGAAAGTTCACATCTGAGTCCAACTGCATCACACTCAGGAACACAAATTCCAAAGTAGGGCCCACTGACAAGGCACTGAACTCCAGAGCCAACTGCCATGATTGTAGAACCTGTGTGTCTCTACAGCCCTCAGGAGCACCGGTATCTGGGGTTGTATCTACTTTGGCTGTCTCTGGGATCTGCTGAGGAATGTGTAAGCATGACCCTCTGATGACCTCCTGACTCTTTTTTGAAGACTCTTAGCCATATAAACTCATTTGTCTTTACCATTTCCCCCAATTATATAAGGTCTTTTTCTAGTTGCATCATCAGTTAGTGACTGGTAGTAGTCCCTCCACAACAGGGACGCTCATCCCCAGGAGTCATGTCCCATGGTGGGGGGAAGGTAATGTATTTACACGCTGAGTTTGGCTTAGAGAGTGGCCTCATTTGAGCAAGATGGATTTCCTCCATTTTTGAATGATCACTTTGCTTGGTATAAAATTGTTTGTTGACAACATGTCATCCCACTTCCTTTTGGCCTTAGTGTTTTCTGATGTGAAGTCAGCTGTTAATTTTATTGAGGGACACTTACATATGATGAGTTGGTTTTTTCTTGCTGCTTTTAATATTCTTTCTTTGTCTTTTGAAAGTTTGTCGCTGTTGGGTGTTAAGTGTGGATCTCTGAATTTATCCTATTGGAGCTTGTTGACCTTCTCAGAAGGGTAGATTAATGTTTTTCATCCAATTTTGGAAGTTTCTAACTATTATTTCTTCAAATATTCTTTCTGCTCCTTTCTCTCTCTCTCTCTTCTCCATATGTTACTTACATTATTGGTATATTGGTACATTTGATGGTATCCCACAAATCTTTGAAGCTCTGTTCATTTTTCTTCATTCTTTTTTCTTTCTGTTCCTCAGATTGGATAATATCAATTGACTTATCTTCAGTTTTCCTGATTCTCTCTTTCAGCTCAAATCTACTATTGAATCCTTTTAGTGACTTTTCATATCCGTCATTTTACTTTTCAAGCCCCAAATTTCTATTCAGTTCCTTTTTATAAACTCTACCTCTCCTGGATATTTTCTAATTAATGACACATCATTGTCATACTCTTTTCTAATTATTTAGACATGGTTTCCTTTAGTTCTTTATATATTTATAATAATTGATTTAAAGTCTTAAGTCCAACATCTAGACTTCTTCTATGATAGTTACTATTAGTTCCTTTTTTCCTGTGGGTGAACCATATTTTCCCATTTCTTTTCATGTCTTTTAATTTTTGTTAGGGGAAAAAAAGGACATTTCAAGCAATTACAATGTGGCAATTATGGAAATAGGACCTCCCCACCTCTCTTCAGGTTTCTTGTTGTTAAAGCTATTTGTTTGTGACTTTCCTGGACTAATTCTGTAATATCTGTAATCTCAGTTACATGCAGTCATTAAGTCTCCACTCAGTTAGCTTGGTAGTTAACTAATGATTGAATGGAGATTTCTTTAAATGCCTTGAAGTAATAAGTCTCCTCTCCTTTACCAAGGAGCTCTGTGTGTATATTGGGGCACATTTTCAATACGCCGGCAGTTTATAACCCTTTTCTTCCTATTGTGCAGAGCCTCAAGTGAGAGCTTAGGGCCTTCTCAGATCTTTTCTGGAGATATGAACATCCCTGCACATGTGCATGGCCTTGTATATCCACAAAAATATGTTGAAGCATTACAAAGCTCCTTATTGACATCTAATTTCCTAGATTTCTCTTTTAAGGTATCCTTTTCCCCCAGCTGGTACACCACTTCAGGCAACTGGGTGTTAAACAACTGCAGCTGATTATTTTACCTACAAACTCCCTAGGGATAGAGCTTTCTTCACTGAATCACATCAGATGAAGATAAGCCACCAGAGGGAATTGTGGAAAGATGGCATTGGATTAAGTAGGCAGGGCTCAGCACTTTCACAAACACAATGCAGAAGGAGCTAAAAGCTGTGTGAGAGACCTGCTTTAGGGATTAACAGATAGGACAGTGCTTCACAACATCCCAGAGGGTGATAGACAGAGACACCAAGAATCTGAAACAACAAACATGAGTTACCAAACACCCATGGCAGCTGGGAAGGGCACCCCTCCCAAATGCCAATATATTAAGCTGGGGTAAAACTCCTGGCTCATTGCAGTTCACTGAAGGGGAACAGACGTCTTCCTCTCTGTCAGATGTTTAAAGGGAAAAGAGAGAGGTAGTCAGTGAATTTGACCAGTGGAACCTGCTTTGAATCTTGATTCTGGCCAGGCCAAAACACAGGAAAGCAGAGATTACCTCTCCATGGAAAGGTGTGCTGAAAAGCAACATCTGCTGGCCAGTCTGGAAACTGCTTTGGGTCTCTCTGTTCTCTAATTCCTGGGAGAAAATCTGTAGGCCATTAGTGAGTCCCTGGCATAATTTTGATAACTTCAGCTGGGAAATTTTAAAAGAGAATAATTTGAACCAACTATCAAAAAAGAGCTGTGAAAAAGATAGGCAAGAAAGAAATTGGCCATCAGAGTAAATTCACCATTATAGTCAGATGCCTAGATATCAACAAAAAATTACAAGCTATACTAAAAACAGGAAGAGATGGCCCAGCAAAAGCAACAAACCAAATATCCTGAAAGATATATAAGACAATTAATCAATGATAATCACAGAACTATCCCAAATCAATTTGAAGAATTGAAAGAAAATATGACTAAGGAGCTAAAGGATATTAAGAAGACACTGAGTAAGCATCAAGAACAATTTGAAACTATTCAAAGAAAAGTAATAGATCTTATGGGTATGAAAGACATGATGGATGAGATTAAAGATGTACTTACCAAATGCAATGGATGTGTCATGATGATGGGAATGAGTGTTGTTGGGGGGGGAGGGGGGGTAGGGGGGTGGGGTTGAATGGGACCTCACATATATATTTTTAATGTAATATTATTACAAAGTCAATAAAAAAAAAAAGGAAAAAAAAAAAAGAAATTTATTGAGGACCATCATCAGAGTTCCTGGCTTGAAGCCTTTCCCATGAATTGTGTACTTCTGCATCCAAATGGTCATATGAGCCAATTAAAAAAAAAAAATACATTAGAGTCACATAAGAGCAGATTTGAATTACTTGAAGACAGAATTAGTGATTTTGAAGACAGAACATCTGAACTGGAAGACAGGAGGACAAAGAGAAGAGAATGGGGAAAAAAGGGACAGGATCTCAGGGAATTGAATGCCAATGTGAAACTCAAGAGGAGACACATTATCAATGTCCCAGGAGGAGAAGAGAATGGAAAAGGGGCAGAAGAAATATTTGAGGAAATAATGACCAAAAACTTCCCAACACTTATGAAAGATGTAAATATCAATATGCAAGAAGGACAATGTACACCTGATAAAATACACTTACTCCAAGACACCTACCATTCAGAATGACAAATATCAGAGACAGAGAGAGAAGCTGAAAGCAGTAAAAGAAAAGAAAAGCATCACATACAAGGGAACCTCAATACGATTAAGTGCCACCCTCTCAAGAGAAAAGAAAGTGGTATGATGTATATAAGATACTGAAAGAGAAAAATTGCCACAAAAAATTCTGTTTCCAGCAAAGCTGTTCTTCAAAAATGAGGGTGAGTTCAAAGTCCTCATAGACAAATAGAAACTGACAGACTATGTTACAAAATACCAGAATTGCAAGAGATACTAAAGGGAGTGCTGTAGGCTGAAAGGAAAAAGCAAGGGCAAGAGACCTGGAGAAGAGTATAGAAATGAAGATTATTAGGAAGGGTAAATTATAAAGGGTAAAAAGACAGATAATAGTATGATATGACAAAAAAAAAAAAAAAAAGCCAAAGGATAAAATGGATGAAATACCTTTAGAGTAATAACATTAAATGTTAATGGCTTGAACTTCAAATTAAATGACATATACTGATAGAATGGATTTTTGAAAACATGAGCCATCTATATGTTGTCTACAAGAGATTTATGTCAGATGTAAGGACAAAAACAGGTTCAAAGTGAAAGACTGGAAAAAGATATTCCATGCAACAGTAACCAAAAAAGAGCTGAAGTAGCTATACTTATATCAGACAAAATCGATTTTAAATGCAAAATTGTTATAAGGGATGAAGAAGGTCATTATATATTAATAAAAGGGATTTTTTTTTTTAAGATTTTATTTTTATTTATTTAATTCCCCTCCCCTCCCCCGGTTGTCTGTTTTCTGTGTCTTTTTGCTGCATCTTGTTTCTTGTTTCTTTGTCCGCTTCTCTTGTCGTCAGCGGCACGGGAAGTGTGGGCGGCGCCATTCCTCCGCAGGCTGCTCCCTCCTTCGCACTGGGCGGCTCTCCTTATGGGTGCACTCCTTGCGCGTGGGGCTCCCCTACGCGGGGGACACCCCTGTGTGGCACGGCACTCCTTGCGCGCATCAGCACTGCGCATGGGCCAGCTCCACACAGGTCAAGGAGGCCCGGGGCTTGAACCGCGGGCCTCCCATGTGGTAGACGGACGCCCTAACCACTGGGCCAAAGTCCATTTCCCAATTAAAGGGATATTTCACCAAGAAGAAATAACTATCCTAAATATTTATGCATCTAACCTGAGTGCCCCAAGATACATGAGACAAACACTGCAAAAATTGAAGGGAGAAATAGATGTCTCTACAATAAGGGTTGGAGGCTTCGACATACCAGTCTCAGTATTGGGTAGAACATATGGACAGAGGATAAGTAAAAAAACAGAGAGCTTGAATAATATGATAAATGAACTAGACCTACAGATATCTATTGAGCATTGCACACCAAAACAGGAGGATATACATTCTTTCCAAGTCCTCATGGACCCTTTCCAAGGGAGACCATATTTGGGTCACAAGATAAGTCTCAATAAATTTAAAAAATACAAAACATTTTCTCAAATGCTAATAGAATGAAACTGGAAAACCATAATGGGGGAAAAAGAAAAATTCCTAAATATATGGGATTAAACAGCACACCCTTAAATAGTTAGTGGGTCAAAAAAGAAATTGCAATACAACTCAGCAACTATTTTGAAATGAATGAAAATGAGAACACAACATATCAAAACCTAGAGGATGGGAAGTGGCTATAGCTCAACCGATTGGGCTCCCCTCTACCATATGGGAAGCCCTGGGTTTGCTTCCCAGGGCCTCCTTGTGAAGGGAAACTGGCCTGCATCCATGGAGAGATGATGGCCTGTGCCCACAGGGAGCTGGTGCAGCAAGATGATGCAACAAAGGGAGACAAGCAGACACATAAGAATGTGCAGTGAATAAAATAAATCTTTAAAATTAAAAAAAAAACAAAACAACCTAGGGGACACCACAAAGGCAGTACTAAGGAAAATTTACAGCCCTCAGTACTTACATTAAAAGAGAAAGCTAAAATTGAAGAACTAACTGCACACCTGGAGGAAATAGAAAAAGAACAGCAAACTCATCCCAAACCAAGCTGAGGGAAAGAAATAATAAAGATCAGAACAGCAATAAATGAAATCAAGGGGAAAAAAGCAATAGAGATATCAACAAAACCAATTTTGGGTCTTTGGGAAGATCAACAAAATCAACAAACCCTCAGCTACACTGAAAAAGAAAAAAGAGAGAGAAGACACAAATAAATGAAATCAGAAGTATGAGGGAGGCATTACCACTGCCCCACAGAAAAAGAGAGATCATAAGATGATACTATGAAAACTGTATGACAGAAAACAAGGCAATGCAGATAAGAGGGACAAATTCCTAGAAACACATGAACCACCTACACTGACCCTAGAAGAAACAGAAGACTTTAAGAAACCAATCACAAGTGAAGAGATTGAAATAGTCATCAAAAACCTCCCAAAGATGAAAAGCACAGGACCAGATGGCCTCACAGGTAGATTCTACCAATCATTCAAAGATGACCTAATACCAATCTTGCACAACCTCTTCCAAAAAACTTGAACAGGAAAGAATGCTACTGAACTCATTCTATGAAGCCAACATCAACCCAATACCAAAAATGAGATAAAGATACTATGAAAAAAGGAAATTACAAACCAATATTCCTAGTAAACATAGATGCAAAAGCCCTCAGAAAATATTTGCAAACCAAATCCAAAGCATATTAAAACAATTATACAGCATGATCGAAAGGTTTTATCACAGGTATGCAAGGGTGGTTCAACACAAGAAAATCAATTAGTGTAATAAACCACATTGATAAAATTGAACAAGAAAAATAACATGATCCTCTCAATAGATGCAGAAAAGGCATTTGACAAAATACATCATCCTTTCTCGGTAAAAAAAAAATGAAAGTACTCCAAAAGATTGGAATAGAAGGAAGATTTCTCAATATGGTAAAGTATATATATTAAAAAGCTAGGGCTAGCATTTTACTTAATGGTGAAAGACTGAAAGCTTTCCTGCTGAAATCCGATATGAGACAAGATGCCCGCTGTCCTGATTATTATTTAATATTGTCCTAGAAGTTCTAGCTAGAACAATTAGCCAAGATAAAGAAATAAAAGGCACTGTAATAGGACAGGATGGAGTAAAACTTTCAATATTGGGAGTGGATATACCTCAAGTGGTTGAGCACTTGCTTCCCACATACAAGGTCCCAGATATGATCTCCAGTACCTCCTAAAAAAAAAAAAAAAAATGAAAAAATCAACTTGGGTGAGCTGATGAAACTCAGTGGTTTAGTACCAGTTTCCAACATACAAGGTCCAAGTTCAATCACTGACCCTGGTGCCCAAAAAACAAAAAAAAAAAAACAAAAAAAAACTTTTTGCTGATGATATGATCCCTATATTTAGAAATCCCTATATCTAGAAACCCTGAAAAACCCACAATAAAGCTACTAGAATTAATAGACACGTTCAGCAAAGTGGTGGGATACAAGATTAATATGCAAAAATCAATAGCATTTCTATACACTACTGATGTACAATCTGATTAGGAAATCAGAAAAAAATCCATTTGTAATAGCAATTAAACAATCAAATATTTAGTAATAAACTTAACAAAGGACAAAAAGGACCTGTACTCAAAAACTATACAACATTGATCAAAGAAACCAAAGAAGACTTAAATAAATGGAAGAACATTTTGTGTTAACTATCATTAAGATGTCAATTCTACACAAACTGAGTTACAGATTCAATGCAATCTGTATAAAAAATACCAACAGCATCTTTTTTAGAAATCAAAAAGCCAATAATCAAGTTTATTTGGAATGGTAAGGGGTACTGAATAGTCAAAAATGTTTTTAAAAAGAAGAACAAAGTTGGAGCACTAACACTTCCTGACTCAAAAGAATATTACTTAGCTGCAGTGGTAAAAAACCAACAAGCAAAACAAAACAAAACAAACAAACAAACAAAAAACAAAACCAACATCGTTCTGGTATAAAGACAGACAGTTTGACCAATGGAACCAATGGAACAACTCAGAAACAGACCCTCACATCTACAGTCAAGTGATTTTTGACAAGGCTGTTAAGCCCATCCAGCCTGGCCAGAGCAGTCTATTCAACAAGCCATATCCAAAAGAAAGAAAGAAGACCCTATCTCACACCTTATAAAAAAAATTAACTCACAATCCATCAAGGAACTAAATATAAAAAGAAACAACCATAAAAATCCTAAAAGAAAATACAGGAAAACATCTTCAAGATCTTGTGGTAGGTGGTAGTTTCTTAAACCTTACACCCAAAGCACAAGAAACAAAAGAAAAAATAGATAAATGGGATAGCCTCAAAATTAAACACTTTTGCACCTCAAAGGACTTTGTCAAAAGGGTAAAAAGGCAGCTGACTCAAAGGGAGAAAATATTTGGAAATCACATGTCCAATAAGGGTTTAATATCCCTGATATAAAGAGATCATATAACTTAACAATAAAAAGTCAAACTATCCAATTTTAAAAATAGGCAAAAGACTTGAAAATACAGCTGCCCAAAGAAGAAATACAAATTGCAAAAAAAAACACATGAAAAAATGTTCAACCTCATTAGCAATTAGGGAAATGTACAGCAAAACTACAATGAGATATCATTCCACACCTATTATACTGGCCACTATTAAAAAGTCAGAAAACTGTAAATGTTGGAGAGGATGCAGAGAGATAGGAAAACATATTCACTGTTTGTGGGAATGTAAAATGGTACAGCCACTGTGGAGAACTGTTTGGCAGTTCCTAAAAAGGAACTGAATATAGACTTGCCATGGGATCTGGAAATACCATTGCTAGGTATATACCCAGAAGAACTGAGAGCTGTGACATGAATAGATATCTATACACTAATATTCATTGTGATGTTATTCACAATAGCCAAAAGTTGGAAACAACCCTGGTGTCGGTCAAGTGATGAATGGATAAACAAATTGTGGTGTATACACATGATCGAGTATTATGGAGTGGTAAGAAGAAATGAAGTCATGAAGCATATGACAACATGGCTGAACGTGGAAGATATTATATAAAATGAAGTAAGCCAGACAGAGAGGGAAAAACACTCTATGATTGTGCTATTATGAACTAAACATATCATGTAAACTCACTGAATTAATAATTAAAATGTAGTGCACCAGAAAATAGAATGAGGTTAGAGAATAGAATGCTGATGGTTAATCTGGCAGAAATGGTTAAAAGGTTGTTTGTACATCTTTGGAAATAAATGGAAATGGTGAGAGGACTTCGGGAAGATAGTGTCAAAGGAGGTAGGTGAACTCAATTCTCTCATAAAAAACAATGGAGAAAGGGCAAAAACCTACCTGAGGGAGCTGCTTTGGGGATCTACAGAACAGGAAAGTGCTGTGCATCAACCAGGAGGGAGCAAGACAGATAAAAAAGAGGAAGACCAGAACATGACAACAGCAAGGATATAGTATAAGAGAAACCAAGTGTCAAAAAGGAACCTTACCATGCACACAAAAATAATAAAAATAAAACCCTAGAATAGAAAGAGAAGCTAAACAACTGAATAAGTCCATCAGGATAAACAGATGCCTAGACACCAACAAAAAAATTACAAACCATACTAAGAAACAGGAAGATATGGCACAGTCTAAGGAACAAACTAAAAATCAGGAGGAGATGCAGAAGATGGAACAACTAATCAGGGATGTCTAAATATCAAGAATCCACTTAATAAACTGAAAGAAAAGATAAAGGGTATTAAGAAGGCACTGAGGGAACATAATAAAGCAATTGTAAACAAACATAAAAAGATACAGTTCTGATAGTGATGAATGGCACAATGAAAGAAATTAAAAATACACTGGAAGCACATAACAGCAGATTTGAAAAGGCAGAAGAAAGAATTGTGATGTCAGGACAGTACATCTGAAATCAGATAGTAGAACAGATAGATAAAAAGAAAAAATCCAGCAGGGACTTAGGGATTTGAATGACAACATGCAACACACAAGCCCACACATTAAAGGTATCCCAGGAGGAGAAGAGAATGGAAAGGGGGCAGAAGGTGTGTTGGAGGAAATAATGGCTGAAAATTTCCCCACTCTTTTTAGGGGCACAGACAAAAATATTCAGGAAGTGCAGTGCACTCCAAACAGTATAAATCCTAACAGGTCTACCCCAGAACATATACTTATCAAATTGTCCAATGCTCAAAACAAAAAGAGAATATAGAAAGCAGCAAGAGAAAAAAGACCCATCATATACAAGGGTAGCTCAATAAGATTAAGTGCTGATTTCTCATCTGAAACCATGAAGGCTAGAAGGCAGTGGCATAACATAGTTGAAGTTCTAAAGAAAAAACTGTCAGCCAAGAATTCTGTATCCAGCAGAGCTGACATTCAAAAATGAGGGAGAGTTCAAAATATTCACAGATAAATATAATTTAAGATATTTTGTCAACAAGAAACTTGTCATTCAAGGGAGTTCTACAGGTTGAAAGGAAAAAACAGGAGAAAGAGAGGGTTGGAGGAGAGTGTAAGAAGGAAGATTATTGGTAAGAATAAAAAGATAAATAAAAACAACATATGACATATATAAATCTAAAGAAAAGATGGCTAATGTGAGTAATGCCTTGAGAGTAATAACACTGAATGTTAATGGTTAAACTTAGAAATCAAGAGACAAAGATTGGCAGAATGGGTAAGGAAATGATCCATCTGTATGCTGTCTACAAGAAACCCACCTTAAACCCAGAGATGCAAGAAGGTTGCAAATGAATTGCTGGAAAACAATTTTACACACAGCAGTGACCAAAAAAAAGGTGGGAGTAGCTCTGCTAATATTGGACAAAATAGACTTTAAATGCAAAACTATTGGAAGACACAGAGAAGGACACTATATATTATTAAAAGGAGTAATCTATCCAGAAGAAAAAAAAATCATAAACATTTATGCACCTAACCAGGACACCTCAAAATACATGAGGCAAACATTGGAAAATTTAAGTGGAAAAATAGATGCCTCTACAATTATAGTGGGGGATTTTAATACACCATTATTGCAATTAGACAGAACATTTCAATAGAGGATCAACAAAGAAACAAATTATTCAAAGAGACCATGAATAATACATTAGAGGATTTAGACCTAATAGACATATACAGAACATTATCCCCAAACACAGCAGGATATACATTCTTCTCAAGTGCACATGGATTATTCTCTAGGAAAGACCACATGTTAGACCACAGAACAATTCTCAAAGAATTCAGAAAGATTTAAATTATACAAAGTAATTTCTCTGACCACAAGAGAATGAAGCTGGAAATGAGTAAGGGGCAGATAACCAGATTAGGCACAAAGATACGGAAGTTAAACAACATGCTCTTAGACAACTGGTGGGTCAAGGAGGAAATTGCAAAAGAAATCAGTAACTACCTTGAAACAAATGAAAATGGAAACAATGTATCAAAACCTATGAGATGCAGTAAAAGCAGTTCTGAGAGGGAAATTTATAGCCATAAATGCCTATATTAAAAAAGAAGGAAGCACTAAAGTCAAAGACCTAACTGCTCACCTGAAGGAATTAGAAACAGAACAGCAATTAATCCCAAAGCAAGTAAATACTGTTTAAACTTTTCCAAAAAATAGAACTTGGAGGAACAATGCCTAACTCATTCTGTGATGCCAACATCACCTTAATACCAAGCCACACAAAGACACCACAAAAGGAAAACTGTAGACTAATCTTCCTAATGAACCTAGATGCTAAAATTCTCAACAAAATACTTGCTAATCATATTCAACAACACATTAAATGAATTATACACCATGACCAAGTGGGTTTCATCCTGGTATGCAAGGATGGTTCAACATAAGAAAATCAATCAATGTAATACACCACGTAACAGACTGAAAGAAAAAAAATCACATGACCATCTCTATTGATGTAGAAAAAGCAATTGACAAAATAAAGCACTCCTTCCTGATAATACACTGCAAAAGATGGGAATAGAAGGAAACTTCCTCAACATGATAAAGTGTATATATGAAAAACCCATAGCTAACATCATATTCAATGGTGAAATCATAAAAGCTTTTCCTCTAACATTTAGAACAAGAAAAGGATGCCCACTGTCACTGCTCTTATTTAACATTGTATTAGAAGCACTTGCTTAAGTACTTAGGCAAGAAAAAGATAAAAAGTCATCCAAATTGGAAAGAAAGAAGTAAAAATGTCATTATTTGCAGAGGACATGATCCTATATATATAGAAAGCCCTGAGAAATTTACAACAAAGCTTCTAGAGCTGAAAAATGAGTTCAGTAAGTTGACAGGATATAAGATCAGTGTGTAAAATCAGTAGTGTGTCAATCCACCAATAATGAGCAATCTGAGGAGGAAATCAAGAAAAAAATTTCCATTTACAATAGCAACTATAAGAATCAAATACCTAGGGATAAACCAAAGATGTAAAGGACTTGGGCACAGAAAACTACACAGCATTGTTAAAGGAAATCAAATAAGACCTAAATAAATGAAAGAATATTTCCTGTTCATGGATAGGAAGACTAACATCACTAAGATCTCTATCCTACCCAAACTGATATTACAGATTTAATGCAATCCCAATAAAAATTACAACAGCATTTTTTACTGAATTGGAAAAGCTAACTATGATATTTACTTGGAAGGCAAGGGCCCCAAATAGCCAAAGACATATTGAAAAAGAAAAGTGAAATTGGAGGAATCACACTACCTGGCTTTAAAACATACTACAAAGCTACAGTGCTCAAAACTGCATGGTATTGGCACAAGAATAGACATAACCTATGGAACAGAACTGAGAATTCTGATATAGATACTTGCATATACAATCGTTATTACACAACACCACTAAGCCCACTCAACTGGGAGAGAATAGCCTCTTCAAAAAATGGTGCTGTGAGAACTGGATATTCATATCTAAAAGAATGAAAGAGGATCACCATCTCATGCCCTACACAAAAATTATTAACTCAAGATGGATCAAAGATCTAAATATAAGAGCCAAGACTACCAAGCTCCTGGAAGACAATGTAGGGAAGCATCTACAAGATCCTGTAGTAAGAAATGGTTACATAAACTTTACATCCAAAGCACAAGCAATGAAAGAAAAAATAGATATATGCAACCTCTTCAAAACTAAAAACTTTTGTGCTTCAAATGAGTTTGTCAAGAAAGTGAAAAGTAGCCTACTCGATGGGAGAAACTATTGGGGAACCATCTATGCAAAAGAGGCCTAATATCCAGCATATGTAAAGAAATCCTACTTCTTGAAAATAAAAAGACAACCCATTTTAAAAATGGGCAAGTGATTTGAATAGACACTTCTCCAAAGAAGAAATACAAATGGATAAAAAGGCACATGAAAAGATGCTCAACATCAGTAGCTATTACAGAAATACAAATCAAAACTACAATGAGATACAATCTTACACCCATTATACTGGTGGCTATTAAAAAAAAACAGGACTACAAGTGTTGGAGAGGATGTGGAGGAAAGGGAACACTTATCCACTGCTTGTGGGAATGTAGAATGCTGCAGCCATTGTGGCAAACAGTTTGGTGGTTCCTCAGGAAGTTAAATATAGAACTTCTGTATGATCCAGCAATCCCTCTGCTGAGTATATACCCAGAAGAATTGAAAGTAGGAACAAGAACAAATATATTCACACCAATGTTCATAGTGGCATTATTCACTATTGCCAAAAGTTGGAAGCAACCCAAATGTCCATCAACAGAAGAATGGATAAGCAAACTGTGGTATATACATACAATTGGAATATTACTCAGCTGTAAAAAGGAATGCAGTATTAACACACAGGATAACATGGATGAATCTTGAAGACCTTATGTTGAGTGAAGTAAGCCAGGCAATGAAGGACAAATATTACATTACCTCACTGATATGAATTAAGCAAATTGAGCAGATTCACAGAACTGAAGTCTGGAAGGTAGGTTTACAGGAGACAGAAAAGGAATAGAGAGTGGTGAGCCAATGCCCATATGGACAAAATCTATGATAAGTTGGAAGGGTGTTGTACAATGGCTGTAGAGTTGTGCACTGTACAAGTGGTGCAGTGATGTATGAAATTGCTTTCAGCAGTGCTTGTCTGTGAGGGGGAGTAGGGAGTGGGGTTTCAGTTGGATTATCCATGGAACCGGGGGGAGGGTTGGGTGAAGGAACTCTGGGGATTTGCAGGTGTATGGTTAAAACTACAATGTTGGGAATGTTCTTTTTGCAAATATGGCAAAGGAGAGTTACTGGTGTAGGGTGTCGGATGTGGGGGGTGGTTATATGGGAAAGGGCACACTTGGGGCATGCTTCTATGGAATATGTGTTCGTTTTCTCATAGTGTGTTATACTATTGGGTGGAGACCCACACAATAAACAAGAAAATATTAAACTTTTTCCTGGGGAGTCCTGGTATTTCTCAATTAGAGGGACAAGAATCCCTCAAGAACATAAGCAGTGCCTAATAAAAGAAAACAGACCAGTATGTTAAGCAGTCAATATTATTGCAAGTAATTATGAATCTTATTCTTCAAAAATTGAAACTTAGTTGGGTTACCATAGGTTCTAAGGGGAGAGGGAGGAAAGAATAGTATAGATGGAGCATAGGGCATTTTTAGGGCATAAGCATTGTTCTGCACGATCTTGCAATAAAATGGATATAGGCCATTTTAAATTTTGCCAAAACCTATAAAAGAGTACGGTCCAAAATGTAAATCATTGGCTATGGTTAGTATCAATGCATCAATATTTGTACATCAGTTGTAACAAATGTACTTTTTGCATGTAAAATTTTACTAATAGGGGAGAGAAGAAAAGGGGAAGGGCAAAAAATTTATGTTATTTTTTCAACTGTTTCATTTTCTTATTCATTTTTTGTTATTTTGTTGGCTTCATTTTTGGAGAGGTTTTGGATCACAGAAGGGTCACAATGGTGGCAGGGGAGGATCCCTGGTGTGGGGTGCTGATGGGGGGGATGCATGTGGAGGATTTTACCTGGAGCATGGCCCTAAGGTATATGAATATGTTCAAGTGTTTATTGGGCATTGTCTTGTTGGGTGGAGAGTCACACAATAACCAAAAGATTGTTCAATTCCCATCCTGGGGAGTTCTGCTACAGCAAGAATCCCCTGAGTACAAAGGCAGTACCTAGTGAAGAAAGACAGACCAATGCCCCAGGCCCTTGATATTGATGATTGTACATATGAATCTTTTCTTGTGAAATTGAAACTTAGCCTAGCATTATATACTGCCTAAGAGTTACCTCCTGAAAACCTCTTTGTTGCTCAAATGTGGCCTCACTCTAAGCCAAACTCAGCATATAAATGTACTACCTTCCTCCTGGTGTGGGACATGACTCCCAGGGATGAGCCTCTCTGGCACCAAGGAATTATTACCAAGCATTAACTAGCAATGCATCTGGAAAAAGACCTTGACCAAAAGAGGCAAAATGTAAAGACAAACGAGTTTATATGGCTAAGAGACTTTAAAGTGAGTTAGGAGATCATTCCAGAGGTTACACTTCTGCACATCTCAGCAGGATCTCAGTGACTGCCACAGTAAACAGTGCCTCAAATGGTAGGGCTCCTGAGGGCTCCAGAGACATCCAAACACTATAATCAGGGCAGACAGCTCAGGAATTCAGCACCCTGTCAGGGGGCCTTACTTGGGATTTATGCTCCCCAGTGTAACAGAATTAGAGTCATTTATAACTTCTCTACATATGGCTCTCCTGCCTCTTTTATTTGAACCTCTAATTAGCACTCCACTTGTTGAATATATGTCTCAGAGACTTAAATCTTTGATCCATCCATGTGCAAGTTGAACCCTGAATCTCAGCAGAGTTGCAACACCTACTCTCCAGTCCATTGGACTCATCCAGGAGATGATGATGGACAGACAATGCCCATTCCAAGGAACAGAGACTGTCTGCAACTGCAAGCAATTTAGTTCCATCTATCTGCCCAATGGGGTCTAAGCCCCATCTCAATTAGAGGCAGAGTGACCATTACCATCCCCAAATCCTGAAGATTGAGGAATGAACAATGGACTAAAGTAGGCTTATTATTCTTCTATAGACTTGTTATTATTCTAGTAATGGAAGAACTCTTATAATTGATATAAAGGCACTGGCCACCAGAGGTTCTGAGGGATAGGAGAGGGAAGAATAGGTGTAATATGGGGGCATTTTTGGGACATTGGAATTGTCCTGCATGACCTTACAGTGATGGATATAGGCCATTATATATTTTGTCATAACGTATGCAATTGTGTGAAACAGAGTGTAAACTATAATTTAATCTATAGTCCACAGTAGTAATCCTTCAATATGTGTTCATCAATTTAAACAAATGTACCACACTAATGAAGGATGTTGTTAGTGTGGGAAAGTGTAGGAGGGGTAGGGAGTGGGGCATATGGGAATCCCCTGTATTTTTTATGAAACATTTATGTAATCTAATGCTTTTTTGAAAATAAAATTAAGGGAAGCAGACATGGCTCAACTGATTGAGCATCCGCCTACCATATAGAAGGCTCCAGGGCCTCCTGACCCGTGTGGTAAGCTGGCCCACGTGTAGAGCTGCTGCACACAAGGAGTGCTGTGCCACACAGGTGTGCCCCCACGTGGGGGTGCCCCATGCACCAGGAGTGTGCCCTGCAAGGAGAGCCACCCCATGTGAAAAAAGCGCAGCACACATGGAGAGCTAATGCAGCAAGATGACAGAACAAAAAAGAGATGCAATTTCCCAGTGCCACCTAGGGTGCAAGCAGACACAGGAGAACACACAGTGGATGGACACAGAAAGCAGACAATGGGGGGAAAGGGGAGAGAAATCTTTTAAAAAAATTTTTTAATAAATAAAATTAATTTTTAAAAATGGAAATAGTGAAAGCACATCATGCTGTTTGTGACTAGCAGAGCTATTATACGGCTATGACAGTAGTTGAAAGGGAAAGTCTAAGGACATGCATATTACTAGAAGGAAAGCTAAATATTAGAAGGAAACAGAATAGTAGCTATGAATTGCAGGGGAAGCATACAGAGATTGAGAGGTGATGAGTGTTGTTTGGTTGGTTGGTTGGTTTTTGTTTTTTAGCCATATTATTATTACTTGAATAATGAAAATGCTCAAAAAATCATTAGAGTGATGATTGCACACCTGTGTGATCATACTAAATAACAATGATTGTGCACTTTGGATGGATTTATGCTTTATTAACATGTATTGATAAAATTGATTTTTTAAAAAAGCAAACCAGAGAATACAAAAAGGAAGGAAGGAAGGGAGGGCAGGAGGGAGGGAGAAAGGGAAGGAGGGAGAAAGGGAAAGGAAGGAAGGGAGGGAGGGAGGAAGGAGGGAAGGAGAGAAGGAGGGAAGGTGGGCAGGAGATAGAGAAGGGAGGAAGGGATGAGTAGAGGAAGGGAGAAAGAGAGGGAGAGAGGGAGGGAGGGAGGGAAAGGCCCTTGTGAATGGGAATTTTCAAGAAAGCTTCCTTCCAGACTAGTTAAATAGTGACCGTTCTCTGGGAATGTGCTTTTGGGGGAGCTCCAAGGCCAACCTCCCCTTCCAGTGGTTGCTAGGCTACAGGTTTTCACAACTACCATGGTTTCAAGATGGTTGTTTTTTAAGGCTGCCACAGACCTTGGAGCAGGGAATGGGAATAAGGCAAGTTAAAACCCCTTAAGTTTACTGTTTTTACTGAGATTCAGCCATTTTCCAAAATACATAATTTTAGGAAATTCCAGAGTTCTGGAATTGTCAAAATTTGATTATGACAATTTTTGTCAGTGTTCTAATTGCTTTATAGTGTAGTGAGTTTTCAGAGGTTTACTATTATGAAATGGTTTCTCCCTTATAAGGATTTTAAGGACATGCCTTTATTAAATTTTTTCATTTTTAAAGAAGCTTTAGATTACATAAATGTGACATAAAAAATATAGGGGATTCCCATATGCCCCAACCCCTCCCTGTCCCACTCTTTCCCACATTAGGAACATCCTTCATTACTGTGGTACATTTGTTACAATTGACAAACACCTATTGAAGCATTATTACTAACTGTGGGCTATAGTTTACATTATAGTTTACACTCTGTCCCCCACAATTTTATAGGTTATGACAAAATATATAATGGCTTGTATCTATCATTGCAATATCATTCAGGACAATTCCAATGTCCTGAAAATGCCCCCGTATTACAAATGTTCTTCCCTCTCCCTCCCCTCAGAATCTCTTTTGGCCACTACCTTTACATCAATGAGAAAATTTCTTCCATTGTTAGAATAATAAGTCTATAATAGATAATAATACATCTACTTTAGTCCATTGTTAATTCCCCAATCTTGAGGAAGGACATGTCTTAAAGATCCTCTCTGTTAAAAAATAAAATGTAAAATATTAAGGCTTTGTACTAGTAACATCTCTAGGAGCCCAAGGAAGAAAAGTTCTTATCTTGAAGATATTTGTGGATGTAGCTTTTGATTGACAGAGTGGATTACAAATTGATACATAAAAGCCCTCAAGGTTTCTAAGGAATTATACTAGTTTAGATTGAAAGGAACAAAGACAATATAAAACGAAGAGGTCTTTGAACCTCTGAACTTCTACAACCTTCTGAACTTTCTACAAGCAGAAAGTAGGCTTTGAAAATTACTGAGCTGTAAACATGAGCTATTTTATACATAAAAAAAGAATGACTCAGAAGACAAAACCAAGAAATCAAGCGCTCAGAGAGCAGAGCCAAGAGACACACAAAAACTTCCAAAGAGAAGAATTGAGCCCTAATCATGGAGAAATATAGCAACATTGGCCCAGCTAGATTTCAGGACTGCTCTGGACCAATGACTGCTATATGCCTCCATTTTCCTCTTTAGAAACTGAAGGATCTATAGCTTATGCCTTTCTTATCCTTGTATGTTGGAAATATGGGGAGACAGAAAACTTCTCTCTCGAGTTCACAGTTATTCAGATTAAAAAGAACATGCTCAAGTTGTTATACTCAAGGACTACATCTAAATAGCCTCAATCATATCCAGACCTGGTTTAAATGATGAACTTCAAGCTGGTGGCATAATAAGATAAGTCTTGTGTGATGGTTTGGAACTGTATGTAACCCAAAAAATCATGTTCTTGAAGCTAATCCATTCCTGTGCATGTAAACCTATTGTAAGTAAGATCTTTTGATGAGGTTACTTCAGTTAAGGAAAGTCCCAGTGTGGTTCTTAATCTCCATACTGGAGTCCTTTATAAACAGGATGAACACAGGCAGAGAGAAAACCTGGAAGCAAGAAGCTGAAACCAAGGATATCCAGATGAGAAAGGAGAGATCAGCAGGTGCCATTATGTGCCTTACCATGTGTCAGAGGACCCAAAGTTCACTGGCAGTCAATCTTCAGACAGAAAGCATTGCCTTGATGATGCCTTCATTTGGACATTTTTCTCAGCCTCAAAACTGTAAGCTAAGACATTCCAACTGCTAAAGCCAATCCATTTTATGGCATCTGCTTTCAGCAGTCTAGCAAACTAAAATACCTTGAGAGTGGAATGAATGTATTTCACATGTGGTAGGAATGTGAATTGTTGTAGTTGTAGTTAGATTGTGGACAGAGGCAGATTGTATTTTTCAGGCATAGGCACATCTTCCATCCTGCATGCTTTCATTATTCCTATTGCATGGTATGGTTGATCTTTCCATCCCTTAAACGTAGAGGTGGACCTCTACCTCTATGTCCAGATATAAGTAGCAGTATGTAACTTCCAAGATCAAATAATAAAATGCCATGCATTACTGCTTTGTTTCTCAGGGATGCTCACTGTTGGAATCCAGTTACCACATTGTGAGAAAGTTCAGACTGCCCTGCACTTAAAGATCATGTGGAGGGACCATGCAAAAGTTTTCTGTCTGACAACCCAGTTGAGATCCTAGCCAACAGCTAGCATCAACCACAAAACATGTGACCCATAATATCTCCAGATAATTCTAGACTTAGATGTTGAGACTCTTAACCTTCAAGGCTTCCCTAATGAGTCCCCAGACAATGTAGAGTCCCCAGACATTCCTCCTATGCCCTATAAAATTTCTGACCCATGGGACCATGAGCGATAATAAAAGAATTATTGTTCCTTAAGCCACTATGTTTTAGAGTGACTTTTTATGCAGCAATAGATAACTGGAACACATGCCTAAACAATATGATTTAAAACCTTTATGCCTGGATATTTATTTATATTGCCTATTGTGACCATTACTGCTATGAACATTTTTGTACATTTCCCCTGGTACACATGTAAAAGAATGTTTTTGGGTATGTAACCTAGGAGTAGAAATGCTGTCTAAATTTACAAGATAATGCCAAATTGTTTTTCAAAGAGGCTATGCTAAATTACATTTCAGTCAACAAGGTATAAGAAATCCTGTTGCTCTCCCAACTCAGAGCTATCATACCAGCTGTCCTTTCTGCCTGGAATGCTCATCCCACAGACATTTGCACCATTCACTCCCTCATGTTGTCCAAATCATTCTGAAATCTATCCCCATTTAAACTGAACATTACCCCATCATGCTCACCTTCATTCCCAATTGTCCTTACCCTCTTCTGTATTTCCCTTTTTATCATACTATATAATTTACTTAATTACTCTATCACATTTAACATTTATTGTCCATCTCCACTCAGTAAAATATAAGCTACCACAAGTGATGAAATTTTTGTCTTTTTTGTTCACTGCTATTTTCTGAGCATCTACGAGTACCTGGTGCAAAGTTTGGGCTCAGTAAATTTTTATTGAATATATTAACTAATCTTCATCTTTTCCAACTGTCTTTGTAATTGTCAATCTGATAAATGATAGTTCATTATTGTCTTAATTTATCTTTCCTTGATAACTAATGACCTGAATACTTCTTCATATGATAATTAGCTTTTTGATGCAAACTCCTGTTCATGTCATTTACCCATTTTCCTAGAGTTGTTTGTCCTCTTTTTATTGAATTGTAGGAGTTCTGTAAATATAATCTTGATATTGATCCTTTGCCAATTATGTGCATTCCAAATATCTTCCAATTTGCAACTTTTCTTTAAGATGTTTGAGAAATAGAAATTCTTTATTTTAATGTAATCAAAGTATGGTAAATACTTTTTGTTTCTTGTTTAAAAATAAAACATCCTTTTCATGCCAGAGCATCAGTGCATGGGTACAGTCCTGAAACTTAGCCTAATAATATCTATTGCCTAAAAGCTACCTCCTGAAAATCTCCTTGTTGCTCAAATGTGGCCTCTCTCTAATAAGCCAAACTCAGCAAGTAAACTCACTACCTTCCCCCCACCTTCCATCCCTGGTGTGGGACATGACTCCCAGGGATAAGCCTCCCTGGCACTGAGGGATTAATACCAAGCACCAACCAGCAATGTATTTGAGAAAAAGACCTTGACTAAAAGGGGAAATATTAAATACAAAAGGGTTTTTACAGCTAAGAGATATCAAAGTGAATCAGGAGGTCATTCCAGAGGTTATGTTTATGCATGTCTCAGATAGATCTCAGCAACTGCCCCAGTATACAAAGTGCTCCTGAGGGCTCTAGAGACATCTGGACATGCTAGGCAAGGCTTCCACATGGGAAGGCACAAAACCCCATGCATCAGTACCCCATTGGTGGGCCTTTATCTTGGAAATTATGATGACCTATTTCCCCAATGTAACAGAGTTAGACTCATTTATAATTTCCCTACACATGATTCTTTTTTTTTTTCCTCTCCCCTTCTCCCCCTCTGACCCCAGTTGTCTGTTCTCTGTGACTATTTGCTGCATGTTCTTTGTCCATTTCTGTTGTTGTCAGTGGCACAGGATTTTGTTGTGTCATCTTGTTGTGTCAGCTCTCCGTGTGTGCGGCACCATTCCTGGGTAGGCTGAACTTTCTTTCACGCTGGGCGGCTCTCCTTACGGGGCGCACTCCTTGAACATGGGGCTCCCCTGTGCGGGGACATCCCTGTGTGGCACAGCTCTCCTTGCGCTCATCAGCTCTGTGCATGGGCCAGCTCCACACGGGTCAAGGAGGCCCGGGGTTTGAACCACGGATCTCCCATGTGGTAGATGGGCGCCCTAACCACTGGGCCAAGTCCACTTCCCTACATGATTCTTCTACCCTTTCTATTTGAACCTTTTTTTTTAAGATTTATTTATTAATTTCCCTCCCCTCCCTCCCCCCAAGTTGTCTGCTCTCTGTGTCTATTCACTATGTGTTCTTCTGTGACCACTTCTGTCCTTATCAGTGGCACCGGGAATCTGTGTTTTTCTTTGTTGTGTCATCTTGTGTCAGCTCTCTGTGTGTGTGGTGCCATTCTTGGGCAGGCTGTACTTTCTTTCACACTGAGTGGCTCTCCTTACGGGGTGCACTCCTTGCATGTGGCGCTCACCTACACAGGGGACACCCCTGCATGGCACGGCACTCCTTGTGTGCATAAGCACTGCTCATGGGCCAGCTCCACACAGGTCAAGGAGGCCCAGGGTTTGAACTGCAGACCTCCCATGTGGTAGGCACACACCTATGCATTGGGCCCAGTCCACTTTCCTCTATTTGAACCTATAATTAGCACTATACCCATTAAATATATGTCCCAGAGACTTAAATTTTGGGTCTGTTCATAAGCCAGTTGAGCACTGAATCTCAGCTGAGTTGCAGCCAACACTTATTCTTGAGTTCATTGGACTCACCCAGGACGACAAACAAAAATGATGGTGATGGACAACCCCCATCCCAAAAAGTAAAAAGTATCTACAACTGCAAGCAAAACACCTCCTTCCATCAGCCCCATAAGAACTAAGCCCCCTCTCAATCTGAAGCAGACCTGGTATAACCATCCCAAAATCCTCAAGATTGAGAAATAAACAAACATAAGGGGGGAATGCAGCCATGGGCCAAAGTAGACTTATAATTATTCTAGTAATGGAAGAACTTGTACCATTGCTGAAAAGACAGTGGTTACCTGAAGGGAGGGAGAGGGAAGAATAGGTGGAACAAAGGACATTTTTAGGGCATTGGAATTCTAACATGATATTGCAATGACAGATACAGGCCATTACACATTTTGTCAAAACCTACAAAATTGTATGGTGCAGGGAAACGGACTTTGGCCCAGTGGTTAGGGCGTCCGTCTACCATATGGGAGGTCCGCGGTTCAAACCCCGGGCCTCCTTGACCCGTGTGGAGCTGGCCATGCGCAGTGCTGATGCGCGCAAGGAGTGCCATGCCACGCAAGGGTGTCCCCCGCGTGGGGGAGCCCCACGCGCAAGGAGTGCGCCCGTGAGGAGAGCCGCCCAGCATGAAAAGAAAGTGCAGCCTGCCCAGGAATGGCGCCGCCCACACTTCCCGTGCTGCTGACGACAACAGAAGCGGACAAAGAAACAAGACACAGCAAATAGACACCAAGAACAGACAACCGGGGGAGGGGGGGGAATTAAATAAATAAATAAATCTTTAAAAAAAAAAAATTGTATGGTGCAAAGTGTAAACCATAATGTAAACTATAGACCATGGTTAGTAGCAATGCTTCAATATGTGCTCATCAATTGCACAAATGTACTGCACTAATGAAAGATGTTATTAATAGGGGAAAATTATGAGAGGGGGAGGAGTGGGTTTATGGGACACCTATTTTTTCAATGTAACTTTTCTGTAGTCTAAAACTCCTTTAAAAATAAAGTTTAAAAAAAGATGTTAAAACTTATTTTATTGACCACAGAGGGATCCAGGCATTTTCGAAATGCAAGTAATTACATAGGTCCTCTGGGCCCCTCCATAGGGACAAATCCACCCAACGCCAGGCTCAGGCCCCATTCTCTCTCATTCAGCCTCCTCGCCTTCTCCCCTCAAGCAAAGTAATGAGAGATGACACCATTAATCACTCCCTAAGAACTGTCAGGTGGGCAAAAGGTTGGGGAAGGTAGAAAAGAGCCCAAGGGAAGGAGCTGCAGCTTAGAAATAACAGGCAGAAAGAGCTTCCCCCAGTCAGGAGAACATGGGCAAGTTCTAACAGAGGAGACAGAGGGGCACTTGGGATTTGAAAAGCTACAAAAAAAAGATGATAATAATGGGGAAGAAAGTAAGGTACTAAAGGAGAGCCCAGGCTAAGACAGAAAAGGCTGTCATTTTAATGAAAGAGACACCCTTCCCAGATGGGCACCATTGAGGCAGGAGAGAGTTGGGGTTACCTCTGTGCCTCTAAGAGAATCAGCACCTGGTGTGACCTCCACATCTGCACAGATTTCTAGAAATGAGTGGGAGGACAGAGATTGGAGACATAGAAGGGAGTTGTCAAGCCCAAAGGCTATCCATCAAGAGTGTTCTCACCTTGACACTGTCACTCACTGATCACAGGCTTCCAGAGGACTCCTGGACTTCACAACCGCAGGATAAAAATTACTTTTCCTTTGTGGAGGAAAAAAAAGGGAGAAATTTCAAAATATAAACTACAGAAGAATGCCCCTAATCATTTCCATAAGATCAGCAAGGCTATCACTGTCCCTTGCAGGGATTTCTCAGTGTGTTGTGTTCCCTTCAACTGGATGACTCACTGAAACTTATTTGAATTGTTCAGCCTTAGCCTCTAGTGACTATTTGGTTTTGGCATTTTCTGTCATCTCTGCTGAGAGCAGAAGCAATAACCAGTCACTGCGGCCAGAGTTTAGGACTTCGGTAACTTCCTCCCTGCAGGTGATTCTCCTCTGCCCCCACCTTCCCCTGGCATCCCAGAGAGAGAGCCTTGTGCTGAACACTGGCCTCAGAGCCAAAAGAGCTGGATTCTGGTCATCTCAATTCTTCCCTTAAGTAGCCCTTTGACTCTGGTCAAATTATTTCATATCTCTGAGCCTATTTCCTCATCTACATAACAAAGGAGTTGGCCCCTTGAAAGTTCTTAGATGAAGAATAAGCTGGGAAATTGAAAGGCCAACACTTACTCTTATTGAATCTAGAAATCAGTAACAGAGAGAGAAATATAAAATTCACAAATTTGTAGAAATTAAACAACATACTCTTAAACAACCAATGGATTAAAGAGGATATCACAAGGGAAAGTAGGAAATATCATGAAGCAAATGAAAATGAAAATACAACATACCCAACTTATGAGATACAGCAAAGGCAGTGCCGAGAGAGAAATTTATAGCTCTAAATGCTTACATTAAGAGAGAAGAGGGAGCTGATGTAGCTCAAGTGTTTGCGTTCCTTCCAGGCCCCTCCCTCATAACCTTCCCAGAGTAATTTGGAGCCAGCTGGCACTCCCTTTGTAGGGAGTTTCAGATGGGAAAGTCTAACTTGGGAAATTCCTCTCCTGTATGTCCCCCTTCCCAGAACTTACCCTTCAGGCAAATGCATATTGAGACAAGAAAAGAAGTATAAGAAACAACTGAGGCAGATAGCCTGGGGCAAAGGCTTCTCTGCTTTAAGTCTGACAGTGGAATACCTGGAAGAGAAGGAAGGCCTGTTTTCTAGGAGGTAGAGGGTATATTCAAAGTTCTGTAAACAGAGAAACTCCTAGGGTCACTCGCAAACACAACCCCAGGAGAAGATATCAAGTCAGAAAAGACAGGTGGGACCCTGCACTTTGTATTTGCATTGGGCTTACCTTCCTGATAGGAGGGCAGACTCTGAGAGAGTACCAACACAAAGCAAATTTGCAAAGATGGTAAAAAGTGTTTTTAACATAGATTTGCTTGGTTTTGTAGGTTGATGTCACTCAAGAAAATATTTGTCATATTTCTAGCTGACTTCAAACTCAAGAAAAAAACATTCAGGGAATAAATTCCAGTGTTAACTCTATAAAATACTGTAATGTACAGTGTGCTGCAAAAGATTACAAGATAAATAAAGAAATAGGAAATGATGGACCAAAAAAAGGAAAAAGATAAAAATCCAGAAAACATCAATGAAGAAGACTAGATTTACACATACCAGACAAAGACTTTTTAAAAAATGATCTTTAATATGCTCAAGGAGATGGGGGAAAATACAAAGAAAGAACTAAAGGATATCAGGAACATGGTTAATCTGCACAAAGGGATGAAGGAACATACAGATAAAGGAATAAAGTATATCAGGAAAACAATGAATAAAAAATATGAGAATCCCAATGAAGATGTACTTAAGAAGGAACATTTAAGAAGGAAGTATAAGGTCCTAGGTTCAATCCCTGGTACCTCCTGAAAAAACAAAACAAACAAAAAACCAACTCTCATGGATGTATCATTTAGTGGTTGGGTACCTACTTCCCAAGTACTAGGTCCTAGGTTCAATCCCTGGTACTGTGTAAATAAAAGAAAAGAAAAAAAAAAGAAAGAAGAAAGATTTAAAATCAGAGAATTAACCTCAAAACTGGAAGAACTAGAAATAGAAGAGCAAACTATACCCAAAGCAAGTAGGAGGAAGGAAAGAAAGATTAGAGTGGAGATAAGTGAAATAGAGAATTAAATTAGAGAGAATCAACAAAAGCCAAAAGGTGATACTTTGAAAAGACAAACATGAAAATCTTTAGCCAGACAAAGAACAAAAGAAAGAGTACACAAATGACTAAAGTCAGAAACGTAAAGGGAAACATAACTACCAACTCCACAGCAATAAAAAGGACTAGAAGAAGATACTATGAAAAATTGTATGCCAACAAATTAGTTAACCTAGGTGAAATAGGAAAATTCCTAAAACACACAAACAACTACACTGACTCAAGAAGAAATAGAAGGTCTCACCAAATCAATAACTAGTGAAAATATTGGATAGGTAATCAAAAACTTCTCATCAAAGAAAAGCCCAGGACCAGATGACTTCACAGGGGAACTTTATGAAACATACCAAGAAGAATGAACACCAATCCTGCTCAAAGTCTTCCAAAAAAATTGAAGAGGAGTGAACACTCCCTAATTCATTCTATGAGGCCATCACCTTCATATCAAAGATACTACAAGAAAAGAAAACTAGGGACTGACAGTACCTCTTATGAAAATAGATGCAAATGCCCATAACAAAATACTAGCAAACTGAATCCAACAGCACGTTAAAAGAATTATGCACCATGATCAAAAGTGGGATTTATCCCTGATATCCAAGCGTGGTTCAACATAAGAAAATCAATTAATGTAATACACCACATTAATAGAATGAAGGGGAAAACACAGGATTATTTCAATTGATGTGTAAAAGGCATCTGACAAAATCCAGCACCTCTTCTTGATAAAAAACACTTAGAAAACTAAGAATAAAAGGAAACTTCCTCAACACAGTAAAGGGCATGTATGAAAATCCACAGCTAACATCCTATTTAATGGTGAAAGACTGAAATCTTTCTCTCTAAAATCGGTAACAAGACAAGGATGCCCATTGTCACCACTTATTCAACATTGTACTTGAAGTTCTAGCCAGAGCAATTAGGCAAGAAAAAGAAATAATAGGCATCAAAATTGAACAGGAATATGCATGATCCTAAATACAGAAAATCCTGAGAAATCCACAACAAAGTTTCTAGAGCTAATAAATGAATTAAGCAAAGTGGCAGGGTACAAAATCAACACCCCAAAATCATACACTAGTATGAAGAATCTGAAGGAAAAGTCAAGAAAATAATTTTCCTTTGCAATAGCAAATAAAATAATCAAATATCTAGGAATAAATATAACCATGGATGTAAAGGACTTGTACACAGAAAACTATAAAACATTGCCAAATGAAGTCAAAGAAAACCTAAATAAATAGAAGAACATTCAGCATTCATGGATTGGAAGACTTAATATTGCTAAGATGTCAATTCTACCCAAATAAATTTACAGATTCAACACAATCCCAATCAACATTCTTTGAAGAAATGGAAAAGCCAATCAAATTTATACAGAAGGGAAAGGCCCATTAACCAAAGCCACCTTGAAAAAGAGGAACAAAGTTGGAAGACTTATACTTCCCAATCTTAAACAACTTATTACAAAGCCACAGTAATCAAAGAAGCATGGTACTGGCACAAGGACAGGCATATAGACTAATGGAATTAAACTGAAAACTCAGAAATCAACACTCACATCTATGGCCATCTGGTTTTTGACAAGGAGACAATCACAACTTATTTGGAAAAGAATAGTGTCTTCAACAAATGGTGCTGAGAAAACTGGGTCTCCATTTGCAAAAGAATGAAAGAGGGCTCCTACCTCACACCATTTACAAAAATCAACTTGAAATGGATCAAAGACATAAATATAAAAGCCAGAATTATCAAACTCCTGGAAGAAAATATAGTGAAGCATATTTAGGACCTTATGTTAGGCAATGGTTTCTTAAACTTTATACCCAAAGCACAAGCAACAAAAGAAAAAATAGATAATTTTGATAGGACTTCATCAAAATTAAAATCCTTTGTTCCTCAAAGGACTTTATCATGAAACTAAAATGACAGTATATACAATGAGAGAAAATATTTGGAAACTACCAACTGATAAGGGTTTAATATGCAAAATATATAATGAAACCCTTCAACTCAACAACAAAAAGACAAACAACCCACTTTAAAAATGGGCAAAAGACATGAGACATTTCTCCAAAGGAGATATACAAATGACCAAAAAGCACATGAAAAGATGGTCAATATCATTAGCCATTAGGGAAACGCAGACAAAAACCACAATGAGATACCATTTCGCACCCACTAGAAAGGCTACTATTTTAAAAATTGGAAAATTACAAGTGTTGGAGAAGATGTGGATAAATAGGAACACTCATTCATTGTTGATGGGAATGTAAAATGGTACTGCCACTATGGAAGACAGTTTAGCATTTCTTCAGAAAGCTAAATATAGAATTACCATTTGACTTGTTATTCCCACTTCTGGATATATACCTATAGTAATTTGGTATTATTTCAATGTAAATTCCAAAAATACATATTGGATTATGTTTCTAAACTGACCTGTTTGCACATTAGCTTGTACTGGATTCAGAGGTTTCACTTTAAGTTGATTAAATAATGAGTAAGGCTTTGATTGGGTCATGTCAGTAGTAAACTGATTCCCCGCCCCCTTGGTGGACAGGGAGTTACATAAAAACTACATGACAGAGCAGAGGAGTTAGTCGGAGTTTTGATGCTGGAGTTTTGATCCTGGAACCTGGGAAATAAACACATAGAGAAGCAGATATATGAGGAAGGAGGGAATGTTCAATTGGACACAGCAGAGGCCCTGGGATCAGAGACTAGCCACTTGCCTGATAGTCTACAGCTGGCCTTATGGAGCATGCAGAGGCGCTGAGTCTGGAGAGAAACAAGCCCCCAGGAAGAGAGGCCCCCAGGAAGAGAGGCACCCAGGAGGCCTGAACTCTTTTAGATGTCAGCTGCCATCTTGCTCCAACAGTGGCAACAGACTTTGGTGAGAGAAGTAACTTATGCTTTATGGCCTGGTAACAGATTTTTTGGTATTTTGCATCAGCACCTCTTTGGCTAATACAATACCCAAAGAATTGAAAGCAGGGTCTGAACAGATATTTGCACACCTATGTTTACAGTGGCATTATTCACAGTTGTCAAAAGATGGAAGCAACTAAAGTATCCATCAGTGGACAAATGGATAAGCAAAATGTTTTATATACACACAATGGAGTATGATTCAGCCATAAAAAGAAATGAAGGGCTGATACATGCAACAACTTAGATAAACTTTAAAGAAATCATGTTGAGTAAAATAAGTTATACACAAAAGGGCAAATATTTTATGATATCTCTGATATGTGATAATTAAAATAAATAAGCAAACTCATAGAGTAGAATCTAGAATATAGGTTACCAGGGGATGGACTGGGGATAGGGAATGGGAAGTTAAGGTCTAAAATATACAGGGTTCTATGTGGAATCATGGAAATGTTTTGGTAATGGATTGGTGGAGATGATAACACCAAATTGTGAATGCAATTAGCAGCAGTGAAATATTTAACTGAATATTATTCTGAGGGGAAATGTTAGATTATACCTTTGGTGACACAATAATAATTTTAAAAAGAATCCATGGAACTACGCTACACAAAGAGTGAACCCTAAGTTAAACCATGTACTTTAATTAATAGTACAACTATAAAAATGTGCTACTATCATCAGTTGTAGCATATTTTCCACACCAATGCATGGTGTTGGTGTTGGGGTGGTATATGGGAATTCTGTATTTTATGCATGACTTTTCTCACTTCTCTAATAAAAAAAATCTGGGAACCCAGCTCAGCTGTCCAGAGCCCTGCTAAGATGGCGACACCCACGCATCAGTCATAGCCCAAAGACAGGCAGAAGCACATAAGCAACATATAAGATATCAGAATGCTTATAATTTGGACATTGGCCTTATGAATGTGTGGGAAAAGAAAATACTTATATAGGCCTTCGAGAATACCAGAACTAAAGAAAGCTTTAAAAGAAAGAGAAAGCAGGTTATTATAACAAAGCATTGGAGAACCTAATGTAGAAAAAAAGACCAAGAAAAAAAGGTCTAAGCATGTAACCAGTTCAAATAGCAATGGCAGTGACAGTTCAGCCAGTGATTCTTCATCAGAAAAGGAGAAACAGCTACCTCCTACCCTTCAGAGGGTAGAGACACTGATGAAGCCTCTTCTAGTTCATCATCCTCAGCTTCCTCAACAAGCTCTTCCTCCTCCGATTCAGACTGATTCCAGCTCCTCTGATAGCAGTTGCCCCAATACCAATAGCAGCTCTGAAGATGAACCCCAAAGAATAAGAAAAAGAGGGAAGCGGACTTGGCCCAATGGATAGGACATCCGTCTACCACATGGGAGGTCCGCGGTTCAAACCCCTGGCCTCCTTGACCCATGTGGAGCTGGCCCATGTGCAGTGCTGATGCACCTAAGGAGTGCCCTGCCACGCAGGGGTGTCATCGCGTAGGGGAGCCCCACGTGCAAGGAGTGTGCCCCGTAAGGAGAGCCACCCAGCGTGAAAGAAAGTGCAGCCTGCCCAGGAACAGTGCTGCACACATGGAGAGCTGACACAGCAAGATGATGCAACAAACTGAAACACAGATTCCCGTGCCACTGACAACAACAGAAGCGGACAAAGAAGAACATGCAGCAAATGGACACAGAGAACAGACAACTGGGGGCAGGGGGAGGCAGGAAGGGGAGAGAAGTAAATAAAAATAAATCTTTAAAAAAAAAAAGAATAAGAAAAAGAAATGGAACAGCCCCACTTGTTGGACTTATAGACTGAAAACATTAAAGTGATTCTCAAAAGGGAATTTAAATAGTTTAAGGTCAAATTGGTTAACTGGTCAAACTTTCTAGAGTTCAAGTTTCTAAATATTTTACATTGTATGGGCATAAAGCATATTAATAGTGGATTACATGTATAAAAACCATTTTTAATTTAAGAGGAATTTTGTTTTGCTGTTTCATTTTTTAAAATATATCTCTAAATTTAATAAAAGCTGAAAGCCAGTAAATCTGGTTTTGTGATGAAACATCTTTTTTCCCTGTGAAATAAATGTCATATTTTGCTATATATTGATAGTATATATCTTTCAGACATGTTTTCAGAATAATGCATCAGAATATCAGATAATGAATTTCTAATACTTCTGGCTATGTGTTATTCTGCAAGATTTAATATATTGTAACTGTAAAGGTTATGAGTTTTCTTATTGTTAATAAATGTGCGCTATTTTTGTTTACATTCAGAAAGTTTTCCTGACTTCTCCAAAATGAAAAGTTCAAGGAGCTTATTAATATATTTATACCTCTTGAATGGTACAAGTTTCACACTGCTTGTTGTAGCATTCATTTTATTCTGGTTTCTTATTTTCTTAGAGTTACCCTTGTCTGAGGAAAACCATTTTAGAGGGAAAAAATCAGAAACTACTTAGGAGTCTGGTTTTGGTATCTTTTGATAAAATCAGTGTATCTGAAAAGAAAGCAGCCATGTAAAACATTACCTTAAGTAAAAGTGATATAAATATCTTTGTGTAATGGCATGCTATAAAAGGTACCATTAAAAGGAGAAAAGAAGATAGGAGGACAAGGTAATTTTTGCAGAAAATTAGGGCAATGTCAGTTGCCTTTTATTAAAAAGATTTTTTTGTCTTTCATAAAGATTGCCTTTTGCCATTTCTGCAATTACTTTATGACTGTATATGGTACCTGGTCACATATGACAGTCTACAACATAAATATGAAAGACGGATTAAATCTGGTGAATTTGCATACCATATACATACTTGAAATCTAACAAGTCAGGTATAAAAAAATAAATACTGTACAATATTTTTTAAAAGTAGAAAATTATTTTAGAAGAAAATGGGCTTCTATTTAATCTTGAAATATATGTATTTTGTGAATTTAAGGAGCCTGTGCTTATTGGTAAAGTTTACAGAACCGTCTGCTTTCAATGATTACAAATAAACTCTCAAATGATCATTTCAAGGGTTCCATTCGAAATGTATCAATCGACAGGTAAATTTAATAAATTTAAATGATCAAACACACTTTTCAATGTCTGTAGTCTCTGGAAAGGTAATTTTGGCAGATAAAGAACTTGAAAGAGGAAAAAACAATGCATATGTACATTGCAATTACCTGCAGTTAAATAAAACTCCAGCTCCCAGCGCATACACCCCCTTCTTGCTCACACACACACAAAATATGTACAGGGTTCTTATTTGGAACAATGGAAATGTTTTGGAAATGGATGATGGTGATGTGAACATAATAACACTGAAATACATATCTGAATGTGGCTAAAAGGGGAAACATTAGATTGTGCATATGATACTAGAATAAAAAGTTTTTTTTAAATCTGTGGAACTGCACAACACAGTGAACCCTAAGTCAAACCATGGTCTATAGTTAATAGTACAACTGCAACTATAAAGATGGGCTTTCATCAATTCTAACAAAAGTATCATACCAAAGGTAGGTGTTAATATTAGGGTGGTATATGGGAATCTGGTATTTTATGCATCATTGTTCTGTAAACCCACTTCTCTATTAAAAATTTAAATTAAATTAAGTTAAATTGTATTAAATTTCAAAAGAGCTCAGTGCTGCCAGGTCCGCTGAGCTGCCCAGGAGAGTACAGGTCATTTGAAATACCCCAGACCCTGACCCATCCTCCTCACAAGCTGCTTTTGGTGCACCCTGGAGCAGCTCTTCTTAGCAGCCTGGAAGCCCCCAGGCAGAGTGTCTGCCCCCAACCCCCAAAAACACCTGGGCACTCACCACCCCACTGAGAATAGTCAGGGCCCCTGTTGCGCCCGTGATGCCCAGAGGCAGGCAGCATGCGGGACAGACGTCTCCAGGACACGAGCTATTTTTCTTTCTCTCACCACTGTTCTCCAGCAGACTTCACCAGCTCAGAACACTCCATCTAAGGGAGGTCAGAGGTTTCACCTTCTAAGAGGAGGCCAAGACTCAGTCTTGGGCAAAGCAGCTTCTCAGACAGTTTTAGCAACTTGAATTGGAAGACAGCTCAGCTTCCAGGGGCCGACGGTACGGACAGGAACACACTGCCCCAGGGTGCAGACAGGAGGCTAAAGCCCGGGCAACTGCCTGGCCCGCCTCTTCCCAGCTGTGCCCTCCTGTGCCCTCCCCTCTCCTCCCTGAACTTTGGGCACCAGTCCCTGTGTCCTCCGGTGAGGAAGGCTGAGACCGCCTGAACATCACAGAGCCCTGGAGTCAGGGCTGGCTCTCACCAGCTCTGAGAGTGGCACTGAGCACCGTCTGCTTTGAGGACCTGGCAGCCTGTACAACAAAGGGCGATCACTGCTGTTATTACCATTTAGGGAGCATGTCAAGCACTTCCTACACTCTCTTATTCAAGGCACAAAATACAGAGTTTCCAATACCCCTGCCCAGCACCTTGCCAGGCCTCCTCACCATGCTGTGATTGCTTCCTTGTCTGTCTCCACCACCAGAGGCTGTGGCGGGAGGCCCGGCTGCCTCCTCCTTGGGGGATACGCAGGGCCTGCTACTATGCCTGGCCTAGAACAGGCACTGAAAGTTTTACTGAGTAGTAATGGAAGAACTGGTAAAGATATAAAGCAGGGGCCACCAGAGGTTCTGAAGGGAGGGAGAGGAAGAAGAGACATAATAGGGGGCATTTTCGGGACATTGGAATTGTCCTGCATGACATAGCAGTGACGGATACAGACCGCTATACATTTTGTCAAAACCTATCAAACTGTGCCGTGCAAAGTGTGAACTATAATGTAAACTGTAGTCCCTGGTTAGTAGCGATGCCTCCATGTGTTCATCAGGTGAAACAAGCGTGCCACACTAAAGAAAGATGGTGTTGATGGGGGAAAGTGGGGGAGGGCGGGTGGTGATGCGGGATCCCCTATATTTTTTATTTAACATTTACATGTTCTAAAGCTTCTTTAAAAATCATAAAAAATGTCAATTCAAAAAAAAAGTTTTATGCTTAAGATCCCTGAATTTTACTCCTCCCCCCCCCCCCCCCCCCATGGTCTGGCACCACGTAGGGGAGATGCTTGGTCGGGGGCGCGAGCCCGAATTTCCCCAGCAGCAGCCTAACTAAATAAGCCAACCAGCTGCCCCCTCCTCCCCCATCGCCACAGCACGAGCAAGGTCCTGAGGAGCGCGGTTCCTTCCCCAGCGCCCCATCCGCCGAGTCCGAGAGGAGCCGGGAGGCTGCCTCCCCCGAGCCCGGCCCTGCGGGGTGGGCAGCCGCCGCCGGGGCGCAGGGCGGCCCCTCCCGCGCCTTCTCCCAGTTCTTGCCTATTAAGGGAAGAGTCCTCGGAGAGCGCGGGAGGCGCCGGAGGGAGGGTCGCTGCCAGCGGCTCCCGCGCCGGGCGCACACACCGCGCCGGGCACCACGCGGGGCGGGCCGCAGCCCGGGACGCTCGGCCGGGTGCCCCGTGACGGCTCCTGCCAGCTCCGGGCTGGCCTCGAGTGCCCCCCACCCCTTCCACCCCAGGCCCCCTCCTTATCCCCCAGTCTCCCCCGAAAGCCTCGAAGGCGCCTCTGGGCTGCGCGCGGACTGACGGGGTCCCGGGTCCCCGGGCGACCCTCGTTCTCCGCAGATGCTGCCGTAGCCCCCGGGAACGGGGCGCTTGCGGGGCGCGGCGCCCCGCCTCTGGAGCCGCGGAGCCGACCCCGCGCTTCGCGGACTGGCTGGGGGCGGGCTCCTTCGCGCCGCTCCCGCATCCCGGCCGCGGGGTCGCCCCTGCCCCGGCTCCGGGCCCGCGCCCCGCCCCCCCGCAGGCCCCGCCCGCGGCCCTCCCCGCTCCCGCCCCTTCCCCGCCGGCACCCGCCGCTCCCGGCGCCTGGAGCGCGGGCCTGGGGACTCGGGATCCCGCCACGGAGGCAGCAGCATGGGGCGCTTCCGCGGGGGCCTGCGGTGCATCAAGTACCTGCTGCTCGGCTTCAACCTGCTTTTCTGGGTGAGCCCGGGGCCCCGAGGGGAGGGGCGCGGAGGGGGCGCGCGGCGGGGGCGCGGGGCCGGGGTCCCCGGGGGCTGACAGCTGCGGCGTGCGCGCGGTCTCCGGGGAGCAGGCAGGGGAGTTCAAAAAGGCGGAAGCTTAGAAAAAGACAAAGAGGGAGGGGAGGCTGGCGGGGAGAGGACGGAGAGGCTGAGCACTGCGAATCGGTGGGAAGGGGAGCGCCCCGCGGGCCCCTCCCTGCGAGGCACCCCTGCACTGGCTTGTTTTCCTCTTTCATCTCCCAGCCGGTGGGTCCCAGCGCGGGAACCCCAGCCTCAATGCGCCGCGGGAGGGCTCGGGTCTCCGGCCGCCCCGGCTCCCCTCCAGCCCCCGGCGCTACCCACACGCCCCCTTCTTGCTCGCCTCGCGCTGGAGCCGGGGCCTGGCCGCCGAGGAGGGAGAGCAAACCCCCGGCCTGGGGCTGGCAGGGCTGCTGCTCCACCGAGCCTGGAGGCGCCACCTGGCTAGGGAGGTTTTGTTTAGGAAACTGGGACTAGGGGTGAAAATTGGGGGCGGGGGCTGGCGGGAGGGAGTGGTCACCCGTCCTGTTGCTGGGCAGTAGGGGAGGGTACAGCTGCAGGAGAGGAGGTGGGGGCCGCGGTGGGAAGGGAGTGGGGAAGGGAAGGGCTTCCAGAGCGGGGCGGCCTCTCCCCACCACCCCCGGCCCACAGCCTCGTGCTCCCGGAGATGATCTCATCCCACTTTGCAGGGATTTGGTGAAGGGACGACATGCCCTGGGTTAGGGCTTCTCGGAGACGTGGGGCGGTGACCTTAGCCAAGGAGCAAGGTTAGAGCTCAGCCTTACCCGGGTACCGGGTCCAGGCGCTGGAGTTCTGGAAATTGTCTGGTCTGCACGTTGCCCTTGAGGCTCCCTTAGGAGAATGCCAGCTGGGAAACTGCTCAGACGGATCCTGAGGGAAAATACAGATGGCTCCTGGGGGCGCAGGGGCGAGGTTTACCCAGGAGAGGGAGCGCAGGCCTGGGCACTTGGAAGCCACGGGGCTGGACGAGGCTGGTGTCTGTCGTCTCAGGGGAGGCTGTCTTCCCATAACTGCACCTAATTAATTATTAGTGATGGGTTCTGCGGTGCCTGCCAAGCCCGTTAGCCCGGGTGGCTCCGGCCACTCCAGGCTCCTCAGAGGCACAGTGGCCATTTCGGAATCCTTCAGCAGTGAAAGCTGGGAAGGAGGTTCCCCCAGGAAAGCCTCTGAATTTTAAAAAGACTCATGGCTTAAAAAATATATATCACTCACAGCTTTTGTACAAGGCCTGTGTATCCAGCCCAGTGTAGGGGGGTCATTTCTAAAGACCCTTCATGTGGCTTTTTTAATAGGCTTAATTTCAAAAGCTGTTAATTATAAATGTCATGCTTCGGCGACACCCTTCACTCTCACAGCTTACAAATCCAAAAGAAGTTTCCTATCAGCCTGAGAAGGAATCTCTGGGCAGGAGTCGGTGCTTATTTAGTGCCTGATGTGCCAGCCCTCCCGGGGACATAGGGAGTGTTTATTGAATGTTTTCAATGTGTCAGAGACAGTTACATTCATTATCACATTTAATCCTCACAACCGTCGTGCGAGGAATACTCTGATTATCCCCATTTTACCGATGAGGAAACCAAGGCTCCGGGAAGCTAAGTAACTGCCCTAGCTGTGAGTGGCGGGGCGGGGCCCAGCCTACAGGCGCTGGGCACTGGTTGCTGGCCCTGCAGCATCACCTGGGAACTTGTCAAAAAAAGGCAAATTCTCAGCCCCACCCCAGAGCTGCTGAATCAGAAACTGGGAGAGAGGGGTCCAGCAATCTCTTAACAAGCCCTCCAGGTAACTCTCAGGCATGCTCACATTTGAGAACCACGCCATTAAACTAACATGCAGCAAATAGTGTAAATAAATATAAGAGCAGCAAACGTGGGGGAGGAAGCAAGACCGGCACTACAGAACATGGACGAGGAGAGACCGTGTGGAATGAGGGACAGCGTCCACTCTGCCGACATCAGCACGGCGCGGAGGGGAGGGAGAACAAAGCCGGGTGGGACTCCCCAGCCTGAGTCAGCCTCGGGTCAGGCGTGACCTTTCTAGGCGCCGTCTAATTAAGGGGGTTAGAAGGAGATCACAGTACTGGGATTGTCGGGCAGGTTCTGAAGCCGTGGGTACTTAAGGGAAGCCTGAAGGATGGTGGATGGAGGCAGGCAGAGGGGAGGGTGACACACCGTCCAGGAGCAGAGCAGCGGGGCCAGGGAGTGTGAGCAGCCAGCGGGCCAATGCGCAGAGCCCAGCCCCACCCCAGATGGGCACTCTTACTTGGAGGGCTGTGTTTTCTCATCTGTAACTGGAGTAATAGAGTTCTTGAGAGGAATAAAAGGAAACATAGGAAAAGGGAAAAAAAGAGAGAGAAAAAAGAGGAAATGTAAAGCATCTGACCGTCACCTTACTAGAAGCTTGGTACCTAGTAAGTGCTCAATAAATGTTAATTATGCTCTCTATCCTGCAGTGCCTACAGGTGCTTAGGAAACATTCAATACATGTTACTTCTCTTTCCACCAGTTCCCTTAATGTTGGGGAATAACGTGTTTGTTGCACGTCCTCGCTCGCCTTCCTTCAGTTTAACTACACGTCTTCTCAGCCTGGACTTAGGGATTTTCCCCACGAGGACGTCAGCGCTCTCGGAGCAGGAACGCGTCTCCATCTCATTCGCTGCTGTACCCCAGCGCCCACGGTCATGCCCAGCACCTGGGAGGCCCTCAGTACATATTTGTGGGATGAATGAGTGAATCTGCGGGTCAGGGAGCTTGGCACCTCGGGCCCTGCTGTTTGGCACACAGGAGCAGTGGTCAACTCCTGCAGGAGGCGTGGGCACGGGTCTGGTGGCCGGTGTCCTCCTGCCTGCTCTGTTTTTGGTTTGCAGAGCTCGGGCCCAGAAGGGAAGCACGAGGCCGTGCTGTCCCCTAGTTCCCTGGTGGTGTGGGGCTGGGAGGGGCAGAACAGCAGCAGTCACAGGCAGCCTTTCCGTGTCTGTATTTTTTAGTAGCTTTTCTATTCTTCATATTCATCGTCTTTTCTAAATGCTCTACAGCAAGCCAGCATTACTTTTATAGTAAAAAAAAAAATAGTTGTAATATATTTTAAAAAGTTCTATGAAGGCACATAAATGTGCATTCTAAATGTGAATCTTTTTAAATGAAACCTTGTTTTACCATCATTCGAATTAAATTATTACTTAACTTGGAGACAATAAATACATGTTAAATGAATTTTAAAACCAAACAAAAAAAAACAACATGTGGTCCATGAATGAGAAGTGGGCAAAAGTGGATTCAGGGACATCCATATGGCAGCAGTAGTCCAAGCAATAGATGCTTGCTTTGTTTTTCAAACGCGCTTGAATATTTAGATTTAGATGTAGACTTGGGATAGTAATAGCGTTTGGCAAAGGTTCCTGGCGATAAGTCAGGTGGAAATCATAAGAGGCAAAGGAAACAGCAAGTGCCAAGTCAGTGGCATGAAAGAAAGTGACGTGCAGAAAATTATAAGTAATTCAGTATAAGTGTGAATTATAAAGAGTCTGTTGGAAATAGGGGAAAAATAAAATTCTAGAAGTTAGGGGGCAGCCCCAGAAATTTCTTTCATGTCACAACAGGACACTGTTACCCTACTGGTGAAGGGCCACTAATCCTTGTCTGTATTTGCACAACCACAGGGAAAGGGCAAACTGAAACAGGTACCTGACCATTTGTTTGGAATAAATTATCTCGATAACTACCTTCACTGTAACTAAGGAAACCTCATTCCAGAAAAGCCCTTCCCTGGTTTCTGAGTTGTTTTTTCCTGGTTGGAGGTGGTGAGGGAGTTTGGGGAAAGGGCAAGGACGGCTTTCCTGGAAAGGCCAGGCTGGAGCTGACACTTGACATGTAACGTCTACCACCCTCTTAGATGCTCGTGTGCCTGCCCTTCTGGGGGACAGGCTCCGGCGCAGTGACAGCACTTCCTTTAACTCAGCGGAAAGTGGGCTCCCAGGCAGGGCGGGGCACTGTGAGCCACAGTTTGACAAATCGATTTGCAACCACCTTCTGGCAGCTAGGTTTAAGTTTCCCTGGGCTGCGCTCCTGGTTTTGAAAACATTCCATCTTGCGGGAGCCAGCCCAGCCCTCCCTTGGCCAAGGGCTGCTGGATGTACCCACCAGTGTGTTTTAAAAAGACGGTGGCGCCTGGCCGTTAACCTCAATTAATTTCTGTTATCCCTGCTGATGTCTAACACGAAACCCCTCCCACCATCTGTCGTGTCTAAATTCGGCCACTGCCATCAGATAGCAGGGCATAATCCTGTGCCTTTCACTGAAATCGCCTTTACTGCCCCACCCCCGCCTCCCGTCGCATAGCAATATAAATAAAACACCATAACCCACCAAGCCACATATGTCGGTGTAAAGAGAAACCCGGGCGCTGCTCGTTCTTTGGTTCATTGTTGTGTGCGCGGCGTTTTCCTATCATTGTGCCTCGCTGCCCGGTGCTGCTCCGTGTCCCTGACCCACAGGAAGCAGCACTGCTCATTGTGGAAAGGCACGGGCCGTATATGGCAAGGTCAAAGCTGCTTTCTTTCCCTTCCCCTCTTCTGCGCGGCTCTGGGTTTTCACTTGGTGACGTCCCGCAGGTGCTTTTAGGAAAGGCTGTGCTTCCTCGGCTTGGGAGCGAAAGCCGTTGGTGTCAACTGAAGCAGACAGTGTTTGCCTCCCCTCTTTTCCAAACTTACCTCGAACCTAACTTCAGAGCTACCACCTGGCAGAAAGACTGGTAAGAAAAAAACCTCTAGGTTGATCTATGGGAGCCCCGTATGAGGTCATGCATGTTTGTTTTGTAAAGTTCACAACTTCTACTCTGCCCTGGTTGTTGTGTATGTCCATGTGTGAAAGATATACTTCAGTAAAATTAAAAAATAAAAATAAATTTAAACTCTCTAAAGAAAAATATTCTTCGGGGTTCACCCCCAAAACGAGACCTCCCCGGAACGCAGATAGGGATTTCCTCGGCCTCATTGTAGGCTGGACTTCCCTTCTGATTTCTATCAAGGTAGGAAGAGAGCAGCAGTGGCGGTTCTCCCCTGGTGTGGACAAGAGGGAGGAGAGTGAGTCTATGGCAGGGACGGCCTGGAGAGGCCAGAGCTTTTTCCAGAGGTCTGCTAAACCTCAGATGGATTTAGCATTGTGGGAAGGAAGAAAAAGCCCAGAAAGTAGGTCCTGGCATCCCTCTGCCTGGATTCTGCCAATACACTTACTACCTGGGGGACTTTGAGCGAGTCGTTTAACTTGTTTGAGCCTCAGTTTTCTCATCTGTGAAAAGGACATAATAAAGCATCACAATCATGATCTTTGTGCAGACGAATTAATATGTGTAAAGTTCCAAGCATGGAATATGCATGGTAATATTTAATAATACAAGATATAGTAGTAGTAGGATTTAAATATCACAGGTACAAGTGGGAAAGCAGACTTCAGAAGCCAGGAGGTCCACAAAGGTAAGGAGAAGCAAGCAGGTATCCTAGGTCCCGTGATGAGGCAAAGCAGTAAGTCTCACAGCTTATCAAGGGAGACAAAAGGAGAGACGCCTTCCCCTGCAGTCAGTTCACTGGGCAAACGGGCGCTGACACCCGTGCTGTGCTTGGCCCCTGCTAAGTGCTGGGGATTCAGAGGTGATTGGCACAGCCCTTGGTCTTGTGGCCCTCCCAACTCTGTTTAGCACTCCGTTCGGCTTGGATGATAGTTTATTCCCCCTTGTGCCTGTGCTCCTTGAGGACTCTGTGTAATACAGGTATCTCCCTTCTCCCATCCCTCAGACTGGGAGAGGTTCCGCAGTGCTTTGCCTGGCTCCAGCGACGGGGTGGTGTGCACTGCCCCTACAGAAGGAGCTGTTGGTTCCTGGCCCAGCCTTGGTACTCCCTGGGGGTGGCCAAGGGAGCGGCAAGGGAAAACCTTTGGCCATCAGCGCTTCTCAGACTTCCATGTCCACACGGGCACCTGGGGATCTTGTTCAAGCTTGAGAACTTTGTGATTCAGAAGGTCTGCAGTGCCCGCAAGCCCCCAGGGGCTGCCGATGCTGTTGTCTGCTGATCTGGGGAACACACTTTGAGAAACAGTGGTTTAGAGTGTGACCTGAAGCGCTCTGGGACCCACAGGTGGCTCTCGTCTCTCGGTGGACTGCTTCCCCTTGGCTTGCTCACCTGGCTTGCTTGTGGCAGTTCTCTTCATTCCAGCTACCGCTTTAATCCTTACTGTTTTAAGACTTGTTTTTCACACTGATGGTTTTTAGAATGATGAGACGTCCACCTGTCCATATCCTGTTTCGTTTCACTGTGTTGCTCTAACACATCACCCGTGGAGAATCTCAGGGTCTCCCAGCCTGTGTCATAAAAGACAATATAACCTCCATCTCCCACCTTAATACTCGTGATAAATGTCACATCAGGGCTATTCTCCTGAATTAAGTGGTGCTTTACCAACCTCTGAGACAAACTGTGCCAGGGTCACTAAGGAACTGAGAAGAGAATGGGACAGGTAAGATGGGAATACCAAGTAGGCTGGGTGCACATCTTACAGATGAATAGGGGTTACCTTGGCCTGCCCTTTTTCATCCTTTTTGGATTTGGGCACAAAAATAACAAAAATGCTAATAATATTTGTACGATGTTTTATTTTTACAAAAGGCATTATTTCATCAACTGTACTATCCCATTTGATCATGTGTCACAACTCCTATGATGTAAATGCAATTATTTTACAGATGTGGAAGCTGAAATCAGGCCCTGTAGATATGTCTAAGATCAGAGCTGGGGAGCGGCGAAGGCAGTGTTCACACCCAGCTCTGCTGATTTTACCCTCTGTGTTCTTGTCACGGTATTAACCTATTGGAACGTGTGGGATATAAGGTAGGAGAGATGCTCCCCAGCTGGGAAAAATGTGATGAGACCAGGGAGATTATATCCAGTGTCAGACCTAGTGGTGTTGCATTCCAGAATGCAAAACGATGCCTAAGAGAGTCCAGCCTGGGGGAGAAGGAAGAGGTGGCTGAGAAAATGACCAGTCATTTTAAGGCAGGCGAAAAGGAAGCAGGAGGTGAGGAAAGGGATGTCTCAAGACAGTTTAGCAATATGATTTCAGTAGCAAAAACGTGAAGAACAGGAAGCCTTCTCTAAATGTCAGCTGTGTGCCAGCCCCTTGCCTGAGCACATTACTACAGTGGCTCCTTTAATCCTCACTGCAGCCCTATGAAGTTGTAGCTCTTATCACCCTCACTTTACGTAGGAGGGGACAGGAGGTTCAGGGAGTGGAAGAGACTCGCCCAGGGTCTCAGGGGTAGGCAGTGGCAGAGCGAGCTCCAGCGCCTGGGCTCTTACCACTCCAAGAAAGGACGCTTGAGGCTGTGATGGGCAGGTGCCTTCTACACCTGAGCTGTCCAGTACAGTGGCTATTAGTCACATGTGGCTATTTAACTTTAAATTAATTAAAATGAAATGAAATAATGAAATGTCGTTCCTAAATCCCACTAGCCACATTCCAGGAGCTCAGTAGCCCTATGTGGCTAGTGCTACCATATTGGACGGTACAGATAGAGAACATTTACATCATTGGGGAAAGTTCTGTTGGACAACTCTCACCTAAATATATTTATTTTTTCTCTCATAAATACATCCTTTTCTATTTTTCTCTTACTGAGTCTTAAAAAAAAAAAAAAGAGGTACAAACAGTTTCTGCAAAAGGGCACTGATGTTTCTAGTTACAGACAGTTTAGGAAACTCAAGGGAATTCCAGCTGTCATAGACAGATAGAGCAGAGAGCTAAAATAAAAATTAGTAGAGGAAGGCAGCAGAAGACCCAGTTATTGGTGCTGTGGAAGTGGTGTTTCCTATCTTGAGTAAGATGAGGTTTCAGGTTGAATGTAGTAATAGCGTTCTGACACATAATGCTAACGTTAAGTACCAGGCCCTGGTGTTCTGGTGTAGCCTGAGTCCAGTCCACCCCTTCAGGGGCCTCTGCGATGACCTCCATTTTGCTGAGGAGTTAGCGAGGTTAAGGGAATCACCAGACATCACAGGACTAGTCAGCAGCAGAGCTGATTCAGACCCAGGGCTCTTCGAGTCCCCGTTTTCATCCTCCTCACTCCCCTCTACCACACACTGTATACATGGATGATTTCGTTATCATCCTGGGAAAGGGCATCATTTTTCAGTCTGAACACTCAGAAGAATAAGATTTTCTAGGACAGCAATTGGCAAACGTTCCAGAGTGCGTGCCAAGCCTGTTCTCCACATCATAGTGGTGTTCTGGAAGGAGTCAACTTAGGAACAGGGGCAAGGGAATGGGGCGGAGGCGGCAGAGCCCCCCAACAGGCCAGGAGCGGATGGTGTGGAAGCCCCCGGCACTCCTACTGGAAGCCCAGGTGGGCTCCTGCGCAGGCTCAAGGCCCCCGAGTCTTTTGTGAGTGTGCCAGTGCCGCCTACCTGCCTGTCCTCAAATGGGTTCCGGTAAAACTGCTCTCGAGAAAAATCTCTATGGAGCACCAAGCTAGACTTCCACGGTTTCTTCTGCATTCCATCCAAGCTAACTTTTTAATAAATGAATTGTCTTGGCTTATTCCCACCTACACTGAATTCTAACTGAAATGGTTGTTTTCTTCCATTGTTCTCTCTGTCATGGCTAAAATGGAATAAAGATCATCATGATTGATTGATATTTAAGAATCCTGTTTATCTGCTCAAGCATAGTTCTGTCAACCACCTTGAAAAATATTAGGCTGTAAAATAAATTATGGTTAATGCCCTGTCTTTACTTACAAAAGCTCTTGCATAGCCCTCAGGATAAGTGTGTTTCTTCAGAGGGCCTATGGCAAGGCAGGGATGAGGCCCAGCTGGATGCTAAAAGGAAGAAGTCCAGAGATCTTAGAAAACACCTTTATTTCTCTTTTCCCCAAAAGCTTATCTCCTAGGTGAGGTAAGGCATACAATGTGTTTAAGTCACTTCTGTGACCTGCTGGACTGGGTTTTAGCTCTGTATATATATATAATCTTCACTTGATAAAGCCCGCTGCTTATTGGAATCATTAGCCAATAGTTTATGACTTTGCTTTGCAGTTTAAATAAATCTGTACAGCCATCATTACTTTCTCCTAATTTTTACTCTTCCCTTCACTCCTCTTTCCCTGATATTTTTTTCGAGAAAAGACATATGTATAATCACTGATTAAATACAACAAACTTTCCGCCGTCTATGTGGAAATGATCTCCTTTATCGTTCGCAGCAAGCTTTACATCCCCATTCAGTTTCCCTATGCTTTATTCTCCCAACTCTTCCAAGCTGCCTCCAGTAATGTCAGTTGATCCATGTTTACAGCATGCAAGTCAATTTTAATAACCTAAAGCAAGGAGAAGGTGTGTTTGCCACAAATATATAGCCCAGTGTTCTTCCCAAAAATGGATCGAACACTTCTGATTCGACTTACTGCAGCATCCTTCCATCAGTCAATCAGAGAATTAAACACTGACTGATTTTAAACTATGTCTTACCTGAAGGAAGTCCTTCAGGAATTTCTTAGCATGAGCTTGTTCTTAGGAAATCTTACGAAGAAAAGAATGGGGGAAATCAGAAACACTTGGTACCTTAAGAAATTGCCAAGCATTCCCAAACTAACACAGCCATCTCATCTCACGCTGATCTGCTGCCTCCTGATGCTGCCTCAACCGGACCCGATGTCAAAGGCAAGGAGATCAATGCCCCTCAGAGGTGTTTCACATGGATGGCAAGGCATTTGGCCTTGTATTCCTTCTGATAAAATCCTTCATTGCCTTGCTTTACTGCAAAATAGGACGATAATCTTGTGTGTGAGCTCCCATCTTTGAGAAAATTAGTATCCTCTTCCAGAACAAACGTGCTTCTGACTTTGGCTGCTAAAAGGATGAGACTCCATTACCCTTTTGTATGCTAATGGGGTTTGCAATCAGATCAAGAATAGTGAGTACATGATTCCGTCTGCATTGAAAATTGCCACCAAGAGCAAGTATTAGCTTAAAAGCTTTTAATGGGGGAGTAGATGTGGCTCAAGCAGCTGAACACTTTCTTCCCACATGGGAGGTCCCGGGCTTGGTTCCTGATGCCTCCTAAAAAGAAATAAAAGCAATCAACAAGCAGACAAATAAAAAACAATTCAGGGGAACTGAGGTGGCTCAGTGGTTTAGCGCTGGCTCCCCACATACAAGGTCCAGCATTTAATCTCTGGCTCCGGTACCTCAAACAAAAAAAGCTTTTAATGAAAACTCTTGGGTTGAAGTGTCGTTTCTGACTTGGCATGAATTCATTCTGAAGAACAGAGTTGCAAATGAGTTACCCTGGAGAAGAGAGTACAGAATTGATTATTTCATTCTTCCATTCAAGTACACAATGGATAGATAAATAGATAGCCTGATACAGAAGAGAGAGAAAAGAGAGCGTGTGTGCTCTCTGTAATTGACAAAGTGTTCGCGTGGCTCTGCCAGTAAAAGGCCTGTATAGATTTATTCTCTGTGGCCATGCATTGTACGTGGCACACATTCCAGCAGGATAGGAAAACACGGAGCTGTTTTGGTTTTCTGTGGGCGAGTGTTTTGCGGAGTTTATTCAACAGTTTGTTCACACGGTGCTTGCGAGGTGTCTTAGCAGTGTTTCCCAGGTGCAGAGGAATTTGAAAATAGTACTTGATGAAGCGTTCCCTTGAGAGCTGACAGGAAGCAGTTCGCGTTGCTGTCAGCTTACGGCGTGCTTTCATGAAAGTCCATTCGTTCAGTCCCCACACAAACGCTTGCAGGAGCCGGCTCTGCACAACAGCAGGGTGTTGCCGGGGTCCAGCCACACAGGCCCTGTTCCTGGCCTCACAGAGCCTGGGCCTTAATAAAAATTAGAAAAATAAAATTACAGAAATAACTAAATAGAAATGGTTACGCACGATGAGAAGGAAAGGACCTCTATCGACCAGGGGAGGCTCCTGGGAGAAAGTGACTTTAGAACTGAGAGCTGTCGGGGTGGGTGTTCACTGGGTGGCAGAAGGGGCCAGTCTAATTTGAGGACAAACGCAAGAGCAGGGGCCTCCAAACAGGAAAGAAGTGTGTGGTTACAGCACCTGATGACAGTTCATCGTGTCTCCCATCCAGGCAAAAGCACACGGGCTGTCTGAGAATTTTCCCGATTGAAGCTTTTTACCCCAAAAAAGAGGGCTTTTTGCTGGGTCTTGTCACCAAAGAGCAAGGTCACATTTATTTGCACTTTGCGATCAGGCTTGTTAGCCTGCTCTGGGGCTAGCACCCCTTCCTTTCCGCAGCCAGGGTACCACCTGCCGGTTCCTGAGCTAGCGCCTCCCTGGGGACCGCGTTTGCAATTCACAGACACTGTTTTTAAGTGAAAAACAATATGACCTCAAGAGGGACACTTCATCAACAGTCTGAGGAAAGTGGAGATAAACACAGTAAAATAACCTTGTAATCCATTAATGAGTTCTGGGCTTCGTGCTAATGACCTGTTTTGCGCAGAGAGCCATTACTTCAAGGCAACTTGTTTTTTCATTTTGCTTTCAACGCCTTCTGCTCAGGTCTTTAGTCGGTCCTCTTCTGCTTCTTTAGCTTTACAACTAAAATATGCTTACAATTTGTAATGTCCTGTTCTGCAAACTCTCTGGAATATGGTGGGCTACTGAAATAACTTGCCCATGAAAATACGTAATATAATTAGATCTGGTGACCTCCTGTTTTAATGGCAAGGATTTACGTGCCACTGTGCTTTCCTTTCACTGTCCTCTTTTTATCTTTATTTCCTTTTTCATTTCTCTTTTATTTTTAAATCGTATTTTTGCCTTCAAAACCCAGACTCATCACATTCTCTCAGTGCCTTGCACACAGTTGGTGCTCACAAAACGAACGGTGGCGTAAGGAATCGGGCGCTCTGTCCCATGTGTTCTTGTGGCCTGGCTGTGTCCGTGGATTCTTACCTGTGGAATGAGGGTCCGCCTGCAGCCCCCAGTGGGGTTAGCGTCTCCATAAGCCCGAGTCCTCTGGAGGAGGCGCTTGGGGGCTTGCTCCTCTCTGAATCCTTGGCTCCTGGTCCACAGGAGATGCTCAGGAAATGCTTATGAAACGACGAGCCTCCCGGCCCCGATCGTGGGAAGGAGGCCGTTCCTGGGAAGACACCGGTGCTGGTAGTGGTTGTTCCAAAGGCCTGGAGGCTGGCACCAGTCCTGGACGCACGGCCGGCCCTCGCAGCACCCTCTGGGGGGTCGGGGACTCCTTGGAGGACCTCAGCACCACCGCATCCACGCCAGCGTCCTCTCCCCGGCCTTGGTCACAGTCACGGCCGCTTTGTCCCCTCATCTGGGGGGTGGCCCCCCGCCCCTGCCCCAGCTCCTGTCTTTCCCCAAGGCAGCCCTGGAAGTCAGGAAGCGAAGGCTTTCTCCGTGCTGCTCCTCTGCCTGGAATCCTCTCCTCCCTCCAGCACGTCCCTGCTCAGCGACTTCCAGTTCCTTCTTCGGGACGTAAATCAAGGTCTAAGTCTCCTGCCACGTGCCCTTTGTGGTGCTTTGCTCCTCCCTTAGCAGTGTGTCGTCCTCCCTCGTCAGCTCGCTGCCGGCTTTATGTGGCATTTCTTAACTTACACAATTATCTTCCAGGAGAGCCCGACAGCCATGTCTTTTGCACCAGTTTCCCCGAATGCCTAGCGCCATGCTTGGCCTGGACGATAGTTCTTAATAAACATAAAAAAAGGAAAGAGAAGATGGGAAAGGAGAGGAGAATGAGGGCAAAGAAAGGAAAGGGGGAAAAAAAGGTAGCCCCCATTCCTTCTTTGTTTAAACATTGGCCAAGATGCAGCCTTAAAACAGTACAAGGAGTGGCTGAGATTAAAAGAAGAGGGGGTGGAGCAGAGGGGCATTTTATTCTAAGAGGATTACAGTGGGGGCTTAGAGACCCTGGTGGGAAATGCAGGGAGTGAAGAGAGCTGAAGGGCCCAAGATATATTCACTTGGTCCCTGCCTGGACTGCAGTTGATAGGGATTTTTTTCAAGCCATCTCTAGTCTGCAGTAGATCAGCTGAAGTCCTGTGAACACAGTGTTTCACGAGCCTTATAGAATGATACAGTTAAAAAGGACCTACTTTGTCTCTGTCGATGGCACTTTCCAAAGCAACAATTATCCTGGCTCTCCTTAGAAGTCACGCCAGCCCTGGCCGGGCTGCACCCACTGTGTTCCCTGACACAGCGAGCGGCAACGTGTTGGGAGGATTCCCTTCCAGACAATGATGACATTCAGCTAAGCCACAGTTTCCTTGACCCAGGAGGAAACCCGTGTGGTTTGGGGTTGGAAAGGCGTTGGATGAAAGCGCAGATTTTTTTTTTTTTCCTCATTGCCCGGTGGCTTTAAATTGCAACCTCTTTTTAAATTTTCCATTATGCATCAAACACATCTGTGCCAGAACTAGACAAATGTGTTCCGTCTGGGAAGATGATCCCAGACAGCTATAAATTAGAGTTTGTGTACAGAGATTCCAAAAATGTGGCCTCGTGGTGGGGTGTCCCTGAGACCGGTCACCTCCTCCACAGTCTGCTCAGTGGCTGCAGGCTTGGGCCTCACGCCTCGGTCAACAGATCTTTGCTTTGTATTTGGAAACTTGGTCTTTCCATCAGGTCACTGCAGGATGGGCAGGGCTGGCCGAGAGGCTTTTGCGGGGCGGAGCTGGCCCAGGCCGTGCTGTCTTCGGGAGCTCCTCCGACAGTGCTCTGCCAGCGGCATCCCTCTCCTCTGCATCAGGAGCAGCGATGACCGCAGAGCTGGTGCCCTCCCAAACCGAAGCCCTGCCCAGAAACCTCTCCTCACTTTTTTCTGGACTGACCCTATAAGCTACCATGTAATATTTTTTAAAATAACATTTTTAAAGTCACAAGAGTAATACACGCTTAATGCAGAAAACCTAGAAAATACATTGCCGAGGAAAGAAAATCACCCATAATGTCACCGTTCAAAGACAAATGTTAATGCGTTCGCGTGACGCCTTCCAATATCTGTCCATGCCATGCTGCCCTTTTTAAAAACGCAAAAATCTTTTAAAAACCGGGTGAGCCCAGTTCCTTTAGCTGTTCCTACATTATCCAATTAGTGCCTTCCTTTAAGTGCTGGTAACTGTCAGTTCTTCCACATTCAGGAGGCTGGCTGGTAGACTCTGCCCTCTGACTCTCACTGAAGACGCTGGCCACAAACCCCCTGCGAGGGCGGGGGTGGGGGGGGCAGGGTGAGGACGGTGACATGGGATAAAGTCCTCATTTCAGTCCAGCCAGGTGGCCCCAAAGGTAGCAGGGGGTCTTTACAAACAGGCCTACAGGACAGAAGTTTCCTGTATAAAAAGGCCTGTGTTCTAACCCTGACTTGGATGTCATTTTTCCTTAATAAACCTCCTGTAAATTTTGCCCTTATATCTCTCCCGCCTCCCCCAGGGACCCCTCATCTGTTTTGTTTTTCTTTTTTGCTCCTTGTCTGCTCCTTGTTTGTTTTCTTAGGAGGCACCAGAACCAAACCTGAACCTCCCATGCGGGAGGCAGGCACTCAACTGTTTGAGCCACAGCCACTTCCTATATCTCCGGGCAGGGGCAGCCTCTAAACGGGCCAGCTTGTGATGGGCTAGGGCAGGCTAGATCAGTACCTGGCGGGGTTGGCAGGACCAGGAGGCTATTCTCAGGGCCCTGCTAACTTTCCCAGAGCACCTCCAGCACCCCAGGGACCTGCTGAATGGCTGTGCCTTGATGGACGCGGTGGAATCCAAGAGGGGGTGTGGGTGGGGAGAGTATCGGCGGCCACCGCCTGCTGGCGGCAGGTGTGGGTCCTGCGAGTGCAGGCTCCCCGCAGCCCTCATCGCGGTGGGCCCGGGGAGCCCCATCCACCCGCCCGCATGCTCAGCCTCTCTGTGGCGCGCACACCGACCACACTTAATTACTTTTTCCTTTCTCACTTTCCATGGAAACTCAAAATAGCAACCAAGAAAGAAAGGGGGGGGAAAAGGCCCAGCCGGGCTCCCTCCCTGCATCTCCCCCGCCCCCCCCCCCACCCCAGGCGGTGCCCTGACTGTGGAGGGGGGCGGAAGGCCTTGTAGACGCCGGGGGACTGCTCACGGGCGGCGTGGGCGGGCTCCGAGGTCAGTATTTTCTTCTGGTTTCCAGAAGTGCGTTTCATCAGGTCTTGGAGTTCACCTTGCTCTCGGTGACCCAGCAGCTGGAACAGGAGGTCCGAAGGGGCCTTGTGGCAGGGGCAGGGCTGTGCTGGAACATTCTTTCCGAGAAGCCTTCCAGGCGCGCTGTTTGCCGATAACCACAGGGCAGCCTGGAAGATTCGGAAAAAACCCTGGGTGTGGGGTCAGGAAACCCCAGTTCTCGGAGCCTCAGGGATGGTGTCACGGAGGTGGGACTGAAGTGTCCTCCCGGTGAAATGGGAAGGGTGGGCTAGGTGATTTCTGAGGGGGTGACCCCCCAGCCGCCCACGTTCTGTGCCTGCAGCCTGCGCCCCTGGGCCGTGCACACCCCAGCCCCTGGGTCCTAAGCGGTGTTCTTTGCCTTCCAGCTGGCAGGGTCGGCTGTCATCGCTTTTGGACTATGGTTTCGGTTTGGAGGCACCATAACGGATTTATCACCGGAAGACAGGTCCCCAGAGTACTTCTATGTGGGTGAGTGGCCTTCTTTTCCCCAGCCTTGCCCCTGAGGAGAGTCGGGGGCGCAGAGCCCAAGGGCCTTGGACCTTTGTGGGAGGGGGAGAGAGGGACGGGGGAGTCCCTGGACACGCCCCCAGCCCGCAGCGGGGAGGGCCCAGCCCCCTGCCCCACCCTTCGCAGGGCTCGTCCCTTCTGAGCCCCAAAATCAAGGAAGACGGTGGCGGGTAAGATTGGACCTTCTGTACCACCTTCAGCCACTCAGGAGAAGACTAGCGGAGACGTGCTGAAACCCATTGCCAGAGGTTTAGAGAACTCCTCCTCCTCTCCTGAGTGAAGTGGGCACACCACAGTCCTCCACGCTCCACCTGGGGCAACGAGGGGTCCCGCGGAGTCAGGAGTTTATTTTGGGATCTTGCACTTCACATAGTCTAGAAGAGCAACAGGACTCCCAGGGAAGAGGCCACCTCAAGGCTGGGAGGTGCTAAAATCCTCCCCTCAGTCACTAGACCTGGGAAGAGGAGGGGAGGCGGGAGGGAGGGGCAAGCTGCCCTGGGGAGGGGGCAGCAGCTCTGCCTGCTGCAGTGGGAAGGGGCAAGGAGCGCGGGTGTGACTGTGGCCTCCAGCCCAGGGGCAGCCCTACAAGCCCACGCTGGGTGCTGCGTCCTGGGCTCCCTTCCTTCTCCGCTTCTGTCCTCTCCTTGTCGCACTCTTCGGCCGATGGGGCCTGGACTCCAGATTTCATAAAGCCAGGCCGTGGCCACTGCCCACGATAGCCCTGTCACACTGGCTGCTGTAAGGTCAGTACAAGACGGAGCAGCCTTTAGTTGCTTGGAGTGAGCCTCCTTGCTTAGGTGGAAGGAGGGTCTCGCATCAGTGATTTCCTCCAGATCCTAGGAAGAGGGGTGTCTGCTTCCCCAGAGAGAGGGGGACGCAGACCCCACAGCCATCCCGTGAAGGGCCAGCTCAGTGCCACCTCCTGTGACATTTCCCCACAGAGGCCCCTCCTGTGGGGGGTGAATCCCGGTGGGTTAGAATACCTCCAGAAGGAAGGCGTGCGTGGGGGCAGCACCGAAAGTGAGTGACAGTAAGGAGACTCCACCGTTCATCAAATCTTACGTGCAGCCTTTTGTAAAACACCTAACCTTCCGCCAAGGAATGAATAAATGCTACCAGTTTAACTGCTGTACCGTAGAAGATGCATCCTGATTTCTGAAATGCTCAGTGGCTAAAAAATAAGCATCTTCAAACTAATGAAATGCAGTAAAATTCTGGAGATGGGGAATTTCCAGAATTGGCTCAGGGCTCAACAAAGTCATCAGAATCCGGGTTTGTTCTTTCCATCTTTCCACTCTGTCACCTTCCATGTGTCCTCACACACGTCCCCCCCTGATTACAAGGTAGCTTCCCTGGGTCCAACCATCATGTCCTCATACAGCAACAGCCAAAAGAGAAAAAAAGGAAGTTTCACCTCCTAGGCCCTTTATAAGAGTGTCAAACACCTTTTTAGAAGTTCACCAGTGACTTCCCTTGCAGCTTATTGGTCACAGTTGCATTGCGTGTTCATCCTATACCAGTCATGGCCAAGAGAATTACCATGACTAATCGAGAGTCACCCCAGGCTCTCCAGAGGCCTCTGACCCGTGAATAAAATCGGGCTTTTGTTGCAAGGATGAAGCAGAAGAATGTGCCACAGTACTCGAGAGTGAGGTGCCCTTTCCACCACCCGGTTTACAGGGGGTGCTGGCCTTCTGCCCAATGCCTAAGAAACACACTTGGTTTAGTCTCCCTTGAGGAATTCTGGGCTGGCAGTTTCTGGCACCCTCACGGAAGCATCTCCCATCCCAGAGAAAGCCCTGCGTGCTCCAAGGACAGCACTGGCCCTGTCCTTGTCCTGCGCTGCATCCAGGAGCCAGTGACCTCACCCCGGACTTCGCTCTCTGCTCCAGGGGACACACGGGGGCCTGGCAGGCTGGCGGTGGACAGAGGCATGGGGCTTCCTTCGTTTGGTGGATCTTCCAGGAGCTGCCTGTTTCATAGCTCTTCCCCATGGCCCCTAGTTCAGTTTTAGCAGTCACAGCTCAGCTCCCCCTGCGTTAACCACAGCCAAGGTTTAAGCCCGCTTGCTGGAGATTCATGTCTCTCCAGGCACCCACGGAGGAAGAGTTCAATTATAAACAACAGGTGACAGTCACACGCCTATGGTAAGTTCTGTGTGAGTGCTCCAGACATAAACACTGAATTTAGTGAGAGAGCGAGCCCTGGAGGCTGGTGAGAAGAGCCTCCAGGTGAGGACTTGAATGGGGCCTTGGAGGACAGGTAGGTTTTGGATAGACTGAGATGGGGCCTTCTTCATGACTGAATTAGGGTTGGGAAATACATGGCAGAGAGCCACCACCTTCCCTTGCTTCTGGAAAATAGGACTGACTGTTCAGGACACTGTTTTAGAGGAGTCTTCTCAACCCGGCTCTTTCCAGGCATTCGTAGCCAATGCTCGGGATGAGGCCTCTTGGCTCTCCTGACTTTGCGGTCACTAGGCACTTGATGCCCTCCCAGAGGCCAGTCCCTATGAAGCAGTGGAAGTCGTTTGCTCCTGAAACTCCGGCATTTTGGACAGCAGCGTTCTGTCTGTCTACTCCACACTTGCTGTTGGGTGTGCCCTGAACCCACGTATCTTGCTTTCTTCTGCTGTGACTCTCAGAAACGTCTGACCAAAAAAATGCATTTGTGCCCTCGTGAGAATGGGGAGAAGTCCACTCTCACTTAGAACCTAAAACACAGGAGAACACCAAGCTGCTCCGTTACAAGCAGAAATGTTGCTTCAAGTTGCTTGGCATTAGCTAACTGCCTCAATCCCAGCCACCTACCACCCTCCCCACCAGGTTTGAGAGTGAAGGAGTTACCTCTCTATGAAGTGATTTTTTTCTTCCTGAGACCTAGAAGTTTTTTCAACAATAGTAAAGAAAAACCATTTTAAAAGAGCAGGAAGGCCTGGGCCATGTAAAAAGCGTACAAGAGGAGCCATCTTCCTCTCGGTGACAAAACGCCCAGTTATCTGAAGATCTCTCCATGGCTCTTTTAGATTTTACCAGATGTTTTGTTTTGTGTCAGTTGAGCTCCGGTCTATGTGTTAAGCAGAAGGTTCTCTACTCTTTCTGACCTTGGCAGACTCTCCTGTTTAGTAAAAATATAACCTGCCCATGGATACATCAGCCAGCGTTTATAGTCCTGGGCTCCTAGTCACGCGAAACGGGGTAGGAGCACTGCGCTGGTCCCGGTAACCCACAGTCTGTTGAAAAGACTCATAGTCTGGACAACTTAAATTATAATTTTAAAAATTGGTACTGGCAATAGATGCATCAGGAGTCATTCTAAGCTGGTGAGGCAAGAAGTGAATTGGTTTTAAAGACTGGACTGTAATCAGTGGGGACGAGGAAGAGCTGGGGTGGGCGGTCGGGGGGAGCCTGTTTACAGGACAGTGACGAGCCAGGCCAGGCTGGCCAAGGGCGCCTTTTGGAACGTAGAGGCCTGGGGCCTGGTGGGAGGTGAGATGTGAAACGTCAGGAGCAAGTTTAGAGGGCCTTTGGTAAGCAGTAGAAGGATAATCTAGGGTTTGGGGCAGGGTAGGATCTGCACTGCCTTTCTTTTTTTTTTTTTTCTGTCTTTATTTTTTTAATGTTACATTCGAAAAATATGAGTTCCCCATATACCCTCCACCCCCCTCACCCCACTCCTCCCATAACTACAACCTCCTCCATCATCATGGGACATTCATTTGCACTTGGCGAATACATCTCTGAGCACTGCTGCACCACATGGTCAATGGTCCACATTATAGTTTACACTCTCCCCCAGTCCACCCAGTGGGCCATGGGAGGACACACAATGTCCGGTAACTGTCCCTGCAATACCACCCAGGACAGCTCCAAGTCCTGAAAATGCCCCCACATCACGTCTCTTCTTCCCACTTCCTACCCTCAGCAGCTACCATGGCCACTTTCTCCACATCAATGCTACATTTTCTTCGATTATAATCACAATAGTTCATGAATAGAATATCAGTAAGTCCACTCTAATCCACACTCTATTCCTCCATCCTGTGGACCCTGGAATGGTTGTGTCCACTCCACATCTACATCAAGAAGGGGCTTAGATTCCACATGGATGCTGGATGCAATCCTCCTGCTTTCAGTTGTAGGCACTCTTGGCTCTCTGGTGTGGTGGTTGCACTGCCTTTCAAAGAGATTATTCTGGTAGCAGTGGAATGAGAGGGCAGTCACAGGACAGAGAAAGAACAAACTGGATGATTGACTTAGCAGGACCTGAGGCGGTAAGGGCGTGACCAGGGTGTTGCAGTAGGAATTGTGCAGAAGGGTCAGAAAGACAGGAAGCGTTGTTAAATGTTACTAAATCTGGCTAATTAAACGCAGGGACAGTAGCAATCAAAGTGACCAAAAAAGATATCAGCCACAGACAAAGACAAGCCTAAAGGGATCATCCATGATTTTCAGATGGAGACTTGAGTTGCAGAAGAGGACTCTGGCTCTGTCAGAGAGAGGGCAGTTGTATGGATTGAGCCTGGAACCTGAGTCGGGAATAGCCTTTCTGTTGCTCCAGAAACACAGCGGGGTACCATGTTGGTGGACGGTGATTTCACGGGTGTAAATTTGGGTCAGCAGAAGAAAACATTTTTTATGATTTGATAAATCAAAGAGGTGGAACAGACTCCCAGAGATGAAGGTGAACTCTCCTTTACGTTGGTGTTTACCACTGATAACGGCAAAAATCAAAAAAGGGCACGTCTCAATTCATAAGATTCCTTTGTTGAGTGGGAGGGTGAACTAGCTCTACGTAAAAGGTCCCGATTCTATTATCTAATCTAAGCCTAAGCTGTATGCTCATTCCCTGAGCTGTGAGAAATAAGTTATCATGCCATATTTTTATGAGCATACCTGTCAGGACTCTTAGTCGCAAATCACAGAAACCTGACAAACTCATTTGAGAGAAAAGGCAATTTATTGACACACCTAGCTGAAAAGCCCAGGATTACTACTGGTCCCAGGGACTCAAGCAATGTGATCTGAATATAGGTTGGAGTCATCTCTTGGCTCTGCTTTCCTTTGGCTCCATTCTTGGGCAGTTTCCTGTCCACAAGATGGAATGGCTGCCAGCAGCTTCAGGCTGCATCCTCTCCACAATAACCCCAGCAGAGAACTTGCTCCTTTCATTCCAGCAGATCCAACGGAAGTCCTGAATCCACCTCTCACTGGCAATACCGAGTCCAGTACTCATCTCTGAACCAGTCAGGGTGTCCAGCTGCTTGGGCTTGGCTCGTTGGCTTGGAGCTCGAGGGGAATGAGCCCAACTCAAGCCCCTGGGTCGAGAGCAGAGGAGGGTCGCTTCTCCAAGAGAAAAAGAAGTGAATTCTGGGTAGGGAAAACCAGCAGTCACGCAGCAGGGCCTGAGCCGTTCCGGGTGGCCTGGGTGGCCTGGGCCGCAGATGTGCACTTCCATTCCCATCGTTACTCCTCAGCCACATCTCCCCTCGACGCCAGCCTCCCCACTAAGTCATCTTAGTGAAGATGCCACGGTGAGTGCTCAACGTTTGGGCAAGTGGGTCATCCTAGAATCTGAGCACCGGACAGAATAAGGAAAGTGACGACCCGAGAGTGAGGCCGCTGGGGCTGGCAGTCGGCCGTGGCTCCCCGGCTCTCCGGTGGTGGACCGAGCCCGGATCCCAGGTGCGCCAACGCCCGAGCCTGTGCTTGTGCTGCTTCCTGGAGCTGCCTCTCTGGAGAGTGACAGCAAGAAAAAGTCCCTGTTTGGATCGAAGGGCAATTTCTCTACTTCGGATATTCCTTATAGTGTAAATAGAAAGAACAACGGATGTGTTCATACTGAGACTGATGTTTCTTTTCTCAATAAATAATTTTCCAAATAAGTAAGGTATCTGCTCTCTGGCACTAAAACTAGAAGAAAAAGTAGGCCAGGCTACCGTTTATGGGCTTGTGTAGCCAACCGCGTGAGGTCACAGGACTCGGCAGAAGAAGCAGGCCCAGTTTGGGGAAGATCTCGCCTCACGTCACTGGGCACTGTTCACGGATCTTTGTATTTTCTCTTTAGAATCAGGTCCAGAGAATCATCCCATTGAACTCTTACCACCCCTTTGCTAAGGAGAACGCAAGCACAGGCTCGCATCTTCAAGGGGCTCTTAGAGAAAGGAGGACTCGCAGCCGAGGGTCCTGCCCTTCTGAGGTACCTCAGGAGGCCACGTGTCCAGCTCCCTGCTTCCGGGCAGATGCCTGTCGAGCGTTCTAAGAGAAATTGCTCCATCATTTGCGATGGAGAGAAGGTTCCCTTCCTGGGCTAAAGATGTGGGCTGGACTTCAAAGCCGGGGATGGGGCTGAGGGGGTGTATGTGTCCTAGGACAGGGCGGGGAGGCGAGTCAGGAGAAATGAGGACAGGGAGAGAGGGTAGTCAGACTGGCCGACGCCTGGCTCCTCTTCTGAGCACCTCAGGCCAGGCTGAGTGGAGGCCAGCGCGGCTCTGTGTCCACTGGTTGCTAACGTGGGGAAGGGAGAACCTGGAAAGAATGGAGCTGGCAGCAAGAAAGGTTTGAGTAAGCTGGCATTTCCTAGACCTTCTGCCTTTCAGTCTCTTCCAGGAACTCCTGGGGGAAGGCCCCAGAAGCTTCCAAACTCCTCAGCCTGTTACAGACTCGGGGGCTGCCTCCTGTAGCTGACACGTGCCCCCGGGGCCTAACCTCTAGGAGAGCCTCAGCCCAGGAGCCCTCAGCCCTTGAGGAGCGGAGGAGACAGCTGCGCTCAGGCGGTGAAGTCACGTCTGTGAGCAGAGGATGTTAGCAGGTTTTCTCCACCAAGGGGTTGCCCACACAAACAGGAGCCGCTGGCTGTCCAGCCTCGCGGCCTGACTGCAGCTGCCTCTGCCTCCTCTTGAATCCCGGAAACTGGCCTCGACTGTGGCTGGAAGTCCTGTGTAAGGAGAGCATTCCATGCCGAATGTTAAGGCGACGGACTTGGCTTCTCGGAAACTCTGACTCACGCTGGTAATATTTTTTTTTTTTTTTACTTCTTGGTTTTCAGTGGTACCTGAGAGTCGTGGTAGCCAGATAACAGAGTTACCGTAGCTCACCCAGTCGAGACAATTTTTCCAAAGCATTTTACAGTACGTGAGAATAGATCATTATTTCCACATTGTAGATGGCCAAACTGAGAAAGGAAAGGTACCTAACGCTGTATTTGGCAGACCTGGATTTCTGGTTCCCAGACCTGTACTTGAAGGGAAAACTATAAGGGATCATCAATTCTAGACCTCACAAGCACCTTTCTCAAGGAAGAAATAAACAAACCTCCTGCCATTATAAAACTGAAAACTTCCAAGGTCCTGCTGAAAGCGTCGCCAGGAGTTAAGAGTGGGCACCATGGAGTAGACCCCCTGGGTTCACTTCCAACATTGCCACTAACCAGCTGTGCAGTTTTAGGTAAATCACTGAATCTCCCGGTCTCCGATTCCTCAGCTGTGAAATATGAAGGCTAATATTACCTACCTCACAGGGCTGCTGAGAAAATTAGATGATTTCATATATGCACGTGCTACGGCCCAGTACCTCTTGTCTGACTAGTAAGCCTTTGGCAAATCTTCGCTACGACTGTAATTGCAGGCATGCAGAGGAAGGAGTCAGCCCATGGGAGGCCTGGTTCCAGGTGAGAAGCCTGGAAGAAGTGGTATAGGAGGAGTTCGAATGCCATTTAGTCAGAATGAGAGAATATTTTATAGCATGGAGACTTCTCAGCCTGCAGGTTCTTGAGATGATGTATGGTAAGTGCAAGGTACTGATGTAGTATAGAGCAGGCTGAGACCCCCTTGTTAGCTCTTTGTTGCTGTTGTTGTTTACAGAAAAACCCTTTCCTTTCCTATAAATGAAATCCCATCCATTAGTTTCAATACAATTTTTTTAGGAGGTACTGAGATCAAACCCAGGACCTCGTACATGGGAAGCAGGCTCTCAACCGCTGAGCTATATCTGTTCCCCAATGAGTTATGTTTTTTGGTTGGTTGGTTGGTTTTGTTTCTAGGAGGTACTGGGGATCAAACCCAGGACCTCAAGGATGGGAAGCAGGCGCTCAACCACTTGAGCTACATCCTCTCACTTACATACATATTAATTATGTGCATTAAGGGAAGCTGGGAGGGAAGGAGAGTTGCAGAGAGGCATAACTTTTTTAATGGAAAATGGTCATTTGCACGGTCTGCTGCCCAAAAAACCCTCTGAAATTGATGACCATGCCATTACCGGATCCCTAACAGCAGGGGAGCCATCTTAAAATGAGTTTATGCAGGGCAGACTTTTATGAGGTCACTCTCCTTTTCTGTGTTCACTGAAATGATGCTTCTCGCATAGAAAAAATACCTGAAACCTAAGGAAGAAGTGGTGGAATGGTCAGAGAAGAAGGTTCCTAGGAATAGCTCTTATTGATAACATGTCACCATGTTATCCTTGGCATCACAAGGTTGAGCTATGAATGATAAAAATGCAATTTAAAATAATTGTTCTTTTCAAATCAAGGGACGTAGAAAGCATGAGGGATCTGGGGACTTGGCTGTTCATTTCTCACACATGCTACTGTGGAAGGGAGAGGCTTTGCAGAAACAACCTTGGGATTTAGATGTGGCTGTAACTTGTTCATTTAGCAGCTACTTTTTGAGGGTCAGCCCCTAAAAAGGATGGCACATCCTTGGAAGCCACAGGTAGCCCTAAAACGGTGCGCAGAGTTTCACAGGAAACTGGACACAGCAGGTCCACTTTAGAATCTATTTTGATTTTCTCTTTGGCTCCAGCTCGCATTGCTCAGGGACTTGGGTCAAGCCCCTTGGCCGATACATGCGTAATAAGGTATAGACTGAGGTTTGCTGGGAAGAGAGCTGGGAAGGTTTGCTGGGAAGAGAGCTGCCAGAGCGGCTGAAAGGTGTTTTTGCTATGAGCTTTGGGATTCTGACAGGCTAAGGATGGAATATTGGACAGATTTTTCCAGAAAGCTCATTATTTCAGGACCGTGGGCAGGGATTGCAGCCCCAGGGGGACTCTGTCCTCAGCTGCCCGTGCCTCAGCCTCCAGCCTCCAGCCTCCCCACTTCCCCCGAATCCGGGAGTGTCCCAGGAGCCTTTCCTCAGGGAGCACAGCCACCATCCTCAGCTCCCCAGCCCTGGAATTCTCCTGGAGCCAGTCCTGCGGCAGCTTTGTGGACGGTCATCGACGCGTATTCCCAGCATTGTTCTCTAAAGGTGCGCAGTGCCAGCCAGTCCAAACCTCAGATCCGATTCACCCTCCTTGCCCATTCACCCCGCAAGCCCTCCCTGAGAATTCTGCCTGGTACTGGACGTAACTCCAGAGAGGCTGAATAATACCTGCTTGTGGACCTGACATCTAGAGAGAGAGACAAATACGAGAACCTGCGACAGCACAAATGGAAGAGAGCGGGGACAGGGTTAGAGCACGAGGTAGGGCTCGAGGTAGGGCTCTAGGTAGGGCTCTAGGTGGGGTGCCCCAGGGTAACACGAGGCTGGGGCCGCATGCAGGTGTCAGGCTGCAGCAGGGGGAGGCAGTGGACACTTTAAGCAGGGAATTGATGTGAGGTGGTTCACACAGAAGACGTTATGTGCGGAAACTGAGTAAGGTGTGGCTGCTGCTCTTGGCCCTCTCGGGGGGCTGGTCCAACGGAAGGTGGGGTTGGAATCAGGCTCCAAGCCTGGGGACCCTGCCGGGAGCCCTCTTGCCCCTCGGAGCCCTATTTGGAACTCTTCCCTTACTTACCTAACGGGGTTGTTTTGAGGAACCCATACATTGTTAGGTTTGGAGGGAAGCCGAGAAAGGGATACGTTTTGGAAATCAGACTGGGAGCCCAGGGTCGGTGTAAACAAAGCCTTTAACGAGCTTAGCAAACGGGCTTCCTCGGAGACTGGCAGCAGCAGCCAGGGCGGGGCTAGACTAGGAAGGGCTGGTTTGTGATGGTTTGTGATAGCTTTGCTCTTGTAAGGTCAGGGTGGGATAACTCTTACCGTCGTCGTAGTTGCCTTCAGCGCCTCAGGTGTGGGCTGCTGCTTTTCTGTTGACCGGAAGGGCGGCAGCAGGGAATGTGCACCTGCAGGGGAGGGAGGGGGCGGTGGGAGGAGCAGGACGGGAGCCCTGGGCCTAATATCCCAGACACTTTTTTCTTTTTTCTTTCTTCTGTAGCTACTTCCTGCTGATCGGAGCATAGAGCTGTCCCTAAGGGTCATCTTGTGCCAGGGGTTTCTCTTTCCCAGCCTTTTTACCTGTAGGTTAGGGAAAGGGCATTTTTCTATATACTCTACAGAAGCGGAAGTGGGCATTTTATGTTCTTACATTTTACTTCAGTGCCCCTTTCACATTCCATTCTATGTGCAAATGTTTTGAGATCTTACCTAAACAGTTAGGGCATTGAAATAACCTATACACGACATTGAACATTAATGCCTGACAGTGAAATTTACATAATTTGGTGGGTAACTATCTCATGTTACAGATTTCTTTTTGTTATTTCATACAGACGGACAGATTTTGCTGGTGTAACAGGATACAAGCAATACTTTCATTAGTAGATGACAAAGTACCAGGTAGAGGGACTTTATGAGAAGCTTTCTAAGACAATATATTTTTCTATTTCTAAATTTAAAAATCAGTTTAGAAGAGTTTATGTAAACACATAGATTTCAGCAGGGAGTAGGAGACTTTAGGTTATTAACTGTGGTTTCATAACAATGTTTCAGGTGCCTTTCATTTCTTATGGACTAAGATTCCCAACTAGTGAGGCTGCATAAGCCATTGCTATGGCTAAAATGACCTCATTTTTCCCAGTTTGTGTAGTTTGAGACATAGGCAACAATAAATTATTACTACTTTTCATTTTGGGCTGCAGGGCAGCTGGCACTTTAACTTATAACTTCAGTACCTGCATTGGTTTTACTGTTAGCACCTTAACTGGAGTGCAGATTTTAAATTTAGTTCATTGTTGTAAAGGTTCTTTATCACCTTTTATCTGTTTTATTAAAAGGCCATTCATTTTTTTTCAAATAAAACGTCCAATTACTATCCTGGTTCATAGTTTAAGAAGGTGTGAGGTGACTGGTAAATAGAGTTTTTTGGTCACTCTTAATTTGGCCTGGCATCTCATATAGGGCACTTATATTTTCCAGCTGGTTAGAAGAGTCTCATTGAAGTGTCTGTAGCTATGAAAGCATAACTTTCTTCTCCCAGGGACAGGAGGGGATTGATGTACCGTCCTTGGAGTGAGCACAATGAATACCCGTGGGTGATGTCCATGAGCTGTTGGCGAGCAACAGGCAGCAGCAAGTGTTGCCACAGGTTTCAGTAGCTTCGCTGTCTGTTTTTCTTGCAGAGCCACTCTGCTGCTCCTCAGGGCTCAGTGGTGTGGCCCTGGATCTCACAAGGGAGGCTGCTTTAACAGTCTCAAGAGGGATGTTAGAGGAGTGGGCAGGGATATGATAGACAGTTACCTGCCACTGCTGGCAGGTGTTTCAGATGTTTTTCCACAGATTTCTTCCCCACAGAGGGTGGTTTTCGACAGTTTATTGTACCTGTCTTGTTTCTAGTATTTGCAGTCCACCGCGGGACAGGGATGGCAGTTTTCAGAGTGACTGGACATTAATGGGTTAAGCCTTCTAGTTGCAGCAGGATGTGATATGCTGCACACAGTTGCTTTTTAAAGGGGCTATATTGTAATTTGGCCCTTTTCTACAATTGTGATTAAAACCCAAGTGGTGCTAGTTTAGAATGTTGCCTGCCCAAAGCCAGTATCGTTGCTGGCATGTCCAATTCACAGGGTAAGTCAAGGTTTACCCCCCTCACTGTTGGAGCCTGCGTTATTGTTTTAAAAGCAGCCTGCTGGGGTGGGGCGGGCCGGCAGGATTTCTTATTTTCCATGCACAGTTTTTCTTAATTAACACAAAAAATGGTTTTAATATCTGAGTTAAATGAGGGATAAAGCATTTTCAGTACCCCAACAACCCCAAAAAGGTCAATAATTGTTTTTTGGAGTTTGTGGTATGGGAAAACCTTATGCCTTAACAATACTTGAGTTTGACAGAGCAGCAGAACTTTGCAGTTTGTTCTGTTTGCTTATTTCAGGCTTTCAAGATAAGATATCATTGTGTCTGGTGTTTCTTTTAATTCTGAAAAAGAATTATTGGTTAACATAATATTATTAATATAATGAAATAGGGTTATAGCTACCAGTTTTTTTACGCAGCCAGATTCCTTGCTACCAGGCCAGGACAGATGAGTGGCCTATGCACACAGTCTTGGGGAAGCACTAAAATTGACGGTTGGCTTTTTCACATAAAGATGAATGCAGGCTGACTTGCTTAAGGAGATAAGAAAGTTTTACAAGTTTTAAAACAAAGTGATAGTGACATAACTGGATATTAATTTCTTGCAACAAGCTAGCAATATTTGGGACTGCTGTATACAGCAGTGGTGTTACTTTAATTTATGATAATTTACTGTTCTGTACCACCCCTGGCAGTCCCCAGTGGCCCCTCTTTTGCAGCCATAGAGCTGCTTCTTTAGCGGAAGTGGGGCAAATGAGATGAATATGAGCCAAAGCATCCACCTTTTGATTTCCAGGTGGAGAGTTTGTTTCTGTGACACATACCATTTTTAAAATAATTAAAACCATGATTAACAACATTATACTTTTATCTAATATTTTGCTGAACCATTGGTAAAATTCTAGGAATTTTATATAATCTTTAAGTATTCATATAATATTTTATTTATACACTTTGATTATTGGAGGGTTAAAGAATCCCTTTTAATTATAACAGATTGCAAACATTTTTCACTCAACTTATATCAAATGAACTTGACCATCTCATTACTTTATTTTTCACTTTTACACCTTTGCCATGCTTACATTAACTAATAGGTATTTTATTTTAGCAGTACAGGAAAAACTAGTTTCTCCATTATTTTATGAAACCTAAGATTTCTAATGGAATAGAGATTGTTTTTTCCTTACCACTACTTTAATATACAAATTGAGGTGGCTTCTGACAAGTTTTCCTGTTATGAAGTTACATTTTGTTATTATCAATTAGTTTCTGTTTAATAATGATTTTCTAGAATTAGCCATTTAAATATTTCAGTTTAAACAATGCTTTTACAAACTCCTTATAACTATTTATAACTACATAGATTACAGTTATATTATCTTAAGAAAGATGGAAGTAAAAGAACTGTGAACAGTAAAAAAAAAGAAAAGAAAATACTGAGTGAAAATGGGAAATTTTAGGTTGTATATATGTTACCAGAATAAAAATTTTAAAAAAACATAGACTATAATTAATAGTATAATTCTATAATAATATTGTTCCATCACCTGCAACAAAGGTACCATACTACTGCAAAGGGTTGATTGTTAATAATAGGGAAAACTGTGTGTGTGTGTGTGGTGGCTTATATGGGAACTCTGTACTTTCTGCATGATTTTTCTGAACACCTACAACTTCTTTAATTAAAAAAAATGAAAAAAATATATATATAAGCTGTTCAGGTAGTGGACCAACATCTTGCCCATACTAATACTAAATACTAGAAAGCAGCATTTTTTTATGGTATTTTTTTCTCTAGTGACCACGTCCATTCCCCCATGAAATGACTCTTGTAGAGAGGAGGAAAAGGGAGGAAGCGGCAGAGCCAAGACCTCAGCTCCTGTGAGAACTGGCCTGGGTGGTGCAGGCAGCTCAGCAGCCTGGCCTGGGGCTTTGGTGCTCAGCAGACAGTTAGGTCGAGTTAGGTCGGCCCACCAACCACGTGCAGCACCAGAAGGCCCCAGGTAGGCCCCTGCCTGTGGGCTTCGGGGTGTCCCCGCAGAGGTGGGGGCCCCCTCCGGCCCCTGGGAGTGGTTCCCAGGTGACTCACAGGAATAAAATGCAGAACTGGCCCCAGAGCCCATTACGTGATTCCAAGAAAGTCAAGGCCAGAGAGTATTGTGTTCTGGCTTATCTCGGGATCAAAAAGGGAAATAAGGAAAGGCTTGGCTTTCTTGTTCTCAGAACTGGAGAACTGTGGCCCTTTTCTCTCTCAACGAGAACAACTGTTGATGTGACTTGGCTTGGCAGCCAGTGAAATCACCACCAAATCCAGACTGCTAATGTCCTAGAGGGAAACCTGGTTAGGAGCCAGCTTCAGAGGGAACTTTTGGTACCCAGATCCTCTGTCTATAAAATGGAGATAAAAATAAATAGCATCTGGATAGCATAAAGATTAGATAGCCTCTAATTTACGGGTTGTCATGAAGATTAAATTGATAAATATGTGCTAGGTGCTTAGAACATTGCTTGGGGGGGGACCCCTCAAATGTAGCTAGTGTTATATTCATAATAATATCAGTTGCTGTCTGTTGCCTTATCTCCTGCCCTAGTTGGCTTATCCTCACAACCTCGTATAATATGGAGTTGCCCTTGGAAGTTTATCATTCATACAAAACCGATGCCCCCGTGCTGTGTCCTCCACACCTCTCCAGAACCACCTCTCTGTTACCTGCTCCCCACTCCCCGCTCCCGCTCCCGCTCCCCGCTCTGTGTCCGGGCATCCCCTCACTGCTTTTCCCTCCCAGAAGCTTTGCCCACGTGGCCCCCACGAGCCGGAGACGGCCACAGTTCTGAGGAGTCTAGAAACGTGCCGGTTTGCATGGCCCTTGACCGCCCTGGACCCCTTTTCACCAGTTGTGCAAATGGCAACAACACCCGCTTTGCAGGGTAGCTGAACTCTTAAGCAGAGAGCGCCGGGCATAGGGAGGTGAAACGTGGCGATTAAGCATCTGGGGAGCAGGACTGGGGACCGGGCCCATCTCCCTGGCCGGGCGGCTTCGCCTCTGTGAGCCTCAGTGTTCTGTGTTCAGGGGGGAAACAGCACCCCTGCCTCCCAGGGCTGTGGGCCTCGTGTCTGAAGTGCGGGGCAGAGAGCTTCGTGTCACCTGTTAACTGTCAGCGATTAAACGCACTGTGCGCCCCGCGCTGGGGGCTGTGCTGCTGCACGGGCCCTGCAGACCCCAGCGCCCCGACCTCTTTCCTGCAGGGCTCTACGTGCTGGTGGGAGCCGGGGCCCTGATGATGGCCGTGGGGTTCTGCGGGTGCTGTGGAGCCGTGCGGGAGTCGCAGTGTGTGCTGGGGTCGGTAAGTGGGGCGGGGTGGGGGCAGGTCCGCGGGGAGCCAGGGTTCACGGCTCCCTGGGGCCTCGGCAGCTGGCTCCCTTTCCCTGGGTCTCAGTTTCTCCGTCTTCTGCACAAGAATAAAACTATCTTTGTCCCTGTCTCATTTGGAAAGTGTGAAAATAAACGAGATCATTGGCGCGAAGATGTTTGCGGCGGAAAAGTGCCCAAGAATTTAAGGGGCTATTGTGATTTTCCTTTCTAGAAAACGGTGTTTCACAGTAGGCGAGACGGCTAAAAGATTCCTGGAGCCAGGGAAGTGCTGTGATCTACGAGAAAGCTGCTCAGTCTGAGATCAGTAATTGAACCAAAGATCCCTCTTGTGGCTTAGTTCAATGAGCAGCCTCTTAAAAAATAAATCATATCCGTCATCTGTTCCACATCCAGTGTGGCCTAAGGAGAAATGAGGAGAGTAGAGAGGCAGAAAGAAAGGTTTTTAAAATTATTATTATTTCCCCTTGGAGAGTCAGAAACAGCAATTTTATTAGCAACTTCCTTACTCATAGTGCTCTTCGGATTTTTTTCTTAACTATGGCTTCTTCTGATCCCTTGCTAGGTAAGACTTCTAACTGATTTCCTCAGCCTCCCATTCTGTGTCTCACCTACCCCACCCTCTCTGTCCTGCTGATCAGTGAGCAACTCTCTGTCTTGTTGATCACCAAGCACCTCTCTGTCTTGTTGATCACTGAGCATCTCTCTGTCTTGTTGATCACTGAGCACCTCTCTGTCTTGTTGATCACCTAGCATCTCTTTGTCTTGTTGATCACTGAGCACCTCTCTGTCTTGTTGATCACCTAGCATCTCTTTGTCTTGTTGATCACTGAGCACCTCTCTGTCTTGTTGATCACTGAGCACCTCTCTGTCTTGTTGATCACTGAGCATCTCTCTGTCTTGTTGATCACTGAGCATCTCTCTGTCTTGTTGATCACTGAGCATCTCTGTCTTGTTGATCACTGAGCATCTCTCTGTCTTGTTGATCACTGAGCACCTCTCTGTCTTGTTGATCACTGAACTTAGTTTGACCAGAGCAAACCCAAGAGACCTGAACAGAAATCTGTCCAGAAGGACATCCCAGCACGTCCACTCCCTCTTCTGCTCCTAAAGGACCACCTCCTCAGATTGATCTTCCTTCTGGGCCATGAAACCTCGAGTCACCCCTCGCCATGCCCAGACCCCACCAACTTTCTAGTACCTGGCCTTATTTTATGTTCTTTATATCACCTACTTTGCTTATCAAATAGTTACTGAGCACATAGTTGCCAGGCACTGCTCTAGGTGCTGCAATTTCTATATCATTCTCGGAAACGATCTTATTCCCTTTTTTGTTGTTTATTTACTTGTCACATCTTCCCCTCTCTAAATTCCATGACCGCAGGCCACTGGAGTCTTATCTTGTTCACCACTGTATACCCAGCATCAAGGGCAATAAGGGGTACAGAGTAAATGTTCAATAAACAACTGCTGAATGAATGAATGAATGAATGAGCCGCAAGAAAGGACTCAGCCTTTACGTCAAGGGACTCAGGAAGCAAATGCTTCCTGACTGGTTGGTTGAAACTAACAACTTTGCCTAATGCTTTTCAAATAGAACTAGAATCAAGGAGGCTAATTAAATTGAAAAGGCTTTGAATGGATGAAGTTAGTGTTTTCTCTCCTCTACAGTTTTTCACCTGCCTACTGGTGATATTTGCTGCTGAAGTAACCACTGGAGTTTTTGCTTTTATAGGCAAGGGCGTGGTGAGTAAAAATGTCTTACGTTTTGTTTTCTCTGTAATGGTTACAGTGTTCTCTTGATGGCAAAAGATATGAGAATATCGATACCCACAATGATATTAAGAAATACCAAATAACCACCAAAGTTACAGTCTAAGCAGAGCTTGCTGACTTAGAAGTCCCACACAGAACTGAGCTTTGGTGTGTATGAGCGTGGTGGCTATACATGCGCAGATTTTTCTTGTGAGACAGACCATAGTGTTCATTAGATTTATAAAAGGGTGAATGATCCAAACATAGTAAGGCTTTCCGGCTTAAGATTATCCCCTTTTGGAATGTGGGTAAGAGTTGGGTTACACACATGGGGAGGAAGGATGTGGGACGCGCTGTGCTCTCATCTCATGTTGATATTGCCATTTGTTCTTAAGGCTCGGCCTGCGCAGAGGCCGCCTCGTGGGCAAAGAATAAACCTGGCCTGCTGTGTGCTAGTGAAGCCAGTTTGGCTTTGCTGCCTTAACAGAAAAGGCTATCGGGAGAACCCACTGCAGCGGCCTTATTAGCTGGGTAAAACTCAGGGTGTGAAAGAGAAGAAAGGAAAAGGCAGAGGAGGAAGAATGGAGCTTTACGTTTATGTATTTTTGATAAGTCCATGTACCATCAGTGTTGTGCTTATGAACTTCTTTTAGACTAGAAAAAAATGTAAATATGTAGAATAAGTAACCGTCACCTCCTTTGGAATGTTTCTAAAGTAGCCGGTAATATTTGTAGGTTAGCATAAATTCAGGTCCAGTTAAAAGTAGAATCGGATCTTAGGACTTTCTGAAATCTTTTTGGATTTGGGGTCATGGGCCTTTACACTAACAAAGCATTTATTAAGCTTTCTATGATATTTCAGGCTATACGACATGTTCAGACCATGTATGAAGAGGCTTACAATGATTACCTGAAAGACAGGGAAAAGGGAAACGGGACCCTCGTTACCTTCCACTCAGCAGTGAGTACGTTTACTTCTTTCTGAAATGACAGTCTTTTTCTAAAGAGTATGCGTGAGCCAGGATCTCGCTAATCATCTTGATTAAGAATAACATAAATTCAGTGAAGCCAAGCAACAGCATCATATTTTATTCCTGGCGTATGTTATGCGCAGGGCCCTAGGAAAGAAAGAGGCCCAACGCACAGCGTTCGCAAGAAGCCGGGATACGTGCCCCAAACAGATAAAGGAGCAGAACAAGAACACAGAGAAAGCAGCGCCCCCACCCCAAGCCCCCCATGTCACGTTCTCTCAGGGGTAGCATTGTGGTGCCACAGAAATAACCAGGACATCTCAAGTCAGAAGCACTCATCTCCAGCTGCAGCTGTGCCCCTCGACAGCCTGGTGACCTCGCACAAGTTACTTAACTTCCCTAGTATTCTCTTCAGCTTCCTCATTTGTAAATGAAGGGTCCCCTGAGCCCACCGTGCTCCCGCTCTCCTCTAAGTTTCCGTGAGAATGTTGCGAGCAGTTAATGGAGGAAGGCTTTAAGAGGAGCAGGAGCAGAGTTGGGCTGCTTTCCTAAACCCCGTGAGGTGGAGAAGTAGCTCTGACCTCCCAGGCCGAGGATTTCCAGGTAGCCCCGTTCTTCTCATGGCAGGAATGTCCTGGAAGGGCCACCAGATGAGCTGCCAGCCGTTTATACCGCTTAGCCTCAGCTGCCCCAAGGACTCAAGCAGTCCACAGGTTGCTTTGTCTTTAGAGGGCCAGCCCCAAGGCAGGGCACCTGCTTGCCGGCCAGCGTTCACGCCCTGGACTTCCGGCCCTGGGGTCCACCGCGGCCACTTCTCCTTCCCAGTTAATGAGCCCTTCCTGACGCTCATAACACTTAAGCTAACTTACTCCCAGTCTGGAAGAAAGGGTTCAAAGACCCAAGTTCTGTCCAAATGCAGCAGTCTACACAGACCCTTGTCAATTCGCTTGCTGCCTTGTTTGGCTTGCCTTGAGTCACTTGCTATCACAAAACTGGGACAGCTTTAGAAGAGTCATTTTTTTGTTGGTAGGCTTTGCTAGCACAATTGTGTGATTCTTTGCTCTCTTTCCAGAAAAGACAATTTGAGTTGCCGTGACGAGGCCTCCTAACTGCTTTTGCTGCTTCAGCCACTCCGGTTAAAAGCCATGATGCCCAGACTTGTAGCTGCTACTTCTCCCTCTCATGACCTAAACTCTCTTTTCTGACTCTCTAGTTCCAGTGCTGTGGAAAAGAAAGCTCCGACCAAGTCCAACCCACATGTCCAAAGGAGCTTCTAGCACACAAGGTAAGCAGCTCTCCCGGGATTCCTACCCTTCCAGGAGTGAAAACAGTTCTTGCCCTCAGGGTGGAGAGAAGGAGGCTCAGGTCCTACCTCTGGGGCCCTCTCCAGCCGCCCTGTGCCTCAGCTTCATTCTGTGCAATGGAAGCACTGTAAGCTGAGTCATGTTCTCCTGGTTCCTTGGGGAACGATGGATGCTGATGTGCCATAACAGTGCCCAGTACTGATGGCTTTAATTCAGGTCACCACGCCTGGAGCCCCCACACCTCTCCATGGGAGTCACAGCACTGACAAATGCTCATCTCTCAGGTGCTGTGCGTCAGGCACTATGGTACGCTCTGGGAACGTGAAAATGAAAAAGAGCTGGTCCTGCCCTCAGCAGCTTCTGAAGGGAGGCCGTGCTCTGACAGGAGTCTGGGGGGTGCAGTGGAGACGCAGTGCAGTTAGGAAAGGCTCCATCGAGGAGCCGTCCCTGAGCCGAGTTTTGACTGGGGAAGGTCATGCCAGGCCCAGAAAGCAGCAAGTTTCAGGTTGAAACTCAAGGATTGCAGGTGTCCAAAGGGAACAGTGAGCGATAGTTTTGGAGAGCTCGGCAAAGGCATGATTTCACATCCAGAGGTTTGGGGGAGCTATTGCTTTTAGCAGAGGGTTGATGTAATCCATCCTGCATTTTAGAAAGATACTCAGGCTGCTGGGTGTGAGGAGTGAAAGAGAAGTTTGGAGGGACACCTCTAAAGTGGCACTGTGGTCACCCCAGACAGAGAAGATGAGAGGCTACAGCAAGTCACCAGCAGTGGGGATAAAATGGAACAGCAGATTCAAGAGGCATTCAGGAGGGAAAATCCACAAAACTAGGTGACTTATTGGGTGTAAGGGGGAAATGAAAGGGAGGAGGCTAAGATTTCCAAATTTCTGTTTGGGTGTCCAGGTAGGTAGATGTTCCACTCATTGAGAAGCAAAAATAGAAAAAGGAGCAGATCCTGGGGACAGATGGCTGTTTTAGTTTTGGTCAAAATGTGATTTCAGTGCCTGTGCCGCTTACAGGCAGTCTGAGCCAAGGACACAGGTATAGGAACCCCCGGATGTCGGTAGCAGTCAAGGCAAAGGAGTGTGCAGAGAAGGCCCAGGGAGAGTGTGAAGAATAAGGAAGGAGCTGGGCTGAGGACACTGCTGTTTAAGGGGTAAGCCAAGGACAAGAAGCCAGAACAAGTGACTACGAAGAAAGAGTCAGAGGGTCAGGAGAGAGTCCAAAGACAGTGGCCTCCAGGGACCTAAGGAAAGAGATGGTTTGTCCATAAAGTCAAATGCTGGAAAGAGGACAAGTAAATGAAGTATAAAAATAGTCGGTTGGATATGGTGCTGAGACGATCGTTAGTGACCTTTGCCAGACGGTTTAAGTGACGTGCTTGGGGGAAAGCACAGGTACAGTGGGGGAAAGGAGGGACATGTGAGAAGTGGAGACCATGATAGAGCTACTTTTAGGCTGTGAAGGGATTGCCTGGCTGGGGAGAGAGACAAGCCAGCCGTTAACACCCATGGGGAAGTAGAGGCTCCACTGGGGGGCACTTTAGACTCAGCCAGTGGGGTGGGAGCCAAGGGTTCACGGAGACTCCTTGATGTGATTCTTAGGATGAATTCTGAAGGATGAATAGGAGTTTGGTAAGCAAATGGGATTTTGTGGGTGCACTCAGGCAGCAGAAGCAGGGCAGACACACAGAGGGAAAAGAAAGTCGATGTATTCAGGTTCCTGCAAGGAGCAGGAAGTGACTGAAAGCCCAGGGTGCCTGGAGGAGATGGGTCCCTTGAAGAAAATAAGCCAGTTCTTGAAGAGCCATTCATGCTCTTGTGAAGCCGAGGGTTTAGACTTCTCACTCCAAGCTTGGGAAGCCATTGAAGGTAGGGCCTGTGACGCGGTTTGTGTTGTAGTGAGGTCACTCTATCGGCGGCGTAGAGGACTGATGGGAAACGAGTGACCTGGAGCTAAGACCAGTTGGGAAGGCTGCAGTGGCTGTCAGTCGAGAGATGTCGACCCACAGGACTGAGTGGCAGGAATGGAGAGGAGAAAACCATTTAGGAAGTAAAATCATAGGACCTGATGACCAGTTAAATATGAGAGAAGAGGTAGGAATCCACTGCCGAGTTTCTGGCTTCACCACCTGTGTTAGCCTGCCAAAGGGGTGCTGATGCAAAGTGCTAGAAATCTGTTGGTTTTTATAAGGTATTTATTTGGGGTAAAAGCTTATAGTTACAAGGCCCTAAAGAATCCAGCTCATGGCTGCTTTCCCACCAAAGTCAGCTGCCATGAGTTGAAGCAGGATGGTGGGTGATCCCTGCCTGGTCCCTCCTTCCTGGGCTCCCTCTTCCCTCTTGAGGCTCCAGCTCCTTCCCAGTCTCAGCTGTGGGCTGACACGGGGCTGGTCTCTCAGGGCTTCTAGATCCATCTCGACTCTCTTCCCAAGGCAAATGGCTCGTCTCTCTTGTGTGTCCTCTGGAGGGAGTGCCCACCAAGGGAGCAGTGACTCAACCTGAGTCACACCTGGTGACGTGGTTGAATCAAAAGTCCTGACTTTATTTTGCCAAGTAAACTTAAATCCTTTAAATTTAATACAGTCAAAGGGCATCACACCCAGAGGAACAGATTAGTTTACAAACACAATCTTTCTCTTTTGGGGATTCAAACTGCCCCACTTCACCTATACGGAGGTATCGTTTATTGAGTTGAGGAGTAGAGGAACAAGAGCAAACTTCAGAAGAAAGAACATTACTCTAGTGTTAAACATGCTGATTCTGAGGAGTCAGTGGAACTTCCAAATGGAATTGTCCAGTAGGCTCTTGAGAACCCGCATTTGCCTCAGGAGAGACGTTTGAGCATCCTACTTTTGGGGAATCTTGGCACTGTGGTTGTTAAAGAAAAGAAGGTTTTGAAGCAAAGAAGGGCAAGACTAGAACCCTGGGAAACAGCAACATTTCAGGGTGGATGGAGGAAGATTTTCCAAATACAGAAATGGGGTGAGAGCCACACGTGTTAGGAGCCCCAGGGGACAGCAGGCAGGAGGGGGGAAGGGCTGCTGTGGCCAGGTGCCGCTGTGAAGGTCACTGACCACTTACCCTATGTCAGGTGTTGCGGGTACAAGAATGGATGACCCAAAGTCCCGATTCTCGGGAGCTTGCCATCTAATTGGAGAGATGAACCCAGAAATAGAAAGTGTAGCAACAGAGGCATGCACCAAGCGTGCATGGTGCAATGAAAGCAGAGGGGCGTGCTTCTGAGAGGTCGGAGGTTGGGGATTATTTGGGAAGGCTGGCATCCCCTGGAGTCTGTAGTGTCTGGGCTAAGACTTAAAATGTTAAAAGTAACTACACAGGCTCTGGGCAGAAGCGGGGGCACTGTCTGCAGAGGGAGCAGCATAAGCAGCCCGGAAAGAGAAAATGTGATGGTTGGTATAGAGAACAAAAAATCCCAGAACACCCATTAAGATAACTACTGTACAGCTGGCAGGATCTAGCACTTAAGGAAGTAACTGGTGGCCTTGGTGAGAGCAGTAGAGGGAGGGAGAGCAGAGCCCAGCAGGCTATGGGAAAGGAGAGGTGGGGAGGGCAGGCGTCCTTCCAATAGATTGGTTTTGGGCAAAGAGCATGAAAAGATAGTTCATAAAAGATGAACTACAATGACCATTAAACATATAAAAGTGTAGGCAATTAATAGTAATCTTGATAATATCAACTTAAAATGAGGAGATGCCATTTTTTTAACCTATGGCACCAGTCAAGTTTTTTTTTCTTTAATAATAGTATGTATTGTTGGCAAGAATGATGTGAAACGAGCGTTGTCAGAGAAATCGGCAGCATGGTTTAGAGGTTAGTATGCCTATAGAGGAGGGTTCAGTGTGTTCACACCCTTTGATCCAGAAGTATCACTTCTCAGAGTTATTCTAAATAAGAAATCAGAGATGTGGAAGAGATTTATGTGCAACAGTGAGATTCATGGCAGTGTTACTCGTAAGAACAAAAAATTACACAGGCCCTAATGTGTCATGATGGCAGATTATTTAAATAAATTACAATATATTCAAATTATGAAATGCTTTACAGCCATTAAGGATGATGATTTCAAAGAATTTTTAATCAAACAAGACATTTTGGATGATACAATGTTAAGTTTTAAAACATACAAGGTTGTATATAAAGAATGAACTGTGTGTAGGTGTGTTTGTGTGTGTAAGAAAATACACCAAAAACGTCAGTTAGCATCTTTAGTGGTAAGAGTACAGATGGTGGCTGATTTTTATTTTCTTCTTTTTACACACTCTCTTTCTACGTTTCTACAATAAGCATGTATCCCTTTTCTAATTAAAGCCAATACAGCAGCCTGCAAGGAAGCAGGGCATTGGGGCAGACCTTGAGGGGGCGAGTACGATGAGAGGAGCTGTTTGTGTTTCAGACTGAAGGACTAGAGCATGGTGTGGGATGATCTCTGGAGATGGCACTAGAGGATGACACATGGGAAGGAAGGAGGACAACCGGCAGGACAGGCTGCCTGAGGAGAGGACAGCGCATGAGAGCCACAGCCTTTAAAGGAGTTAGCAGAGCAGGGACGCCTCTGGCTTTGATGAGAGGGGAGAGAAGTAAGGAGTGGGCTGCTCTGTTCATTCATAGGCTTAGTGCCTGCAACAGTGCTTGACACTGAATCAATGGAGCCTCTGAGTTTATGGGTGAGAAATTGGAAGAATTTCTACAGATTGACTCCCATTTTCTCCAGGTAGTAAAAGGCAGCCACTGTCTAGCGCAGCAGTTCTCAAACTTTTACCGTAATGTTTTATGACTTGCTATGGGTCCTTTTCTAAACTATGATCTCCTTGAGGGAAGAAACCACATCTTATTTATCTACACATCCCCTACTCTATTCCAGTGAGCAGTACAAGGCACTCAGGAAATGTTTTATGAACGAATGAGTGAGCGAACGAATGAATGAGGTGTAATAGAGACATAAGGAGAGTGGTGAGGATTTGGTGTGGTTCATGTGCGTATTGGAGGGAGCTGACCAGGAGCAAATGAAAGCATCTGGGCAACCTGAGAACACAAATGCATTGAGAGTCCACCTCTGTCCTTAGAGGACTCCACATAGAAGCTCTGGAGCTGGGGGCTGAAATTGCAGGTACTCTGCTGTTCTCTCCCTGTCTAGTTTTTATTCCCTCTAGGAAGGTTCTTTGAACCCACCCCACAGAGTCTCCTAAGGGACCCCTATGGAAGGACAGAACAGCCAAACCCAGGCCAACCACCACAGAAAGAGAGGTCCTCTAGCTCCAAACTGGACTTTCCTAAGTGCTTGGTGTGACTTGAATCTGTATAAACTTTTTTTTAAAGATTTATTTATTTTTTATTTATTTCTCTCCCTTTCCCTGTCCCCCCTCCCCCCACTTTTCTGCTCTCTGTGTCCATTCACTGTGTGTTCTTTTGTGTCTGCTTGCATTCTTGTCAGCGGCACTGGGAATCTGTGTTTCTTTTCATTGCATCATCTTGCTGTGTCAGCTCTCCGTGTGTGCAGCGCCACTCCTGGGCAGGCTGCACTTTTTTAGTGCAGGGCAGCTCTCCTTACAGGGTGCACTCCTTGCGTATGGGGCTCCCCTACGCCAGGGACACCCCTGCGTGACAGGGCACTCCTTGCTCACATCAGCACTGCACGTGGGCCAGCTCACCATACGGGTCAGGAGGCCCGGGGTTTGAACCTTGGACCTCCCACGTGGTAGGTGGGTGCTCTATCCCTTGAGTCAAATGCGCTTCCCATGTATAAACTTTTTAGCAACTTAATCAGACAATGCCTACCTTGCTTAATAAAGTACATCAAATATGTAGAAACTTATAAAACTGTAAATGACAATATGAAAGCAAGGGGTTATTCTTGTAGGGATTTTGATTTATTATTCTTTAATAATAAAAGAAGAGACTCCAATTTTTAATGCCACAGATCCCAAAATAGCTTCCACCAGCCAGGTTTTTGGGCTGTAAAGCAACCACTGGCTGAAACAGGAAAGTCTCACCCAAAGGAAAGGATGGGTCTCCAAAGCTACCTTTTTTGTTTTAAGATTCTCAGGCGGCTGCTGCTGAGAGGAATGGTTTGAATATGAGCAGAAGCTGACATGGAGAGACACCTTAATTAACTCTCATGGACCGGTGGATGATCCACATAGGCGATCAGATGTTATTCCTGACTTTTTTTTTTTTTTTCCAAAACAGAATTGCATAGATGAAATTGAGACCACAATCAGCGTTAAGCTCCAGCTCATTGGAACCGTTGGTATTGGAATTGCAGGTCTCACGGTGAGAAAGTTCCCAAACTTACCTTTTTTGCCTTCCAAGAAAACTTGAATCTTTCTTTCTTATTTCGCTTCAAGTATTTAAGTGTCATATGGCAGTATCCTAAGAGAATTTTCATATAGAGGACAGAGACATTTGTTCAAAGGACATCTTCTAAGAACAAAGCCGATCAGATACATCAAAACTTAGTCCTCCAATATGTGATACAGCTTTCAGCTATAACCTGATTATGCCCTTGAGCTGATCATTGTAATAGCTTCCCACTTGAAGGCCACCAAGCTTTGAACTAGATAAGTAACTTTCAAGTCTAGGTTTCTTCTTACTGTTAGAAATTCAGGCTAATCTCTCCCAGCTATGACTTGGAGAGGCAGTAGAGCAGAGCGATGACGTCACACTATCTGGATTCAACTCCTGGCTCCTGGGACCTTGCGAAAGTTTCTTAATTCCCTTATATCTCAATTCCCTCATCAATAAAAGGGAATTTTAATATATCAACCTCATGGGATCGTCGTGAAGTTTAAAGAGATAATACACATAAAGGACTAGTGACTTACTAAAGGAATTAGCTCATGTAAAGTTTCTGGCACCGAGTATTCAGTGAACGCTGCCTCTGTGTAGAAGCTAAGTGTTCCCAACCCAAAGCCCGTGCCCTTTGCAAAGGTGTGAAGTGCAGTGCATCCAGGCACCTGTGGGTGGTTCAGTGCTTCTAAAGTGCAAAAGAAATGTGGGCAGGAAGAGTTGACAGGGGTAAAAGGAGTAGCAAGAGATGACCCTGGAGATACGGTGGGAGTCCAAACGATCTAGGTCTTTGTGTGCCCTTTCAGAGAGTGTGGCTTTATCCCAGGCAGAAGGAACCACTGAGGGCTAGACGGGGGCAGCAGTGTAGAGGCGGGTTGAGCAAGGCAAGACTGGCATCAGAGTAACCAGTAAAGAGATGATTTGCTTTGTCCAGGATTTGGGTGATGATAGCCTATCCTAATATTGCACTTAATCTGTAGCCCTCTGCATGTAGGAACTAAGGCAGGGGCAGTGGGAGTCGCAAGGTCAATGAATTGGCAGTTCCCAGGGGACACACAAGCGTCCTCCCCCTTTTCCATCTTTAGAGTAAAAAAGGGGTGCCGCAGTGGATGGAAATACGAAGCCGAAGACTTCCAAACCCAGAGGCATCTCTCGAGCACCCCCCTGTGCTGGGGGTGGACCTGGACTCCATTCTGTAGCTCCTCAGGGAGCAAGGTTTGAAAACATCATGGGGGTGTCAAATGGACCCTCCTGGAGATTCCGCAATCTCAGTGAACAGCGGCTGGAAGTGGCCGCCGCTGACTCAGACACGGGCAGGATGAGGCTGCACAAGTTGCTTTCTGAAGGGAGTCCCTCGGTACACTCAGCAGGCTGAGCCAGGGCTTGCCTCCAAGTATGCGAGAGAAAGGGGAAGTGTTCTTTTCTTTAGTGCTTTCCTTTGTCTCGTGTGTGTCCGGGGTAATCAGTAAACCAAATGTCCATTAGGTGTCTCCCCTGCCCCACGCCGGTTCTGAGCTCTCCTACTTCACACTGATTCGGAGAGGCTTGAAATTTGCTCCCAGGTGTTCTCTTCCCTCCAAAAACAAAAACAAAACAAAACCCTAATAATTCATACCTATTTGAATTTAGCATTTACAGATCCTCGTCTGGTTTAGGATAGTATTGAGGAGAGAACCAGAGAGTACCAGAGAGTTATGGTGCTGACTTTTTAAAAAACAAACATTGACCGTGGTTTTTATACATTTGACCCACATATTGAGTTTCACAGGCTCTTCAAAACTGTGGAGGAAACAACTGAGGGCAAGAAGGGTCTTTTGGCATCCTTATACTTATACTTATATAAGGGGCTATTGATTTTGCTCAAATATTTGGCTTTTCAAAGCAGTATTCCAAGAGGCAGAAAAAGTTAGTAATACCATAGTTTAAACCCTTCAGTTTATGCTTTGGTAAAACCACTAACTTTAACAGTGAAGCAGATTTGCATCAAGAAATGGACCAGAAATGAAGAGCTGCCTCACTTTCCAATGTGTGGTCACCGTGGCAGAAATTCAAAGCTTTTCCAATAACAGAAGGCTATTTAGACCACGAGAGTATTTAAACAAGTGACTCTAGACCTCTTGTTCTCAAAATAAATATATAAAAGAGATGCACAATCTGGGATTAACCTGAAATATAAAATTCCCCAAACTAGTAACAGCATATCAGCCTGCTTACGATTATTAAGAACTCTTGGGAAGCAGATTTGGTTCAACAGATAGGGCGTCTGCCTACCACATGGGAGGTCCACGGTTCAAACCCCAGGCCTCCTTGACCCGTGTGCAGCTGGCCCATGCACAGTGCTGATGTGCCAAGGAGTGCCCTGCCACGCAGGGGTGTCCCCCGCATAGGGGAGCCCCATGTGCAAGGAGTGCATCCCGTAAGGAGAGCCACCCTGCGCGAAGAAAGTACAGCCTGCCCAGGAATGGTGCCACACACACGCAGAGCTGACACAACAAAAAGAGGCACAGATTCCCGGTGCCGCTGACAAGAATATAAGTAGACACAGAAGAACACACAGCAAATGGACACAGGAAGCAGACAACTGGGGGTGGGGGGAGGGGGGTAGGGGAGAGAAATAAAAATAAATAAATCTTAAAAAAAAAAACCTCTTCTATAAGCTAGAAGCAGGGCACTTTTCTTAAAACAGAGTCCTGGTTATTTGTTAATAATAATGATATAGTAATACATTTTAAGTAGGGTTAACATGGAAGTCTTCAGCCAGTAGCAATCATTAAATTGTATATATAAAGATACCGTATATAACTAGTAACTATTGGTTATAATTATTTGATCCCTTGAACCAGACATCCAGGCAGTTCCCTGACCCATTTATCAATCTATGCACATTTGAAAGTCACTAACACTGGTTCCTTCTGTTTCAGATCTTTGGCATGATACTCAGCATGGTCCTTTGCTGTGCAATACGAAACTCACAAGATGTGATATGAAGCTACTTCTACATGAAAACCGCCGTCTAGAGCTTTCTTACTAAATGTCATGGGAGCTGTCTTTTGACTCATTTTTAATTTTCAAAGGACATTAAGCTCTAAAAGTAATCTGGTCTCAGTTGTACCTTTGCACATGTATGTATGTATGTATGGCTTGTATATGGCTTACCCCTTGAGTGAATGCCTGTGTATTTTGACTGAAAGTATATTCATGTGTGATTTGTGTATTTCTGGTTTATGCATACATAATGAAATCTGTTTCCTGGGAATTCCTGGTTCTTATTATATAAGAAGAACAACTATTTAGCACCCAGAAAAAGTTGAAAAAGCTTAGATAAATTTTCAAAACTTGGCTGTTCAGAGAAAGCAATGAGGTATCAGTTTCTCACTCTTAACTATAGAAAGCCAGAGACAGAGAATTCCGGAGTTTCTAGTTAATAGGAATTGAGAGATCGTGGTGGAGTGTTAAAATAGGCTGTCTGAGTTGGGTATAAGGGTTTCCTGGGCTTTTTTTTATATACATACTGTCCCCAGAATATAGTAAGCTACAGTTTTAGAACTAAACACATCTGTAAAACTAAATATAGCGTGGAAAATCTAACTCAAATAAGTCATGTTTTCCTAGTGTTTAAAAACAAAAACCTCCCTCTGGAAAGAATAGTCACAAGGACAATCATGTATCCTATAAAAGTACGTGTTTTTAAGACTAGACTAAAAATCTTTCAACAACTTTTTAAGGAAATATTTTTGTTCTTATGCAAAAACATGTAAATATTGCTTTATTACTTTCTTTCTATGACTCTTCTCTGAAGTACTGCAACTCTCACATCCACAAAAGGGCTTTTATCTCAAATTCTTCTGTATTCTTCCAAACAAAAGAACAGAAAAACTAAAGAAAGATGTCTGGCAGTTGCAAGTTGTGGCAAAGAGAATTTTTACTGGCACTGTATCTTTGAAATACCTCATAACTTGACTTCACATATTTTCATAATTTTTTATATTTTCTTATTTATTCACTTAGAGAATTCTTCATAGGTTAAAAACTGCAGTTTTTACCCAGATAAAATAAACAAAATCTATATGATTCAAATATTATCTCATGAGTGTCCTTGGTCAAACCAAAAATAATTTTTAAGAGAAAAGCTTCTTCTCTTAGTTGTGTGCATGCACCAGGGACAAGCTAAGGAAACAACAATACACACACACCCACAAATATGTCCTGTCTCTGCAAGTGCCTTACGAAAATAAAATTTTCAGGTACTTTCATGCTTTTAATGTTTGATTTTATAGGTATGTAACCTCAATTTTAGGATTAAGTTGGCATATCTGTAAGTAAGTTTTAACAACTTGGTACATTTAATAAATCATGGAGGTATTTTTAAAATACATTTTTCAAATGCTAATTGACATGAAAATATGGTGGACTTTGGAACCTCCCAGGTGAGCTTGAACATGTGTGAGAACAAAAGACTTTGGGCTTAAAAAAAAAAAAAGAAAAAATGTAATTCGTAAAAATAAATAATTTTAATTAAAAAAAAATTAAAAAAAAAAAAAGACTTTGGGCTTGCACTAAAGGAAAGTGCTGCACTCCCAGGAAACCTATAATATCCATTGCTGAAAAGACAGGCCTGCTTGGAATAGTCCCAACTCCATGGAGAGCCACGGTTCTCTTTCTGCAACACTTGCTACTGCTACTAACTTCGGAGGAAGTGTTTCTAGGGAAAAAAACATCAGATTGGAAAAAATCTGAAAATGGTATTGTACATGGCTGTTTGTGTCTATCGCTAAAGGAACAACTATTGTAAGCAAATCACTTCATGAAATAGATGTTCACACCCCAGTGGCTGTAAAATGGAACCTCGTAACAAGGAGCAGGTAGTCCGCTCCTGGTGGCTTTTTGTTCATAGGAGCGAGGCCAGGCCCGTGTGCACACTCCGGTTCCTTCCAGCTCAGAATTACTTCTGATTCAACAAAAGTGAGTTTCATTCCATATCTGAATTAACAGCCTTAAAGAAACCTATAGTCAGATCTGTTCCATATATAGTTCTTGTGCCCCTTTTTCGGGGTAATATCCCAAAATCCATGCCAAGAGGAAAGTTAGAGAATTCCACCATTGAATGAGGGTAGATTCTACACCTCGGTGAGGGAATGTATGTATAATCTTAAATAAATATCAAGATATTTATTATATATTGAAAATATATATTTATATCTACACACACATTCATGTATATATAAATTTTGGCCACTTCTGTAACTTTCTGAAGTGTGTCTCCCTGAGGTTAAAAGGAAGGGAAACCTCGGCGCCACAGGTAAGGCATGGGTCCCGTGGTTGTCACTGAGGTTTCTGCAGATGCACTGGCTTTCCTGGTTCACTGCCCCCTTGATATCCTGCTTGGGCACCAGCCCCTCAATTTCATCCACCCTGATTTCTCCATCTCGAGTGGAGTGGCCATGTGCCCATGAAACTAGTAGATTAAATGCATCGTTTTGGTTTTGGTTCATTAAAATCAAATTTGCCTTCAGGTGTATATGTTTTTTCTTTATTAGAGAAATTGTGGGTTTACAGAGCAATCATGCATAAAGCCGGATTCCCATATACCACCCTTTAATAAACACCTTGCATTGGTGTAGGACATTGGTTACAAGTGATGAGAGCACATTTTTATAATTGTATTATTATTAACTAGAGTCTGTGGTTTAACTTACGGTTCACTGTACAGTGTGGCCCATGGATTTTTAAAATTTTATTCTGTTACCAATATACTTTCCAATATTTCCCCTTTTAATCACATTCAGATATTTCAGTGATATTAATTACATTCACAAGATTGTGCCGACATCACTACCGTTCATTACCAAAACATTTCCATTATTCCAAGTAGGAACCCTGTACGTTTAAAGCCTTCACTTCCCATTCCCTGTCCCCACCCACTCCCCTGGTAACCTATATTCTAAATTCTGATTGTATGAGTTTGCTTATTTTAATTTTTTCAAATCAGTGAGATCATACAATAGTTGTCCTTTTGTGTTTGACTTATTTCACTCAATATGATGTCTTCGAAGTTCATTCATGTTGTCGCATGTATAAGGACTTCATTCTTTTTTATGACTGAACAATATTCCGTTGTTTGTATATACCACATGTTATCCATTCATTGGTTGCTTCCATTTATTGGCAATTGTGAAAAATGCCACTGTGAACATTGGTGTGCAAATATCTGCTTGCGTCCTTGCTTTCAATACTTTTGGGTATATGCCTAGTAGTGGGATTGCCAGATCATACGGTAGACCTATACTTAGCTGTCTGAAGAACTGCTAAATTGTTTTCCACAGTGGCTGCACCAATTTACTTTGCCACCAGCAATGAATGAGTGTTCCTATTTCTTCGCATTCTCTCCAACACTTGTTATTATCCATTTTTTTTAATAGCAGCCATGTTAATGGGTATGGAATGGTTTCTCATTGGATTTTCATTTGCATTTCCCTGATAGCTAATGACATTCATCATTTTTTCATGTGTTTTCTGGCCATTGGTTTATCTTCTTTGGAGAGATGTATATTCAAGTCCTTTGACCATTTTTTAACTGGGTTGTTGGTCCATTTGTTGTTAAGTTGAAAATTTTCTTCATATATTCTGGATATTAAATCTTTATTGGATACATGGCTTCCAAATATTTTCTCCCATTGTGTAGGTTGTCATTCACATTCATGATTGTTTTGAGGTGCAAAAGTTTTTAATTTTGACAAGCTCCCATTTGTTTTTTTCTTCTGTTGCTTGTGCTTTGGGTGTAAAGTGTAAGAAACCACTACCTACACAATGTCCTGAAGTTACTTCCCGATATTTTCTTCTAGGATTTTGATCATTCTGGCTATTTTATTTACGTCTTTAGTCCATTTTAAGTTGATTTTTGTATATGGTGTTAGGTAAGGTCCTCATTTCTTTCGCAAATGGAGATCCAGTTTTCTCAGCACCATTTATTGAAAAGGCTATTCCTTCCCAATTGAGTGTCTTTTCCCTCTTGTCAAATATCAGATGGTTAGTCAGAAATGTGAGGGTTGGTTTCTAAACTATCGGTTTGAATCCATTGGTCTATATATCTGTCCTTGTGCCATTTCCATGCCGTTTTGATTTCTATGGCTTTGTAATAAATTTTAAGATTGGGGAGTATGAGTCTTCCAACTTCGTTCTTTTTCAAGATGTCTTTAGTTATTTGGGGCCCCTTACCCTTCCATGTAAATTTGATAATTGATTTTTCGATTTCTGCAAAGAAGGTTTTTGGGATTTTGATTAGGATTACATCGAATCTATAAATTGTTTTGGGTATATTGACATCTCAATGATACTTATTCTTCTAACCCATGAGTACTAAATGTTATTCCATTTATTTAGGTGTCCTTTCATTTCTTTTAGCAATGTTTTGTAGTTTTCTGTGTACATCCTTGGTTAGACTTATTCCTAGATATTTGATTTTTATTTGCTATTGTGAATGGAATTTTTTTTCTTGATTTCTTCTGATTTTCGTTGTTTGTGTATATAAACACTGCTGATTTGGGGCTGTTGGTCTTGTACCCTGCCACTTTGCTGAATTTATTTATTAGTTTTAGGACCTTTGCTGTGGATTTTTCAGTATTTTCTGAGTATTTAATCATTTAATCTGCAAATAGTTTTGCTTGTTCCTTTCCAATTTGAATGTCTGTTGCGTCTTTTCATGTGTAATTGCCCTGGCAAGAGCTTTCAGTACAGTGTTAAATACCAGTGGTTACAATGGGCATCATTGTTTATTCATGATCTTATCTTAAAGGGAAAGCTCTTGGTCTTTCACCGTTAAGTAGGATGTTAACAGTGGGCTTTTCATATATGCCCTTTATCATGTTGAGGAAGTTTACCTTCTATTCCTAGTACTGTGTTTTGTTTTGTTTCTTCTAATCAAGACAGGGCCCTGGATTTTGTCAAATGTTTTTCTGCATCAATTGAGATGACCAAGTGGTTTTTCACCTTCTTTGTCTTAATGTGGTATATTAAATTACTTGATTTTCTTGTGTTGAACTTCCTTTGCATACCAGGAATAAATCCCACTTTATCATGATGTATAATTCATTTCATAGGCTCTTGGATTCAGTTTGCTAATATTTTGAGGATTTTTGCAGCCATAGTCATGACAGATAATGGTCTGTCATTTTCTTTTCTCATGGTAACTTGATCTGGCTTTGATATGAGGGTAATGTTGACCTCAGAGAATGAATTAAGAAGTGTTCCCTCCTCTTCAATTTTTTGGAAGAATTTGAGCATAATTGGAATTAAGTCTTCTTGAAATGTTTAGTAGAATTTCCCTGTGAAGCTACTTGGTTCTGGGCTTGTCTTTATTGGGAGATTTTTCATTCAATCTCTTTCTTAGTAATTGGTTTGTTGAGATCTTCTATTTCTTCTTGAATCAATGTAGGTAGTTTGTGTGTTCCTAAGAATTTGTCCATTTAATCTAGATTATCTAATTTATTGGCATACAGTCGTTCCACTTATAGTCCTTTTTATTTCAGCAAGGTCAGTGGTAATATCCCCCATTTCATTTCTGATTTTAGTTATTTGTATCTTCTCTCATTTTTTCTTTGTCAGTAAAGTTAAAGACTTGTCAATTTTATTGATCTTTTCAAAGACCCAAATTTTAGTATCGTTGATTCTCTCTATTGTTTTTTGTTTGTTTGTTTTGTTTTTCATTCATCTACATGCTGATCTTTGTTATTTCCTTCCTTCAAACTTAGTTTGCTTTTCTCTTTCTAGTTTTTCCAGTTTTGAGGTTAGATTTCTGATTTGAAGTCTTTCTTCCTTTTTTTTAATTTAATTTTTTTAAAAAAAAGATATTTGGATTATACAAATGTCACTTTAAAAATATAGGGGATTCCCGTCTGCCTCACTCCCCACACCTCCCACATTTTCCCACACTTATAACGTCCTTCATTAGTGAGATACACTCATTGCAATTGATGAAAACATTTTGGAACATTACCACTCAGCATGGATTAAAGTTTGCATTGTAACTTACACTCTCTCCCACACAATTCTGCAGGCTATGACAAGGTTTATAATGGCCTGTATCTGTCATTGTAATGTCATTCAGGACAATTCCCAAGTCCCAACAATGCCCCTGTATTACACTTATTTTTCCTTCTCCCTGCCCTTGGAACCTCCAGTGGCCACTGCCTCCACATCAATGATTTAATTTCTTCCATTGCTAGAATCACAATAAGTCTATAGTAGAATACCAGTAAGTCTACTTTAGTAAATAATTCATTCCCCAATCCTGAAAATTCTGGGATGGTGATGTCCACTTCACTTCTAATTGAGAGGGGCTGTGTTCCCATAGGGCCTATGGATGGCACTCTCTTGCTTGCAATTGTAGACTCTCAGTTCTTTGGTATGGTAGTTGTCTGTCATCACCTCCATGTTAGTTGTCCTGGGTGAGACCAATGAACTGGAGAGTAGGTGTTTGAACTCCAATGAGATTCAGGGCCCAGCTGGTGCACAGACAACTCAAAGATTTAAGTCTCTTGGATATACACCTCCCAACTCTAGTACTAATTATAGGTTTAAGTAGAAGGACAGAAGAGCCATGTGTAGGGAAACCACAACTGAGTCCAAATCTGTCACTCTGGAGAGCATAAATTCCAAAGTAGGGCCCAGTGCCAAGTCACCAAGCTCCTCAGCTATCTGCCCTGATAACAATGTCTGGATGTCTCCAGAGCACTCAGGGGCCCTGCTGTTTGGGGGTATTATTTACTTTGGCAGTCAACAAGATCCTGCTGAGACATGCATAAGCATAACCTCTGGGATTCACTTTGAAGTCTCTTAGCCATATAAACTCATTTGTCTTTACTTTTCCCCCCTTTTAGTCAAGGTCTTTTTCCAGTTGCATTGCTAGTTGGTGCTTGGCAGTAATCCCTTGGTGCCAGGGAGGCTCATCCCTGGGTGTCATGTCCCATGCTAGGGGGAAGATATCTTGTTTTTAAATATAAACAGAGCTATATTTTCCTCTCAGCACTGCCTTTACTGCATCCCATAAGGTTTTGTATGTCATATATTCATTTTAAATAGCCTCAAGATATTTCCTAATTACCTTGTGATTTATTCTTTAACCCATTGGCTGTTTAAGAGTCTCTTGTTAATTTCCACATAGTTGTAAATTTTCCATTTCTCCTAATGTTATTGATTTCTAGCTTAATTCTGTTGTGGTTCAGAGTATATACATGGTACGATTCCAATATTTTTTACTTTACTGAGAATTGTTTTGTGACCTAACATTGGCCTATCTGGAGAATGATCCATGTGCACTCAAGAAGAATATGTATTTTCTTGGGTGAGGTGTTCTATATATGTGTGTTAGGTGTTGCTAGTTTAGAGTATCACTGCAACAGCAATGATCAAAAAAGAATGAAGGTCCAACAATGAGCCCCTGATACTAATGACTATGCTTGTAAGCCTGTGCACCTGAAATAAGAACAAGGCCTAGAGCAGCAGTGTGCCTAAGAGTTACCTCCTGAGAGCCTCCATGTTGCTCAAATGTGGCCAGTCTCGAAGCCAAACTCAGCATGTAAATTCGTTGCCTTCCCCCCCCAGCGTGGGACATGACTCCCGGGGATGAGCCTCCTTGGCACCGAGGGATTACTACCAAGTACCAGCTGATGATGTAACTAGAAAATGACCTTGAATTAAAGGTTCAACTTGGACCAGCAGAATATCTCTGTCTACATATAATATCAGGAGTTAAAAATGCCTTTTGACCTGAATCAAGGGGGAAATGGAAAGGACAAATGAGTTTATATGGCTACGAGTCTCTAAAAAAGAGCCAGGAGGTTATCAGAGGGGTTGCCCTTATGCACACCTGAGCAGAGTCCCAGAGACAGGTAAAGTAGATACAACACCAGGTATTGGTTCTTCTGAGAGCTACAAAGACCCACAGGTTTTAGGGTCATGGCAGATGGAGTTCAGTGCCATGTCAGTTCGCTGTTCTTTGGAGCTGGTGTTTCTGTGTGATGGAGCTGGACTCAGATGTGATCTCTTTTCACAAGACTTTCCTGTTACTTTACCAGAACTGTAGTTGGTGCTGGGGTTTAATATATACCCAGGGGAATCTGAATTTCTGGGCTGACCATATGATAGCCAGGCCCTGAGCCTCAACAGACTTCAACTCCTACACTCTGGTTTATTGGACTTACCCCACTTAACTAACATAGAGTTGAAAAAGGTCAACCACCACACCATGGAGCCAAGAGTGCCTACAACTGAAAGCAGGAGGATTGCACCCAGCATCCATGTGGAATCTAGGCCCCCTCTTGACATAGATGTGGAATGGACACAACCAATCCAAGGTCCACAGGATGGAGGAATAGAATATGGATTAGAGTGGACTTATTGATATTCTATTCATGAGCTATTGTGATTAGTAATCAAAGAAAATATGGCATTGGTGTGGAGAAAGTGGCCATGGCGGCTGCCGGGTGTGGGGAATGAGAGGAAGAGATGAGATGTGGAGGCATTTTCGGGACTTGGAGTTGTCCTGGGTGGTGCTGCAGGGACAATTACCGGACATTGTAGGCCCTCCCATGGCCCACTGGATGGAACGTGGGAGAGTGTGGGCTATGATGTGGACCATTGACCATGAGGTGCAGTGATGGTCAGAGATGTATTCAAAAAATGCAATAAATGTCTCATGATGATGGAGGAGAATGTTGCTATGGGGGGAGTAGTGGGGTGAGGGGGGTGGAAGATATATGGTGATTTCATATTTTTTGAATGTAATATTAAAAAAAATGAATAAAGACCAAGAACATAGAGTATCATTCAAGTCTTATATTTACTTATTGATCTTCTGACTAAATCTTCTACCCAATATTATTTTTTTGCTCTTCCCTCTTTTTTTCTATTTTTAAAGAAGGTTTAGGTTACATAAATGTTACATACAAAATATAGGGGAATCCTATATGCTCCACCCACTCCCCCTCCCACACCTTCCCACATTAACATCTTTCATTAGTGTGGTACATTTGTTACAATTGATGAAAACACATTGAAGCATCATACTAACCGTGAACTATTTTTTGCATTATGTTTTCACTTTGTCCCACACAATTTTATAGGTTATGACAAAATGTATAATAGCTTGTATCTATCATGCAGGACAATTCCAATGTCCCCAAAATGCCCCCATGTTACACCTATTCTTCCCTCTCCCTTCCCTCAGAACCTCTGGTGGCCACTGCCATTATATCAATGATAAAGTTCTTCCATTGCTAGAATAATAATAAGTCTATAATAGGATAATAATGTCTACTTTAGTCCATTGTTCCATTCCCCAATCGTGAAGATTTTGGGGTTGTGATGCCCACTCTGTTTCTAACTGAGAAGAGATTGAGATCTCATAGGGCAGATGGATGGAACTATCTTGCTAGCAGTTGCAGACACTCTCGGTTCCTTGAAACGGGCATTGTCCATCATCATCTCCTTGTTAGTTGTCCTGGGTGAGTCCAATGGACTGGAGAGTAGGTTTTGCAACTCTGCTGAGATTCAAGGCTCAACCAGCACATAAATAGACCAAAGATTTAAGTCTCTGGGACATATATTCCATAAATATAGTGCTAATTATGGATTCAAATAAAAGACATAGAAGAGCCATGTGTAGGGAAGTTATAAATGAGTCTAACAGTGTTACACTGGGGAGCAAAAATTCCAAAGTAAGGCCCACTGACAGGGTGCCGAATTCCTGAGCTTTACTGCCCTTCCTATAGTGTCTGGATGTCTCCAGAGCCCTCAGGAGCCCTGTTGTTTGAGGCACTGTTTACTGTGGCAGTCAGTGAGATCCTGCTAAGACGTGCACACGTGTAACCTCTGGAATGACCTCACTTTGAAATCTCTTAGCCATAAAAACTCATTTGTATTTAATTTTTTCCTCTTTTGGTCAAGGTGTTTTTCCAGATGCATTTCTACACAATATTGAAAGTCATGCATTAAAGACTCCCACTACTAATGTAGAACCACCAATTTCTGCCACTTTGCTATTTAGCCTTTTATTTATTTATTTTTCTCATGTCTTCTTTTTTCTCTATTTTTTTTAAATGTTACATTCAAAAAATAAAAGAGGTCCCCATATCTTAGAACTTTTTCCCTCAATTCTTCCATTAATGCTTACTTTCATACTTATTTGATCTTTTTGTGCTGTACCATATTGAGTGCTTTTGTTGTAGAATCTGAGAGAGGTTCAATTATTTGCATATAGAAAGGCCAGGACTCAGGAATGATTTTGAGAAGGGAAAATGGTTTATTGACGGCCTGCCGGACTTGGGAGCTTTCCGTTGCAAACCCGAGCCTCGGAATAAGATTTTCAAGTTCCTTTTATACAGAGTGGGGAGTCAAACGGTGCTTTTATCAAAGAAAACTACTTTCTTTGTTAGTTAAGTCTTTGCCTGAGTACCAGGTAGGTTTTGAATTAACATATCCTCCACACCTCAGGTGAGCTTGAATTAGCATCTTGACCACATTCTGTCTGGATGCCGCCTTGAATAAACATTCAGTCTTACATGCTTTCTGAACATTCAAAGCCCATATCACTTAACAGGATTTCTAGAGACTAGGCACACTTGGATATAGAATTAGATGGTTTTGAATTTATGCACAGGCTATATTCCCATTCGAGGCCAAGTCCAAGTTCCCTTAAGCTTCAGCATCACCACCATCAGAGTCTCCCTGGACTGACTGGTATGTATATAGAGTTTGCATTGCTAAATTCCCTCCCAGGACTGGAGTCGTTGCCACGGTCACCAAGGGCAGGACTGCAGCCTCTCACCATCCCACACCCACAAGTCAGGACAGACAGATTAGGTTAAGGTTATCTCTGAAGAGACAAAGAGCCTCCCACCCATAACCCACATCACTTTCTCTTTTATATCTGGATGTATTTTTCATCTATTTTCCTTGTGGTCACCATGGGATTAACATTTAACATCCTAAATATATAACAGTAGTTTTTGGTTTGATACCATCTTAATTTCATAACATACACATATATTTTTTCTACATATACTCTTCTTGTCCATTCACCTTTTATATGCACCTGTTATTGCTTCTATCTTTGTACACTGTATGTCCAAAAACATAGATTTATCATTACTTTTCATGCATATGCATTTAAGCACCTGCATGAAGTAATAAGTGGAGTTACATACCAAACAATACACTACAATAATACTGGCATTTATAATTACAATAATACCGGCATTTATAATTACACAAATGGTTACTTTTACCACAGGCCTTTATTTCTTTATGCTGCTTTGAACCACTGTTTGCTGTCCTTTCCTTTCACTCTGAAGGACTCCCTTTAGCATTGCTTGCGTGGCAGGCCTAGCAGTGATGAACTCACTCAGCTTTCATTGATGTGGGACTGTCTTAATCGCTCCCTCATTTTTGAAAAAAAATGTCTTGCCAAATATAAAATTCTTGGTTCACAGGTTAAGTATTTCAACCAACTGCCCTCTTGCCTCCATGGTTTTTAATGAGCAATTGGCACTCAATCTAATTGGAACTCCCTTGTATATAACAAGTTACTTTTCTCTTGCAGGTTTCACAACTCTCTCTGTCCTTTGCATTAATGGTGTGATCAGTATATGATGGTGTGTATTTTTTCTTCATGTTTATCCTCTTAGTATTCTCTGAGCTTCTTGGATATACATATTCATTTCTTTTGCTGAGTTTGGGAAGTTCTCTGTCATTATTTCTTTGAATATTCCTTCTGCCCCTTTCTTTCTTTTTTCTCCACCTGGGATTCCCATAATGTATGTATTGGTGCACTTGATGGTTTCCCAGAGATGTCTTAGGCTGGTTTTGCTTTATATAATTCTCTTACCTTTCTCTTCCTCAGCCTGACTTCTTTCAAGGGTCTTCTTTTGAATTCACTGGTCTTTTCTTCTGATAGCTCCAATCTGCTCTTGAAACCCTCCTGGTCATTTTTTTTTTTTTTTTTTTTTTCAGTTAATGTGGTTTTCAACTCCAGTAGTTCTGTTTGGTTCCATTTTAAAATTTCTATCACTTTACTTGTTGTGGAATTTAAGAGAAGTTCAATTATTTGAGTATAGAGAGGCCAGGACTCAGGAATGATTTTGAGAAGGAAAAATGGTTTATTGACGGCCGGCCGGACTCGGGAGCTTTCAGTTTGAATCCCGAGCCCCGAACAAGATTTTCAAACGTCTTTTATACAGAGAGGAAAGGCCAAATGGTCCCTTTGTTTCAGTTCTCAATAGGCTTCAATTAGCATATATCTCTTCCACATCTTAGGTAAGCTTTTAGCATGGACTCCAGACATTCTAGATAAGCCTTGGTTTTTGCATTTCCCCTAAATACTTAAAGTTTATAGCCCTTGCATTGTTAAACATTTCCTGGGACTGCAGCCTCTTACCGTTCTACACCCACAAGTCAAACAACTTAGTTATCTCTGAAGAGACACAGAGCCCTCCACCCATAGCCCACATCATTCCCCCCCTTTTGCCAAAGTTTACTTGCTAAGCTTTGGCATAATTATTGTTGGAGGTATGAGGTGGATGGCTGTTTGTTGTCTTGATTGATTATCAGCCTTTAGTACAGCATCCAGGACTGTTTTTAGAAGTTTAGAACTTTTCATTCTGGACAGCAGAATCTTGGGCAGGGGCCTATAGCAGTTACTCTGCTGCCACTGGCACTCACGTGGATTTCCAGTCAGGTTCCAGAACCATCTATTACTTTTATTTTACTCTTAAAGAGTTTACACCTTTAATTTAAAAGGGGTGCTGAAGGGAGACGATCTCTTTTCTGTAACTGCTTCCTGCTGGCCATGGGCTGTAGTCATTGCCTAATAAGGTGTAAAAACTCTTTAATTTATTCTAACTGGAGGAAGATGGATCTGGCATTCTGTACGAAGTTGGATGAAGTTTTCATATGGTTAATAAGATGTTCACTCTGAAAGAAACAAACTTAATTAAAAATTTGGAATACCTGTTTTTAAAAGAGGACACATTGGATTACAGAGGTAGACAAGGTTAGGTGCCTATAAAGATGGCATTCCTTAAAAGCTGGTGGGAACAGCATATATATTCTTTTTTAAGTTATCCATCTTTAGAGAGAAATTGCAACAGACACTTAGCTTTGTCTGAAGACACATTCCAAGCTGTTCAATGATTGACACTCATTCGCTCTGTCAGATGCTCCTGGTGAACTGGCACTCCTTGGGCAACTGGCTTCACTCAGGATTAGAACACTAATTTGGAAATACTCTTAGTTTTCACCTGTGGGAGTGATCAGAACTACAGAATAAAGATTTTTACACCTTGGTTTTCATTGTACAATTTCTAGCAATTTTGACTTGTTCAATAGGTGACTCACCATCAGCAAGCAAGCCTCACTTTTGCTAACTGAGACTGGCTGAGACTGCCACCTTATTCTATAGACATGTTATTAACTGTTTAGAAAATGATTTTACCAGGAATTTAACATGTCTAATATACTTCTGCACTTGATCCAAAATAGAAAAGATAACATTACAATTATTAGGCATATATTTAGTACAGGATAAAAGTGCAGCACTTAATATTAACTAATGTATTACTTAATGCATAAGGATTCAGAGTTGCAATTATTAGTTTTGAGTTTCAGGTTTGTAATACTTTACATGTTATCTCTCCATGAGAGCAGGCCATAATGCCAATTGTGTTTAAGTTTTACTTACAGTATCCTGGTATCATGGCTCCACTTAGCATGTTCTTCAACGCAGTGAGCAAGTTGCAGCATCCTTCATCTTAGAGAGATTTTCCAGTATTTTACTAGCCTGGTGCATAGTGCTCTCTGGCACCATGGAACAGTGCCAGTCTGGAAGCGATATCCATTGTACACTTGGCTGTACTGAGTCATTATTGGCTGCAGGAGCTTGAAACTGCAATATAGTTTCCATCAACTTCAGGAGCAGAACCAGAGACTGATATAGCACATGTTTTTAATTGAGGGGTCAGTGACCAGCCTAGCCAATAACTCACATGGAGAGGCCACCTGTAATATATACAAGGCCTGGTTCGAATGCACAAGAGTTTGACAATGTTAAAGTTTATTCCTTGTTTTATATATATTTTAAACAACTTAACGCAATACATATATCAAATGACTATTTACTTACACAATTTTACTATGAAGATAACAGTAGGTACTTTACTTAGTAATAGAGGAAAAATATTATTTTTCATTGTTAGAATGAAAACAATATTTCCAATAGAATCAAGACAACTTTTTATTACCATTTACTTAAATGTGTATTTTGCAGTGGCCTTCAGACAGGTTTATTATCATGAAGTTATTTCTGCTACCAATACCAATCTAAGTTTCTTTAGTTAACAATGACTTCTACAACTAGAACTATTTAAACATTTTCAGTTTGGAAGATGTTTTACAAACTCTTTATAATTGACTATAACCGCATTGACTAGACACCTCATGTTTAAATAAACTTACTAAATTACAATTACCAATGAAAGAAATTTACTCTTTATTTAAGAGAGCATATCTACAATCTTTTTCCTTTAGCCTAATTTCACCAATGTGAACTTACAATTTTCATTACTGTAAAGATTTTGTACATATAATGTTAATTTAGTTTATAAATTAACTATGGGAGATTACACTCAAGTTAAATAAAATTGAAACCATAATGGTTTATGCAAGGAATGTTCTCTTTTTCCCTTACAGGAAGCTAAAAACTTCTTTTCTTTAAGTTATCAAAATTATTAAATTAAAAGCATACTGACTACCAGGTTTTAAAACACATGCATACTGACTACCAGGTTTTAAAACACATTACACAATTACTTAATTTTTTAAAAATCATAACCCAGGAAAGATCTCTCCATAGTTTTTATGGACTTTCCTTTACTTACTGAAATTTGTTAATAGAGCCACTAATTACCTTTATTCCATTGGAAAGAAATCTTCTGGAAGAATTAAGGCTCACCAGATTGTGGAGAAGAAAATAATTTATTCTCAATCTTGCAAGAAGGGGTGCAGAGCCAGATATGGCTGGTGCCACGAACAAAGAAAAATGACACAATTTATACCCCTAAACCTAGCATGCAAGCTCTTCCTGTTTTTCCATAGATTGGATACTTCAGAAGTTACAGCTTATCTGAGATTTAACTTTCCCACGCAAAAGTTTGATTTAACTGCTTCTTCTATCACATTCCAACCATTTTAGTTTTTACCTGCTCCCCCCTTTTTCAAATAAGGAATAGAATTTAGTGCTGAAATGGCACCGACTTAGTTAGCTCCTTCTTGGGCATCCTTCCACTGCCCATAGGACTGGCCTAAACTGGTCTCCTCCACTGCTGTCCAACCCGGGAGTGGGAGACTGAGGCAGCAGGCCGCCAGGTTACATCAACATTTTTCTTATGTGAAAATTAACCTAATCTTTGTGTGTTTTTTTTTTTTTTTTTTGCAATTTATGGCTGACAAAGGTTTAAACTGGGAAATTACCAGGCAAACTGATTCTTAATTCCCTAGCCTAGTAGATAGGTTTAATCTGCCACACCTAGTCTTGCCTTAAAAGCTCTTGCAAAGAGGAGGCCCTTTCCCAATTGTTTCCATAATCAGATTTCTATGACTTTTTCATCCTGCTTAGTTCAATTTGGGCTTTAAGAATATTTATAAATATAACTGCATATTTAATTTTTAACAATTTGAATAGACCTCTTTTAAGAATTTTTATTTGTTAATTTGATATTATCCTGATGTATGAAGACATACATTGAGCTTTTTTTTAAAAATGGGCAGACACAAAGAGTTAGACACAAACACAACTCATTGATATTACTTGTAATTTGCATTATTTTATATACTGTTTAGCTTAATTAATTAGGGGTCCAGAAATGCATATTACTTATATAACTGCATATTTAACCTCGACAATTTGAGCAAATAGGCAGACATGAATAGTTTGACACAACAACATGACTTTAGTTACTTTAAACTTTTCAAAGACTTTTGAAACTCTTCTTAATTTGCACTATGACCATGCAGTTTACCACAAGAATTTTCTTTCTTACTTAATGGATTGTAATAACCAAAATGTTCTCAATGCCTTAGCACCATTTTGTTTTAGAACTTTATATTTTACTTTGAAATTAGCAGAATTTTGGATAAGCAACAAGATTAACTTTATATATATTTACTGAGGCTATTTGAAGCCTCAGGGAGACAGACTGCTTTCACTCATGAATTGCCACTCTTAGGAACACTGACTGTCAAGGCAGGAGACTTCTCCCCCTCCACCCCCCTTTTTGATTTTGGAGATAATAAAACTCCAGTGGCCATTTAACCTTATTCTATCAGGCAGCAATTTATTTAGTTTACACTTGAATTCATGAGAGAAAGGGTTACTAATACCAGGAGAGGAGACAGTGATGTCCCAGCTCTTCTCAATTATGAAATAACCATAGGCAAAGGCAAAGGGTGAGGTTAGGCTTGAAGTAACCATAAACAAAGGAAAGGTTAGTGTAGAATTTACACTTAAATAATAGTTTCAGGCTAAATTCACCCAGCTATAATCTCAGTTATTGTCTTTCCACTGTTTTATAATATAAATGCATTTATAAATGATTTTAACTCTTAGTTACAGTTTTTATTAATTTTTAAAAACCTATTAATTTTATAACACCTTTAAATACCTTTCATTCAACTTATAACATATTAAATGAACTTAACCATTACTTTAATTTTTCCTTTAAAGTAAAAGAATAAATCTCTTGCAGTTAGTTTGAAATAAAAGGCTACTTTTCAGGATTTGATTTCTAGAACATAAAATGTTCTTTTAAAAGAGGTAAGACTCTTCTTCAAACATTGAGGATATGATGAGGTTAAAGCACAAGAAGCTATTGATAAAAGATTTTCTTTGTATATTGATCTTACTCAATTTAATCATAAAAATTTTCCTTCCACAAACCTTCTACACTTTCAGTATTCATTCAGGTTCTGTCCCACACTCTACTCTTTCCAATAATCAATCATTTTATCTTAGGACAAAATCATCTTCTGTTTCCTTAACAATAAAAACACACTCCATATATCCCACATACTAAGTTACCAGGCAAACGTCTTACAACATATAATTGCCATTAATACTAAACAAGTTTGTTAAAATAATGAACTTTTCTTCACTTTAAATACTTAGTAGCATGTAATACCAGAAATGGTTTTTTTGGAAGCAAGTTGGCAGGGGAGATTGGCTGCCGAATAAGTTTGTTATAAAATTGCCTTTTATTATTATTATTATTATCAATTCAGTTTTGTTAAACAATGACTTTCTGCAATTAGCCACTTAAATACCTTAAACAATGCTTTGTAAAACTTTTATAATTATTTATACCCTTAAGACAAATTTTACATTCACAGAACACATTCTCTTACTTAAGGTTACTACAATACCTTCTAAGAACCTGAGCAGAATGCAAACGTATTTTGGCTTTGACACCCTAAGGAGGGAACTTTACTGCATTTATTCTGATTCTGCTTTTCACCCTCTTCACTCCCCCCCCCCTTCCAGGCAGTCGGGTGCACAACAAACAGGAATGCGGCTTATGAATAGAAGGGTGGACTCACTGGAAAGGGGCAAGCCGCTCCCCCCTTTCCAGCTTTCAGCCAAAATGGGCAGACAGAACCTACTCAAATTTGGCAACTCTCCCAGGGACCCAGCCACCCTGACTGGGACATCCCCAACAAACTTGGGTGCGTGGCGCGGACACAGATGGCCTCCAAGCCCCGGTAAAGGGCCAGACCAGAGACAAGACAGCAGAACATGCACAAACATCTAGACTCCGCAAACATCCAGACTCCTCAGCTTTTGCCCCAGAATCATTTCACCCCCTTGCCAATGGCAAGGGAGGGCTCCAGCTCAGCTGTAATTCCACTCTACATAAGGACACAACTCCAACACTAGCCTTGAGCTGACACAGACAGAAGCACAAAGGTCACTAATCTGACCCACAAGTTTATATATTTATTTTCACCATGGCTGCCCCCACAGCCATCACAAACCTCAGAACATTTAACATTTGGTATAAAGCGAATTCATTCACAAATTAGCACCATAACAAAAGATTTCAGCTAGACTTTTCCACTGTTTAAACTTTACACCCAGACCAAGCTCCACCAGAAAAGCCGATCCATTTTCCTGTAACCAAGTTTTGTTTCCCTTAATCTAGACCAATTTCCAGGACATTAGGACTTGAACCTATAAATAGCCCTTCCTATTAAAATCGAGACTCCACTCCTTTAGTGGATATAAGACCAGTACCAGATTCTAACATGCAGTTAGACAAACCCAAAACACCAGGGCTTTTCCCCGGTTTTCCTCCTTTTCCCAAGCCTAGAGAGAACGGCTTCCCCCCAGCCTTCTGGGGCTACTAGGGTTCTCTCGGGAGGTGATCAGCCTCCCCTTCCTAGCAATTAAAGCTAGGGCCTTCCAGACTGTGCTCACCCAGGGAGTCTTACTTTCTTCCATGTTCGGAGTTCTTTTTTGTTCCCAGAATCCTTCTCTTCAGACCTTCCATTGCCCTCGATTTTGTCAGGAAGATTCTGGTGGAGCCCACATCTTTTCTGGATTAAATTTAATCCAGGGGCGCCCAGATTTGGGGTTCACCCGAGTCCTCCCGGCTTCCTCGGGGATTTGGAAGGGGCAGCAAAATGCTACCGTCTCTGGCCTTCATTTAAGTCCCATCTGGGTCGCCAAAAATGTTGTGGAATTTAAGAGAAGTTCAATTATTTGAGTATAGAGAGGCCAGGACTCAGGAATGATTTTGAGAAGGAAAAATGGTTTATTGACGGCCGGCCGGACTCAGGAGCTTTCAGTTTGAATCCCGAGCCCCGAACAAGATTTTCAAACGTCTTTTATACAGAGAGGAAAGGCCAAATGGTCCCTTTGTTTCAGTTCTCAATAGGCTTCAATTAGCATATATCTCTTCCACATCTTAGGTAAGCTTTTAGCATGGACTCCAGACATTCTAGATAAGCCTTGGTTTTTGCATTTCCCCTAAATACTTAAAGTTTATTGCGGCGGCTTGCTCGGTCGGTAGAGGTGGGGTCTGGCTGCGGACGAGGGGTCGGTCCAGCTCTGGACGAGGGGTTGGTCCCACTTGGGACGAGGGGTCGGTCCCGCTTGGGACGAGGGGTCGGTCCGGCAGCAGACGAGGGATCGGTCTCACAAGGGGTTGCGCGGTTCGGCTGACGGGGTCGCCCGGCGAAGCCGGCGATGAAGGGGTCGCCCGGAGAAGCAGGCGACGAACGGGTCGCCCGGAGAAGCAGGCGACAAACTGGGGACAAGGGAGGCCAGGCCCTTGTCGGGGGCTTTCAGGACTGGAGGGCGCACGGCAGAAGAACTACCGCGGAGACAAGGTAAACACGCAAGTCCACTTTACTGAGGGAGAGGCAACAGTTTTATAGGGGCTGGGGAAGGCTGATTGGTCGAAGCCACGCCCTGTTCTGATTGGTTGCCGGCGAAAGGTCAGTGGGCGGTACTGGACGGGGGAGGGGTGGTGGTTAGGGATTGGCTGTCGCTGTTGCTGGGGGAAGGGGCAGGGTTCAGGGATTGGTGGCTGCTGTTGCTGGGGTGGAGGGCAGACCTGAGTTTCCCGCCCACGCCTGGCTGTTGCTGCTGTCGGGGGAAGGGAAAAGGGCGGGCTGGATTTTTCCGCCCACACCTGGCTGTTGCTGCTGTCGGGGGAGGGGAAAAGGGCGGGCTGGATTTTTCCGCCCACACCTGGCTGTTGCTGCTGTCGGGGGAGGGGAAAAGGGCAAACTGGAATTTTCTGCCCTGCGCCTGCGCAGGGAGAAGGAAGAAGAAGGGTGCCGCCCCACAAGGCATCGGGTGGCGCCATCTGGGAGGAGGGGCGGCCGTGGAAGCATGGCTGCCGAGAAGGGGAGACCCGAGGGCACTCTGCGCCCATGCCGAGCTTCCTTCAGGGGTGGCGGTGGGCCCGACCAACCACCCTATTATGGGGGCAGCGGAATTAGGCCTACCGCGGCCGCTCCCCTGCCAGGCCAGCAAACCACACTTCAGCCCGAGGGGTGACCGCAGTTTATAGCCCTTGCATTGTTAAACATTTCCTGGGACTGCAGCCTCTTACCGTTCTACACCCACAAGTCAAACAACTTAGTTATCTCTGAAGAGACACAGAGCCCTCCACCCATAGCCCACATCATACTAAGACTCTCAATTTGCTCATTCATTATTGTCCTGATATCCTTTAGTTCTTTCTCTGTATTTTTTCCTCACCTCACTGAGCATTTTTTAAGATCATTTTTTAAAGGATTTGTGTGGTATATCCATCTTCTGGTCTTTTTTTTTTAATGCATATCTACTCATTTATTAACAATCTACTTTCAATATCAAGGATTAGCACATGTAGCATTAAGTATATTCCTCCTAAAAGTTACAAATGTAACAAGTAAAAACTATAAAATTAAAAGTCAGAACTCACTTTCATATTTTTAGTATGTGAAAATAAACCCAATTTCCAATAATGTACATTAGATACTATCCTATGAGGTAAATTTATCACTGACCTTCCTGTTGGAAGCACACTTTAGATTACAACAATATTCTTAATATGGTATCACAACGTATGAGAGCATCTTGGTAACATTTTTTGAAAAACCTTGTGGGGTTACAATATTGATTTTAACATTCTTTCCTAGAAATGATTATCAAAGAGGCATATTTACTCCCAAACCCTCTTCTATTGAGATGTTTATCCTACTTGAGGATTATAGTCCATCTTTTCTCATTTATTCTTTTTTGTTTTCAAATGAGTTAACGTGAGCGCTCAGGTTATTTGATTGACTAAACCCCACATTACATCCTTGAAATGGACACATGAGCAGTTTCTCCCCAGTGTGGATCCATACAAGTGTGTGCAGATTGAAATCCAGGGCAAAACTTTTTCCACACCCTTCAAAAGTGCACTGCAAGGGCTTGTCTCCAGCATGAAACAGAAAATGTCTCTTTAATTTTGAGCTCTCATGGAAAGCTTTCCCATTCTGCACATGATCTCAGGGACCATGAATGAGGAAATGCCTACTTAGGGCAGCGCTATCCTTCAATTTTCTTGTGAATCCACTGTGAAATGATTTTTCCTAGAGCACCATATTCTTTATTTTGTCTTGGCTTCTTCCTAGCAAATTCTGCCAGCTGTTTAGAATCTGATAAGGCAATACCAGATATTCCTACGGGAGGAAGCTCCTTACCAGTTATATGCTCAGAATTTTCAAGAATTGAATTCTCTCCAGCAATCTGTTAAGGAAGCTCTTGTTTTGCCTCGTTTTTGGTTTTGTTTTTTTTTTTTTCTCATGTATTCTAAAGAACATTGGAGAAGTGAGTTATCTTCAAGAACCTGTTCAGAAAACCCTTACTCTGATATGTCTTTCTTGTATTCCAAGGACTTAAGAAAATGAGTCTTTTTCTATCACTGGTTGAAAAAATTCACATTATTATACTTTCTAAGTAACAGTCAAGGAAGGAATCCTCTCCCACAATCAGATGTCTAGTTTCATGGATACATCTTCATCATATAAGGTCCCCACTGTTTGTGAGGCTCTCTTTCTACCTGCTGAGCGTGGCTTGTTCTCACTGAGAGCCTTTCCATGCAGACCTTAACAGCAACTTCTCTTTGCCCTTTTCTTCACTTGCTGGTTCATGTTATCCTGCCTTACTTCCTCCTTGAAGGTTAGCACCAGTATCTCTCAATCACTTCCAGGTAGTGCTGATCTGAGTAAGCTGTCTTCAGCAAGCACCTGCCCCTAGACGTTAAGCTCAGTGAGGGCAAGGACCTCTTCTGTCTTGTACACCACATATCCCAGAACTCAGCACATTTGTTCATGCTATTGCGATGCATTCTGTTATTTTCTATTCCATTTCATGAAAAGCAAAGATGAGGGCGAAACTGCTACTCACGACCCCAACAGCCGTTGAAACCAACAAAGCCTCATACTCAACTAATTAGACACCCACTCTCCTGTTGATGGACACATTCTAACCAGGCTACCCGTAAATTTTAACTTCTTGATTAGGTTTGGTTTTCCCAAGAAAATCTCTTCCAAAGGAAGAGGAGGGGTTGGGTGGCAGAAGTGATAACGGCTCTGCCGCAGGGCCCCAGGGGCTGGGCCCCAGGCCAGGATTCTGTCACTTTCAGCAAAGGCTGGACCAGGCCCCAGGGCAGATGGTAATCCTCCCGCTGCTGCAGTCACTGGCCTCTGCCGCCAGGCCTCTGCCATGTGGGCACTTTTTTGAGCCCATTTGCTTACCCTTAATATGCAGCGTGCACTCAGTAAATGTCTGTTGAACGCGTGAATGCTGGGGTAACCATATTTAAGTTGTGTATCAATAAAATTAAAATCAAGCAGCAGAGGCAGTTTTGACCCCTCGGAAATAGGAGTTTACCAGCATTTCCTGAACTTCTATCCCCTTCTAGTCTTCATTGGCGTTTTCTGGATTTTTATTTTCTTCTTTTGGATGGACCATCGTTTCCTATTTCTTTGTCTTGCACTCTTTTTTTGCAACTGTGTATTTTAATATTTTTCATGTTAAATCTAGGATGCCTTCCCTAAGATGCCTGTTTCTTGATTTTGTAACCAGCTGATGATAAGACAGAGATTTTCTTGAGCTTCAGCCCCCTTAGCAGGAAGGTCAGCCCAAGGTCTGCAGGGTGAAGGGCTTTCCCTGTCTTCCTGAGCCTGTGTCTTGTCCGGATCTTTGCATGTTAGTTGTTTTGGAATTCTCTTATTTACAGGAATTTGTCCCCTCTGTTTCCCAGGGTACAGACCTCCCTCTCCCAGGTGTTTGAAACTGGTAAACATTTGTCCCAGACTGTCTGCCTCTGTAGTTTCTTACACTCCTTTCATTGTCTCCAGTGGCTTTTGCTTGGAGGGCCCTGGAGAAGACTTTCCCAAGTCAGTGTTTCCCAGCTGCACCAGGGTCAGGCGCCCATGAAGGGGGCGCAGACTGGCCCCAAGGATCCCCGGTTAGGGGATCAGGAAAGGTGCCAAGGGCTTCTTTCACTGCTCCCCACCACTAAGCTTTTGTGGCCTGCTCAGCAAATGCTGCCCTTCAACTGACTATTCCCCACCACCCCGAGGACATCCAGACCCTTCAAGTGTCCTCCAGGGGAGTGGGAACAACGGCCACCCTCAGAGCTGGGCCCCCAGCAAGCCAACGTCACTAATCAACAGCCCTGAGTGTGACCGGCTGCGCCCACACCTAGTCTCGGGGAGGAGGATTTTTATGTCCGTTTCTGTCACCAGCAAGCTAGCCAGGGCTGGACTCCATGAACGGGGAATGGGCTCCAATTGCAGCCACATGGAGAGAACAATTTTTGTTCTTTACCATAATTTATTAACCTCTTTTCCCTCTTTCCCTGGATGCTAGGCAGTGTTCTTCTGGCCTCTGGGGTTTCAAAATAGTTGTTTCAGACAGTTTCTGCCTGTTCAATAGTTGTTCTGGTGGAAGGACTGATTCCTGGAGCTCCCTACCCTGCCATCTTCCCACATTCCCTCGTGCGTCTGTTAAAGTATATTTTAAGAGGGATAAATGGCTTCTACTTTTTTAACCTGACTTTTCACTTTTTACTGTATAGATATATCTTTTAGGGTATTACATGTAAGTGTCCTTTGAAAGGTGAACAGACTATACAATGTAAAATGTTGCTCTTTGTTTTTTTATTGACATCCTCATTATTACAATGAAAGCTAGATATAGTTCAAGATTCCAGTCTTCACATAGCCATCTCCTAGGGGCAGAAAATGCATGAAGTATAGAAGTGAAGTTCCAAATGCTGTAAAGCATAATCTATGCTGATTTCATGAAGTTTTTTACTGTTGAGCCAGTAACCCTTCCAAAGCTTTGATATTTGATGTTTTCCCCCATATAAGCTATGGTGTTTTCACTTATATTAAAAGAGATTTAAATTAAGTTAAAAGAAATAATCAACACAAAGTGCTTAGCATACCTGGCAGCTAATGAAATAGCTAGTGTTATAATTATTATGTTGATAGTCTGCTGAGAAATTTTGTTAATTATAACTCAAACATAGTTTTCTAGAAATCATGCATAAAAAATCTTCTCCATGACACCAAATACCTGACTATTTGAATGCATTCATTTATTGGATGAAGACCTTTTGATACATTTCCTTTTGTGCGTGTGAAAGGCATGGATAGATTTCATTTATTAATATTAGCCTATATCTACAATGTAGTTTGAGGTAAAATATTAGCAACATCTAAAAATGCCTATTTCTGCTACCATGTAATATAATTCTCCATTGTGAATATTGTGATAAGCTAATGAAAACTCTATGCCATCACATACTAGGCTTTGCATATAGGTGGTAGTTTACAATGCTCATTGTTTGTGAAATCTCAACACATGTAAGATTCTCCTACAACTGGCTAAATCCACCCAATTATGGCAATTTCAGATATCCCTCTGCTGTTTTATAACATAAAGACATTTATATAATGATCTTAATTCTTAGTTACAGTTTCTAGTAAGTTTTTACTTCAAAGCAAATTGCACACTTTTGTTTATTAACTAAGCAACTAAAACTGTTTTATTAGTAACATTAATGTTGCTAAGTTTTCCCACTTTTCTGGCAGGTGAATTAATTCCACTTGTGATTTCTTCTATACATCACATTCAACTGCAGGATAGTGCTGAAATTTAAAGGCTCATTTTTAGGTTACCTTTCACCATTATCTAATTTGTAACAGGTGAACCCCAAATCTGATTTATGAGTTCCTAGGTATGAGCAGACTGACAAAGTTAAAGTGAGCACAGATTTGAACAGGAGAGAATTCTACACACTTATCATAGGGCAAGACCTGAGGGCAGCCGTTCTCCAGGACCTTCTTAATCTTCTTGCTGGCTTACGAGGAGGCTTCCTCTTTACAGGGAGAGGTGCAGTAAACGGCCTCCATCCTGACGCCTCATTCACTGCCCTTATTAGGCACAGAGAAGCTAGAGAGGCGCGGGGTGGCAGGTCAGGTCCGAGAAAATGGCTCCTGGGATAATTAAGGTATTAAGACTCTTCCCTGCCACCTCGAGGGTCACCCGAGCCTCCTCCTGGCTGACGGCTCACGCGCGGCTTCAGGCCCTTTCCGTCCTCCCCTGGGGCAAGGCACCATCGTTGGGGGTGAGGCAGCGGGGGGCCAGGTTCCTGCTGACGTGGGGCCTGGACTTGGGGGACGGTGCCTCTAATGGTGGCGGCTAAAGGGTGAGCCTGTCCTGGACCCGGTGCCCGCCGCTCCCTACCTTCTCCATCTTGGTCATCTCCACTGTCGACAACTGAGAAGGCTGTTTCTAAGGGGGCGTTAGAGGACGTTTGGGGCCCAGGGAAGGTTTCTGTAGCTCCCTGTGGATGTCCAAGGCAGACTGGCTAATAAAGCGAGTTGCAGGGGGATCCCCCCTCCCTAGAGTCAGGAGTCACCAGAGGGTATTTTTCTCGCCTCTCCCAGCTTCCCTTGAAGCAAGGCTGGGTTTTTGTCCTGCCTCTGAGTAATTTCCTTGAGCTTATAATTGACTAGTTTGGTAGTGCATTTCCTACCCCTTTAGGGAGACACATCCCCGTGGTCTCTGACCCTCAGATCTGCCTGTCCCCTCCTTCCTCCTTAGACAGCTTTAACTGGAGGTCAAGGTCCCGTACAGAGGCCATGCTTGGCCACACTGCGGCCATGTGGTGTGGCAGGAAAAGATTAGCCTCTTCCTTCTAGACCATTAGTAGGCAGGTTGTCTCAGTTCCTGAGAAGACACCCCAACGGGGAGTCTGCTGGAAAAGCCTCACCTATTGTTCTAGGGGGAAATGGGAAAAAAGCCTGTCAGCAGATCTGCATCCCAGATCCTAGCCTGACTCAACTTTACCCTCCAAACTGAAGCTCCCGCGCTGCTCAGGCCTTGGGAGGTGTTTGGAGCTGCCGCTCTGGTTCTCAGCATCCTGAAGACTCAGAGCCACGCTACTGGGCACCCCATGGCAAGCTAGGTTTGGGGAGATGCCTAGACCTGGGTTCTGGACCAAAGCTACCAGGCTACATTATTCTTCCTAGAAAAGGGGCTGGCTTGAAACCTTTCTTTTGGCCTGCTCTTGCAGAGGTCTTAGAAAGGTTGGCCACGAGAAAGGGCCCATTTTATGGCCACTACCAGGGAACCGAGTTTGCAGTTAAATGGGAAATTAAGAGGCACTTTAAGAAGCCGAGTTTGATCTGCAGTTTACAAACAGCCTCAGGGGCACTGACGGCAGTGGATTACCAGGAATCTCAGGGCCTCCAGGGGGCTGAGTAAGGAAAAAAACCTCTGGGCTTGGCTCAAGGTGAGGGTCTTGGGGACCTCCCTAATAAAACAAAAGAGGGCACAGGCAGGCTTTAATTAAAAACTCATCAGTCTTCAGCAGGCATGGGGAGCATGACTTGCCTCTTTGTGTCTTGGCTGGCTCACCAAATAGGTAGTGGAATGCTCTGGTTTCTGGGAGTCTAGGTTCTTGGCTATGCCGCATAAAAGAATTTAAGGACATGCCGTAGGGTAGGCAAGGGAGTAAAGAGTTTATTAAGAAACAAGAAAAGAGTTAAGTACACAATCCAAGACATGGATTACAGCCCATGCTACAGGGTGAGATGCACCTCCCTGTTCTGTTTTAATTCAAAGACGTGGTATCAAGTAGCTAAAGCACCTATGTTTCTTCAGGCCTGCTCTGCTTTATAAAATGCAGCTCACTCTCATAACAGAGCTGACTTTTTATTTTGTTTGGGGGCCACTATTTTGTGCGTTTGAGGAAAGAAAGGTTTTGTAAGAAAACTGATATGCTAAGATGAACAAAGCAAGTCTTCACCTTCAAGGAGTTTATGTTTTGGAGAAAAGCAGGTAATATATATATCTCCTGGTAATATATATTACCAGGAGATAACAGCTCTGATAATCACTAATCCAGAGTGGATGAACCAAGCCTTGGGGAGGGTGATCAGGGGAGAGAAGTTTCCTCAATCTTGGTGTCCCTAAGTTGAATTTTCAAAGAATTAGTACAGGAAGCAGACTTGGCCCAGTGGTTAGGGCGTCTGCCTACCACGTGGGAGGTCCGCGGTTCAAACCCCGGGCCTCCTTGACCCGTGTGCAGCTGGCCCACGCGCAGTGCTGATGCGTGCAAGGAGTGCCGCGCCACGCAGGGGTGTCCCCCGCATAGGGGAGCTCCACGCGCAAGGAGTGCGCCCCGTAAGGAGAGCCGCCCAGCGCGAAAGAAAGAGCAGCCTGCCCAGGAATGGCGCCGCCCACACGGAGAGCTGACACAGCAAGATGACGCGACAAAAAGAGACACAGATTCCCATGCTGCTGACAACAGAAGCGGTCAAAGAAGAACATGCAGCAAATGGACAGAGAACAGACAACTGGGGCAGGGGTGGGGGCAGGGGTGGGGGCAGGGGTGGGGGCGGGGGGGGAAGGGGAGAGAAATAAAAAATAAATCTTAAAAAAAAAAAAGAATTAGTACAAATTAACCAAATAAAAATTTGTGTGGATGAAGGAAGAAAAGAGAATTGCATGCAAGAAGACCCTGAAATAGGAAAGTATGGAAACATTCAGGAAGACATTCCAAGAGCTGAGGCTGAGGAGGTAAACTGGCCCCTGTAAGAACATGCTGAAAATTTTAAACAATGAGTTAAAACCTTTTAGAGCACTAAGCCTCAGGATGAAGAATGATGGGAGGGCAAAAGGCTGGAGACAGGAAAATTTCTAACTAAGGTACTGGAAACTCTACCAAGACAAAGAAGTAGACAGACTTAAAAGAGAAATTAAGGAGAAGGAATCTAACTGGATGCAAGGGATGAAGAAAAGAGGAAACTATAATAACTCTGAGGTTTCTGACTTGGCAGCCAGGAGGTAGTGGGTGCCACTCACAGAGAAGACGACACAGCGGGGACAGCAGACTTTAATGATGAGGTGAGTCAGACATATCTATAGAACATTCAAGCAGAGATATAAACAGACACTTGGATGCAAAGGTCTGAAGCTCAGGAAAGAAATCTGGACTAGAACTAGAGGAACATAAAAGTCAAAGTGCCCACATTTGAACAATATGAGCCATCTCTCATGATCAAATCCTCAATGAGAAATTAAAGTTTAGAAAATTAGAATCCCCTACTCTAATAAGTTAAAAGCCCCAAACAATTCTTTTTCCCACCCTTTTCTTAATCGCAAGCTGCAGGATCCCTCTTAGCTACCTGTATTCCTTCAGCAGTTGCCATCTGGACTGACTTTTACTAAAATGGCTGTAATTCCTTTAGGACATCTAAAAATTGAATTAATACAAACACCAGGTTCTTATATGCTCCACATTTAGTGTCCAAAGTGTCAATAGGACACATAAGGATCACAGCACAAATCCTTTTTCTTTCACAAGGTTTAGAATCTCATCTATATAATACCAAGCAAAATTACTTTCCCAGAGGGTAGTACTGTACAGGCCTACATTTCTGTTGCTTGCTACAACCCATAGCATAGATTTTTAGTAATCTGGAAGAAGGGCAGAAATAAAAGGCAAGAAAAAGAGAAGAAAATGTTGATTTAAGCTTCATTAGGATGCCAGGGAGTTAACTGATTATGAATGCCTTGAATGTGTTACATTGCGAATCCAGATACGTGACTTTTGCTGAGCCCTCTAGGAAAGCAGAGAGATCAGGGAAGATCAGGACTAAAATGTGTCCTGTACATTGGGCCATTAGCAAGTTATTGTTGACTTTAGGAAAAACCGTTTCTAGGGAGGATAGGAGTTGAAGCCAAATAGTAGCAGGTTGCAGAGATGATGAAAAGTGAAGACGTGGATGGTAAATGAAGAGGTGTCTTTCAAGAAGAACCTGGAATAAGAAGTCACGGAGCAAAAGGGCTAATAACTGGAAGGTTGCACAGGATCTAGAGAGGATTGCTTGTTTTCGTTTTTGTTTATAAAATGGAAACAGATTGGAGGATGCTTTCTACTAAGAAGGAGTCAACAAAGGAAATGAGAGAAGATACAAGAGGGAACATTGAGATCCTGGAGGAGATGGGTGATGGGATCAGGAGAATCTTCTGACTCTAGTTAGCTATGATGCTGAGTCAGTTAGGACTTTTCAGTTCTAAGTGTCAGAAACCCAACTCTAATTAGCTTAAGCAGAAAAGGAAAGTTATGTCTTCTTTAGATGGTGAAGCCAGTTTAGATCAGGCTTAAATGATATCTAAGTATCTCTCTCCTCTTCTTAGTCTATCTTGCTCTTTTCTGGGTTGGCTTCATTCTCAGGCAGACTGTTTCTAGAATATATCAAAGATGGCCAACAGTTGCTCCAGGCTCACATTTTATCAGCTTAGAAATCCCAGCAGAATGAACACTCTGTCCAATAGTTACAATAACAGCCTCGGACTGACTGCCACTGAAAGAGCTTAGGTAACATGCCTTCCCCTTAACCAAGCGAACCTGAGTAACATTTCCACCCATCAGCTCCACTCAAATTTCTGAAATTGAGATATGGGGTTGAGTGGGCCTCCAAGGAGCAATCAAGATGCAGCTACCGGGAGAAAGACGATGGATGCTAAGCAGGCAGAAACAGCAGGTAGAGGAACGGTAATAGAAATGAAGAAAGTGAAACGGAGTTGTCTTAAAGGATAAGTAGGAATTAACCAGGAAAAATTAGAGGGCAAGGAAGAGCCCAACATTAAAGGATAGGGTTAGAGTCAAAATTACCTTGATAAAATAATTTATATTGCACTTAGACTCAGATTTGCTGCTCTAAAGAAGAAGGAGAAGGAGAAGAAAAATAAAAAGGAGAAGGAGAAGAAAAAGAAGGAAAAGGAGAAGGAGAAGAAAAAGAAGGAAAAGGAGAAGGAAAAGGGGAAGGAGGAGAAGGAGAAGGGGTGGGGGAGGAGGAAGAGATTTCTTATATAAAGGAGAGCTCTTATTACCTGAAGTTCCTGTTACCTGGAAGCATCATGCTGTTACATGCCAATATACCCATCTTGGTACATTCACTTAGTTCTAAAAGAGTTTGGCTCTTTGGAAAGCAGAGATTGCAGCTGCATTGATTCCAAATTCATTTAGTTATGAAAGAACTCTATATTTCAAAGTTAAATGAGAAACAAGAGAGACTTCTTAAAAGCACAAAGTCCCAAACGTCTTCTGCCAAGAGTTGACGACTTTAAACTTTAAGGACCACTTGAGAGGATGTACCTCCTGTTCCACAGCAGTGATTCTTCACCTTCCCATTTCTAAACTCTCTATTCCTTCTCCCTCTCTTAAACCCACAGAATACCAGATTTCTAGGTCCAGGTTATTAGTGGTCATCCCAATCCCTTAACTCTCTCCTCAGCCAAGCAACTTCTAATCTTAAAGATCCTCTGTCCTGAGCAAGAATAACTTAATATCATATACATTTGCATCTATTCCAAATGGCTCACCTTTAGTAGGAAGAGACAAGGTGTCTCTGATGCACCCTCTAGAGAAATCTGTGGCCCACGATGGTACAGGCCCACCCATCCATGTCCATTCCCACCCTCCTCCCTGCAGGTTGCAGAAGTCCATTCCGCTAATGTCTTCTGAACTGGTCTGTTTACAAGGGGCCTCCCTAAACTTCCCAAACTTCCCAAGTTCAAGGTCTAGGAAAATGGTTTTTTAAAAATCTGTGAAGGGAAAATGGACTTTGGCCCAGTGGTTAGGGCGTCCGTCTACCATATGGGAGGTCCGCGGTTCATACCCCAGGCCTCCTTGACCCGTGTGGAGCTGGCCCATGCGCAGTGCTGATGCGCGCAAGGAGTGCCGCGCCACGCAGGGGTGTCCCCCGCATAGGGGAGCCCCACGCGCAAGGAGTGCGCCCGTGAGGAAAGCCGCCCAGCGTGAAAAGAAAGAGCAGCCTGCCGAGGAATGGCGCCGCCCACACTTCCCCTGCCGCTGACGACAACAGAAGCGGACAAAGAAACAAGACGCAGCAAATGGACACCAAGAACAGACAACCAGGGGAGGGGGGGACATTAAATAAATAAATAAATCTTTAAAAAAAAAAAAAAAAAATCTGTGAAGCTCATTTGTGACCAGTGCTAGTATAAGGTTAAACTTTAGACTTTTTACTCATTAATCAAAATTTATATTTGTTAGACAGTTTTCAGATGAAATTAAAATCCTGCAGTTTTAAGTGTCCATATTATCAAGAAATATGAGAAACCAAAGCCTCAGGCTGATATTTGGAGATCGTACTAATACCACCTTCAGAAATTAAGGCAAAAATAATGTGGGTGTCTGCCTCTCTTGTATATAAAATTACAGCTCTTCCCTCCCTCTTGGTAGCTATGGGCTTGGGACTGATGCATCTACAGCACCTCACCAGACTCCCAGGCACTTTCAGCATGTGGCCTTTATAATGTGTCCAGATGACTGCAAGCTGTGACGATGTGTTACAGCAAAGCAAACTGGCCATGCTGACAATTGATTTTCACCTTGATGGTGGTCGTGTGGATCAAAAGAAATGGACAAATATGGATAAATATAGTAGTCTTTGGGTGAAGTCTGCAGGGTTCTAGGTCTATCCTCATGCATCTATTGAAACCAAACTCTCATGAAAGCGTAACTAATGAAGGAAAATAGAAATAAACAGCCACTTGCCAAGCACCTTTTTAAGAAAACCATGTTTCAGTATTGAAGGTTTAGATTAGAATTTAGGATGACTCTATTCTATTAAACCCCTTAGCACTCTCCCCATGCCCCTAAGACCTTTCATGATATCAAGAGTCAAAACAGCACGAGTTGCTTTGGATATAAATGCTGGAAAGAATCTCCTATTACTTGAAGGACTATGACGGATTTAGACTTCCACGTGTAAGATGATCATGGCTCTTTTCTAGGCTTTGTAAATTGACCTTTTGAGGTATAACTTCACAGGTCAGTTGGCCCACCAGAGTAATTAAATTAAAGAGAATAGTTCATATATTCTTTACTGGCTTTTGGTGGAGCTTTACTCAGCGAATCTGAATGACGAGGGTAAAGTATTACATTGCAGATTTCACATATTTCTTACTTCCCCCCAACGCCAGCCCTGCTTTGAGTCTCTGAAAATAGGTGTTTCTAGCACCCCAGTACCATACGTTCCTTCAGTTTCTGAGCACGTCTTCTCCTCATAACTCTGTAGTGGTCCCCCTCTTACTCTATGTCAAGACAAACCTCCTAGCCCTCTGTTAGGTGAGCCTGCTCAAGGCTGGTTTTCATTAGAATTTCATATTCCAGTTCTTCCTTTTACCTCCACTCTGTCCTCTCATTGGAAACCATCTTTCATATGAGCTTGAATGGCTCATTCACTCATGATTGGTCTGCAGTCCCTTAAGCTTCTAATACATGTATGTGTAACACTCAAAATGTACACAAGGGAGTGGGAGGAAGAGATGTGATGTGGGGGCGTTTTCGGGGGTTGGAATTGTCCTGGGTGGTGCTGCAGGGACAGTTACCAGACATTGTATGTCCTCCCATGGCCCACTGGATGGACTGGGGGAGAGTGTGGGCGATGGTGTGGACCATTGACCATGAGGTGCGGCGGTGCTCAGAGGTGTATTCACCAAGCGCAATGAATGTCTCATGATGATGGAGGAGGTTGTTGTTATGGGAGGAGGAGTGGGGGGAGGGGGGTGGGGGGTATATGGGGACCTCATATTTTTTTTTAATGTAACATTAAAATAAATAAAGACAGGGAAACAGACTTTGGCCCAGTGGTTAGGGCGTCCATCTACCACATGGGAGGTCCGCGGTTCAAGCCCCGGGCCTCCTTGACCTGTGTGGAGCTGGCCCATGCGCAGTGCTGATGCGCACAAGGAGTGCCCTGCCACACAGAGGTGTCCCCCGCGTAGGGGAGCCCCACGCGCAAGGAGTGCACCCATAAGGAGAGCCGCCCAGCGCGAAGGAGGGAGCAGCCTGCCCAGGAATGGCGCCGCCCACACTTCCCGTGCCGCTGATGACAACAGAATAGGACAAAGAAACAAGACGCAGCAAAAAGACACAGAAAACAGACAACCGGGGGATGGGAGGGGAATTAAATAAATAAAAATAAATCTTTAAAATAAATAAATAAATAAATAAATAAATAAATAAATAAATAAATAAAGACAAAAAAATGTACACACAGTGTTGTGAAATATATTGATATTTTATTAGTTTTAGTGCGGGTAGACACATTTAACCAAATTGCAAATTACAATGTTGTTGAATGAAGTTAGACAGAAAAGCCCCTCACATAGGACTTCTGCGGTTTGGAGCAGTAGTTTGTTTTGCTGGCCTCATGCATACAGTCAGTATAGTCAGTATTACACTTGCCACACTTGCAGCTCACAGCGACAGGGTAGGAGAAATAAGGAGCAACATGGTATGGGCATCCTGGTATTTCCACAGTCCTGTAGATGAAGTCTCTGTATGTACAAATGTCCTGAGACAGAGCGTATTTGGGAAGAAACAGCTTGCCACTTATATCCTGAGAAAAGAACAGAAAATGAATATGATGTGATAGGACTTAAGGAAACATACAGCTAATGGAAACATAAAAGTCAGCTCTCTTATATTTGCTGTTAGAATGTCCTCCGTCACAAATAAGAATGGGGAAAGATTTCTTGGCCCCATTCCCCAATACCAATTTAACACATCCACATAGACTCCCACAGAGAGCAAACTGACGCCCCCCTTCCTTTTAATCTTGAGCATGAGAACCAGATAAGGTTTACACAAATCTAAGATAGATTTATTATCTATCTATTAATTTAGAAAATTAGCAATAAGTGTACCCATTGTGTTAAGTATATCCACATAATATTGTAACCTGTGCACTCCTTAAGAGTCAGTTAGCTGTTAGATTTAGAAAAGGAGGCTGTGGTTTATTTTGTTTTCTTTCTGGATGGGAATAGGATGAATTTAGGGTTATCTAATTCATAGTTTTTAAAAAGTGAGATGAGCTATTTACCCGAGTCATACAATATCCAGCACAGATGGTGGTGTTGATGGTTAGGCAATAAGCACACTCTCTCCTTTCGACGTGCATGATATACTCAGTTGGAACACAAAAAGACATTGCTTGCCCACATGCAAGGCCAAGAAGCATGGAGACCAGGAAGATAGCAGACATGCTAAAACAAAGATAAAAATAAATAACCTGTTACAGATAGCCTTTCAGGACATTTGAAAAGGGCTATATTAATACCAATAATAGCTGGCATTTATTGAATGCCCATTATATGTTAGGCCCTATATTTAGTACTTTTACATATTTAATACTCTCAATAACCTTTCTTTATACACTTAAATGTGGCTATGATCCCCATTACCATAGTGTAAGTGTTCAAATAGTGAACCTTCTGTTTGCAAGTGCCATTAAGCTGCCCTGGTAGCTACCACAGCAGAAAAGCAGCATAGATGCATATGGTAACTAGCTGTAAAACAATTCATTCAATGGAAAAATAATCAAATGCTCGCCTCTATGATCATAGGAAGTGAGTCACTTCAGGAAATCCCTTCCCAGAGCTATACTTTCAATAACCTAAAAGGCCAACAGACTGTGTGGACATAATCAGGACAGGCAAGGCAAGAAGAAGCATAACCAAACTTCAGTACCATTCGAATGCAATTTCCCAGGAATCTTGCATCTAATTCTATTCATTACCTTTCAAGCGAGACACCATGAAGCTGTAGAAAGCCCAGAAAATGTCAATAAAAATTACCAGTGATACTAAGGGACTATCCCAGAAGTCTAGAAACCTCTCTTCTCAGCCCTTAGGATATTCCTTTAAGGTTGAAAGAGAAGATGAATTGAACACATTGTCTCAAAAAGATTACTGAGCAAGAATGCAAGGAAAGTAATCCAGTCATGGATGATAGACCCAATATGAGTTAGACAGGAAAGAAAAATAAGTTTTGACTGCATGGAAGACAAAAGAGGGTCCACTGTGCTTCAGGTAGAAGCAAAATGTGGATTTCAGTAGTGCTTGTCTGATGGAGAGCCTTCTCAATATCCCAATGGACATCGTAATGAGCTGTGTAATTTTATATCATAATTATTTTAGTTCTGCAACTATAAAAGGGCAATCAAATTTCAGGCTTCTGGGTGTAAGTTGATAACTTCAAAGATTAAGAATTTTTTGTTTTAAAAATATTGTACAGCTAGCTGGGTGTATTCGGATTTCTTTTCCTTCTTAAGTATCATTGCTAGAATAGAAAATACACACCTCACCTCAATGGAGCAGTATTGCTATATACAAACACAACTATTTTTTCTAGCTCTATTACATAAATTATAATTCAGCAAACATTTGTATTCACTCATCAAAAAAGTATCAAGAGTTTCTCAAACCTGTCAATCATATCCTAAGACTCTCTTCAAGCTAAATATATTAAAAACTTCATTAACTCAAACCTCAATTATCTATATAAAACATCAGTTAACCAAAATTTTGTCTTCAAATAACTTAAAAGAAAAAACGAAAACTACATTTTGAAATATTAGGGATTTATTTTAAATGTCAACTTCCAGGATAAGTAGCCATTCTATCCAGTCTTGCACTACTAGAATGAGAACTGCAGTTCAACTGGATAAACATATGTTGAGCAACTGAGCCAAGAACTGAGAGACACAAAACGGATGTCAAAGACTGACAGTCTAGTGGAGGAGATAAAGATTAACACAAACAATGAAAATAGATTGTTTTAAGTATTCTGGAAGAGCCCAAATTATGTCTTCTAGACCTACAATTACCAAAGATTTCCTTTTGTTTAATATTCTTTCTTCTGTATAGACAAGGAAATGGACTAACCCATTTTAGGAAGACTTTTTCACAGTAAAAGTTAAATAAGAAGGGTTTTCTGATGAACACTTTAAAAAAAGTTGCATATTCAAGCATCTATTGGAGGTTTTTTGGTATTTCAATTAAGGAAAGAAAACAAGAATTCATGCTCACACAGTCCTGTTTACTCAGACGCATCACAATTATGAGCACTTTCTATGGTACAGCATCTGATTCCATTATTTTAGAGCCACAGACCTACAGGATTCTCTACAGGATCTTAAAAACATCACTGAGCAAATTATGTAAAAAACTCACTCACCATGCTCACAGGGTTCTTGCCTATATAGCCAAACAGCTACTGGGGTTTGCCATTGGCAAAAATGAATTTCACATATTTTAATTTTAACTTCAATCTCTATGATTCTATATAAAGTAGACGTATTGTGACCTAGTGGTGAGAATAGTGGTCTAAGATAAAAGTAACATAATTCTATTTCAAGAACTCCCCACAAATTTCTGTGAGAAATTGACTAAAATATTTCCTGTCTTGGCCTCTTCCTTAAAGTCAATAAATTTTTTTCTTATCCTTAGAAACAGTTCACTCACCTTTACCTACCACTGAACGATTTGGAGCAATAAAAAAATTTTAAAGCCTGTTGAAGGAAATTATCACTCAGCATTTGCCATTTTTTAATAAATACTAAAATGGTGAAAATGAAAGAAAATTAGAATAGGAACATTTCATTTCCCAAAACTTTCTCAGTATAGAAACTTACCTGAATTTGCATTGATGAGTTGATGCTGTAATGGCCCATACTAAAAGCTCCTTGTTCATTTTATACTTTTCAGGCTAATTCCCCTCTGATCTTCTTGTTTATATAATTGCATTTGAATGACTGCTCTCTTATCTGAAAAATATCTATTGAAAATTCATACTGAACCCCAAATAAAATGTGTTTAGACAAACAAGTTCACAAGATCTTCCTCTGGAAACTCTGACATTATTGCAGCATGCATTTTCCCCTCTCCTATTTCAAAATAAAATTACCCTTTTAAATAGATCCTTTATTAATATGATCTCAACACAGAAGGGGAAAAATTTTTTTTAAAAACAACAAAACCTTAACATTATTTAAGTAAGTTTTAGGAATAAGAATTTATTTGGGGTTTGAGTGCCCAAATTTTATGTGCTTAAATGTTTATTTAGACATATAAAAAACTACTCCTTATCTACATAGCAAAGACTCATTAAAACAAAAAAACTAATTACTTCCAAATATTTTATTGTCTTTTTTCTTTGAATTTTAAATAAAATTTATATGCATGGAACAAACAGTCATTTAAGCAAATGGCCAAATCTGTCAGGATGTCAAACTGACCTAAGATTAAGTCCTGGCTCTGACATTTATTAACTATATGACATTGGCATATTTGACCTCTCTGTACCTCAGTTTCTTCACCTGTTAAAAGGTAATGTTGGATTTCAGGAAAACAGCACCAGAGTAAGCAGGCAGGGCTCAATTCTCTCACAAAATCAATGAAGAAAGGGTCAAAGTTGTTCGAGGGACCTGTTTTGGTGGTCGGCAGACCAGAACAGTGCTACACAACTCCCAGAAGGGTGAGAGACAGAGAGAAGAAGCCAAAACAACAAATGTGAGTTACCAAATCCCCGGTATGGCTGGAAGGGGCTTCCCTACCCCACCCTCAAAATATTAAGCTGAGTAAAATCCCTGGCTCACTGCAGATGACTGAGAGAAGAGACATCTTCCTCCCTTGTCAGCTGTTACAAAGGAAAAGGGCGGGGGAGTGAGGGGATATCTCTTCAGTGAATTTGGCCAGGAAAGCCTGCTTTGAATCTTGCCTCTGGTCATCCCAAAACACAGGAAAGCAGAGATTGAAACACCTCTGTGGAAGGGTGTGGCCGATGGCCAGTCTGGACATTGCACAGAGAAAAACTGCTTTTAGAGGTCTCTCTTAACCCAAACTCTTGGGAGAAAATCTGCACCCCATTAGTGAGTTCCTTGCCCAATTTTGATATCTTGTGCTGGCAGTTTTTTTTTTTTTTTTAAAGATTTATTTTTATTTATTTATTTAATTCCCCTCCCCCGGTTGTCTGTTTTCTGTGTCTTTTTGCTGCGTCTTGTTTCTTTGTCTGCTTCTGTTGTCGTCAGCGGCACGGGAAGTGTGGGCGGCGCCATTCCTCGGCAGGCTGCTCCCTCCTGCGCGCTGGGTGGCTCTCCTTACGGGTGCACTCCTTGCGCGTGGGGCTCCCCTACGCGGGGGACACCCTTGCGTGGCACAGCACTCCTTGCGCGCATCAGCACTGCGCATGGGCCAGCTCCACACGGGTCAAGGAGGCCCGGGGCTTGAACCGCGGGCCTCCCATGTGGTAGACAGACGCCCTAACCACTGGGCCAAAGTCCGTTTCCCTGTGCTGGGCAATTTTAAAGACTTAGAATAACTTGAACCAAATATCAAAGAAGAGCCATGAAAAAAAAAAATAGGTAAGATTAAGAGAAAAATTGATTATCAGAGTAAACCCACCAACATATTCAGATGCCTCAATATCAGCAAAAAATTACAAGCCATACTAAGAAACAGGAAGAGATGGGTCAACCAAAGAAATAAACCAAATATCCTGAAGAGATACAGGACTTAAGACAATCGATGATAATCACACAACTCTCCTAAATCAATTCAAAGACTTGAAAGAAAATATGACTATAGAAACAAGAGATATTAAGAAGACACTGGGTGAGCATAAAGAACAATTTGAGAGCCTTCAAAGAAAAGTAATAGAGGAAAGTGGACTTGGCCCAGTGGTTAGGATGTCTGTCTATCACATGGGAGGTCTGCGGTTCAAACCCCAGGCCTCCTTTACCTGTGTGGAGCTGGCCCATGCACAGTGCTGATACACACAAGGAGTGCCGTGCCACACAGCGGTGTCCCCGCATAGGGGAGCCCCACACAGAAGGAGTGCGCCCTGTAAGGAGAGCCGCCCAGCGCGAAAGAAAGTTCAGCCTGCCCAGGAATTGGTGCCGCACACACAGAGAGCTGACACACAAGATGACACAACAAAAAAGAAACAGATTCCCATGCTGCTGACAACAACAGAAGTGGACAAAGAAGAACACGCATGCAGCAAATAGACACAGAGAGCAGACAATGGGGGGGGGGGGTTGGGGAGGTGGGGAGAAGGGGATAGAAATTTTAAAAATCTTTAAAAAAAGAAAAGAAAAGTAATAGAGCTTATGGGAATGAAAGGCACAATGGATAAAATTAAAAATACATTAGAGATGGGAAGCAGATGTGGCTCAAGTAATTGGGCTTCTGCCTACCACATGGGAGGTCCTGGGTTTGGTTCCCAGTGCTTCCTGGAGAAGGCGAACTGGCACAGCAGGCAGGCATGGCAAGCTGATGCAACAAGATGACACAACAAAAGAGACACAAAGAGGAAAGACCATGAGAGACACAACAAACCAGGGAGCTGAGGTGCCTCAGGTGATTAAGCACCTCTCTTCCACATGGGGGGTCCTGGATTCAAGTCCCAGTGCCTCCTAAAGAGAAGACAAACAGACATAGAGACACAGCACATGGACAGAGAGAGCAGACAGAGATTTCAAACAATGAGTGGGGGATAAATAAATAAAATAAATCTTTGAAAAATACAGTCAATGCACATAAGAGGAAATTTGAATTGCTCAAAGACAAAATTAGTGATTTCAAAGACAGAACATCTGATCGGGAAAAGACAGAAGAATAAAAAGGGAAGAGAGTGGGGAAAAAATGGAACAGGGTCTCAGGGAATTGAATGACAATGTGAAATGCACAACCCTAAGCATTATTGGTGTCCCAGAAGGAAAAGAGAATGGAAAAGGGGCTGAAAGAATATTTGAGAACATAATGACTGAAAACTCCCCAACCCTTATGAAAGATGTAAATATCAATATCCAAGAAGAACCACAAACAGAATAAATCTGAATAAACCTACCCAGAGACACCTATTATTCATTATGACAAATATCAGAGATAAAGAGAGGATTCTTAAAGCAGCAAGAGAAAAGCAAAGCATCACATACAAGGGAATTTCAATAAGGTTAAGTGCTGACCTTTCATCAGAAACCACAGAGGTGAGAAGAAAATGTTACAATATAGATTGAAAGATAAAAACTGCCAGCCAAGAATTCTGTATCCAGCAAAACTCTCCTTCATAAATGAGGGCAAGTTCAAAGTTTACACAGACAAGGAAAAACTGAGAATATGTTATGAAAAGACCAGAATTTCAAGCGATACTAAAGGGAGTGCTGTAGCCTGAAAGGAAAAATCAAGGGTGAGAGACTTAGAGAAGATTATAGAAATGAAGATTATTAAGAAGAGTAAATTAAATGGTAAAAGACAGACAGTAGTAGGATATGACAAAAGATAGTCAAAGGACAAAATTGATGAAGTAATAATGCCTTTACAGCAATAACATTGAATGTTAATGGTTTGAGCTCCCCAATCAAAAGACAAAGACTGATAGAATTGATTTTTTAAAAATGAGACATCCATATGTTGTCTATAAGAGACCTCAGATGTGAAGACACAACTAGGTTGAAATCGAAATATTGGAAAAATTTATTCCACACAAACAGTTGACAAAAAAGAGCTGGAGTAATGATAATAATATCAGACAAAATATATTTTAAATGCATAACTGTTATAAGGGATGAAGAAGGTCATTATATTTTAATAAAAGGGGAAGTTCACCAAGAAGAAATAACTATAGTAAATATTTATGCACCTAACCTGCATGCCCCCAAGATACATGAGATACACATTGGCAGACCAGAAGGGAGAAACAGATGTCTCTGCAATAATAGTTGGAGATTTCAATACACCACTTTCAGTAGTGGATAGAACATTTGGACAGAGGACAAATAAAGAAACAGAGAGCTTGAATAATATGATAAATGAACTAGATCTAACAGACAACTACAGAGCATTGCACCACAAAACAGCAGGGTATACATTTTTTTCAAGCATACATGGATCCTTCTCCAGGATAGACCATATGTTAGGTCACAAGACAAGACTCAATAAATTTTAAAAAGATTGAAATTATACAAAACAATTTCTCTGACATAACAAAATGAAAATGGAAATCAATAATGGTCAGAAAAGAGAAAATTCTTAAATATGTGGAGTTTGAACATCACACTCTTAAATAATCAGTGGAACAAAAAGTTGCAAGAGAATTCAGCAAATATCTTGAGATGAATGAACACAACATATCAATCCTATGGGATACCACAAAGGCAGTGCTGAGAAATGTATAGCCCTCATTGCTTATATTTAAAAAGGAGAAAGAGCTAAAATTGAAAATTTAACTGCACACTTGGAGGAATGAGAAAAAGAACAGCAAACTAATCCCAAACCAAGCTGAGGGAAAGAAATAGCAAAAATAAGAGCAGAAATAAATGAAATCAAGGGGGGAAAAATAGAAGGAATCTATAAAACCAAATGTTGTTTCTTTGAGAAGATCAACAAAATCAACAAACCCTTAGATAAATGGACAAAGAAAGAAAGAGAGAATACGCAAATAAATAAAATCAGAAATGAGAGGGTAGATATTATCACTGACCCTGCAGAAATAAGAGAGATCATAAGAGGACACTGAACAACTGTATGCAACAAACTAGACAATGTAGACAAGATGGACAAATTCCTAGAAATACACAGACCACTTACACTAACCCTAGAAGAAATAGAAGACCTGAACAAACCAAACTACAACTGAAGAGATTGAAACAGTCATCAAAAATCTCCCAAAGATGAAAAACCCAAGACCAGATGGCTTCACAGGTGAATTCTACCAATCATTCAAAAATTATTTAATACCAATTTTGCTCCAACTCTTCCAAAAAAATTGAGCACTAAAGAATGCTACCAAACTCATTCTGTGAAGTCAATATCATCCTAATACCAAAACCAGATAAAGATACTATGAAAAAAAGAAAATTACAGACCAATATCCCTAGGGAATATTGATGCAAAAATCCTCAATGAACTTGCAAACTGAATCCAAAACACATTAAAGAATGATATAGCACAATCAAATGAATTTTATCCCAAGTATGCAAGGGTGGTTCAGCACAAGAAAATGAATTAGTGTAATAAACTGCATTGATAAATTAAAGGAAAAAAAATCACATGATCCTCTTGGTTGATGCAGAAAAGGCATTTCAGATAATACAGCATACTTTCTTTATAAAAAACACTTCAAAATATAGGAATAGAAAGAAGCTTTCTCAATAAGGTAGTGCATATGTACAAAATCTGCAGCTAGCATTATACTAAACAGTGGAAGATTGAAACCTTTCCCACTCATATCAGGAACAAGACAAGGATGCCTATTGTCACCACTGTTATTCAATATTGTACTAGAAGTTCTAGCTAGAGTAATTAGGCTAGATAAAGAAATAAAAGGCAACCAATAGAAAATGAAGAAGTAAAATTTGCACTATTCACTTATAATATGATCTTATATCTAGAAAATTCTGGGGAAAAAACAACAACAAAGCTATTAGGACTAGAAGATGAATTCAGTGAAGTGCCAGGATACAAGCTTAACACAAAGAATCAATAGCATTTCTATGTACTACTGATGTGTCATCTGAGGAGGAAATCAGGGGAAAAAATCCATTAGTAAGAGCAACTAAAAGAATCAAATATTTAGGAATAAATTTAACCAAGGACATAAAAGGACCTGTATTCAGAAAACTACAAAACATTGCTAAAAGAAACTGAAGAAGACTTAAATAAATGGAAGGACATTCCATGTTTTTGGATTGGAAGACTAAATGTCAATCCTACCTAAACTGATTTACAGATTCAACACAATTCCCATTAAAAATCTCTACAACTTTTTTTGCAGAAATGGAAAAGCCAATTATTAGATTTATTTGGAAAGGTAAAGGACCCTGAATAGACAAAAATATCTTTAAAATGAATAGTTTTATTTTAATTTTTTAAAAGGATTTATTTATTTATTTCCTCCTCTTCCCCTCCTCCCACCCTGCTGTTTTTTGCTGTCTTGTTTTTTCTTCTCTTCTCATTTTCTCTCCTCTAGGATTCACCTGGATTTGATCCTGGAGACCTCTGGTTTGGAGAGATGCTCCTTGTCAATTACACCAGCTCAGTTCTTGGTCTCTACTGCACTTCACCTTGACTCTCCCCTTCATCTCTCTTTTGCTGCATCATCATCATCTTGCTATGTGACTCACTTGCACAGGGCACTAGCGCACCATGCAGGCACTCATGCAATCACTCGTGTGGGCACATACACAGACACTTGTGCGGGCATTGGCTCACCACACAGGCACTCATGCAGGCACTGGCTTGCCACACAGGCATACTTTCTCTTATTTTTCACCAGGAGGCCCCAGTGATTGAAGCCAGGTCCTCCCATATGGTAGGCAGAAACTCTATCACTTGATCCACATCTGCTTCCCAGGTTTAGTTTTAATTCTTCACAAAATGCTTAGTAGAATTCACCCGTAGAGCCACCTGGTCCTGGACTTTGCTTTGTTGGGAGATTTTTGATGACTGGTTCAATCTCTTTAAATGTGAGTGGTTTGTTAAGTTCTTGTAGAGCCACTGTAGGTTGATTCTTGGAATTTGTCCATTAATCTAGGTTTTCTACTTTGTTGGCATACAGTTTCTCATCATATCCTCTTGTGATTCTTTTTATTTCCATAGGGTTAGTTGTAACTTCCCCCTTTAGTTTCTGATTTTATTTTATTTGCATCTTTCCTCTTTTTCCTTTGTTAGTCTAGCTAAGGAGTTGTCAATTTTATTGATCTTCTCAAAGAACTAGCTTTTGGTCTTGTTGATTTTCTCTGTTATTTTTGTTATTGTTGTTGATGTTGTTGTTCTCAATTTCATCTATTTCTACACTGATCTTTATTATTTCTTTCCTTCTGCTTTGTTTGGGAATGGTTTTGCTGTTCTTTTTCTAAAGTTTCTCCAGTTGTTCAGTTTGATCTTTGATTTTTATTCTTTTTTAATATAGGTATTTAGGGCTGTAAATTTCCCTCTCAGCCCTGCCTTAACTGTATCCTGTAAGTTTTGATAAGTTGTGTTCTCATTTTCATTTGTCTCATATTTACTCGTTTCACTTACAATTTCTTCTTTGATCCACTGATTGTTTAGGAGTGTGTTGTTCAGCCTCCACAGATTTGTGAATTTTCCCCTTTCCCATCTACTTTTTTTTTTTTTTTTTTAGGTACTGGGGGCTGAGAATTGAACCTGAGACCTCATAAGTGGGAAGCTAGTGCTCAACTGCTGAGCCACATTGTCCCCTGAGTTGGTTTTTTCATTTGTTTTGCTTATTGTTTGTTTTTGCTTTTTTCTAGGAGACACCAGGAACCAACCCAGGCTCTTCCATACGGGAAGCAGATATTCAACTACTTGAGCCACATCCATTCCTGTCATCTATAATTGATTTCCAATTTCATTCCATTATGGTCTGAGGAGGTGTTTTGTATAATTTCAGTCTTTTTATATTTACTGAGACCTGCATTGTGACCTAACATGTGGTCTATCCTGGAGGAAGATCCATGAGCTTTTGAGAAGAATGCATAACTGTTGATTTGGGATGCAATTTTCGATATATGTCTGTTAGGTCTAGCTCATTTATCACATTGTTCAAGTCCTCTGTTTCCTTGTTGATCTTCTGTCTAGTTGTTCAATCTAATGATGTAAGTGTTGTGTTGATGTCTCCAACTATTACTGTAGAGATGTTTATTTCTCCCTTTAGTTTTGCCAGAGTTTGCTGCATATATTTTGGGGCATCCTAGTTAGGTGCATAAATATTTATGACTGTTATTTCTTCCTGGTGGATTGCCCCTTTTATTAATATATTATGGTCTTCTATATTCTTATAACTCCTTTGCATTAAAAGTCTATTTTGCCTGATATTCGTATACTCTTGCTCTTTTTTTGTTATTGTTTATGTGGAGTGTCTATTTCTAACCTTTCACTTTTAGCTGGTTTGTAACTATGGGTTTAAGGTGAGTCTCTTGTCAGCAGCATATTGATGGCTTATGTATTTTTATCCTATTAGCCTATATCTTTTGATTGGGGAGTTTAATCCATTCACATTCAATGATATTACTGCAAACACAATATTTACTTCCACCATTTTATTCTTATATGTCATATCTTACTTTTGTCTGTCTTTTCACAAAGAGATGGTTATCCTTTCTGCTATTCTTGCTTTCTCCACTCTCCTCCAAGCCTTTCTCTCCTGTATTTTTCTTTCTGGCTGTAAAGCTCCCTTAAATACTTTCTGCAAAGTTTGATTCATTTTTACAAACTCTCTTAGTTTGTTTGTTTGTGACTATTTTAAGCTCACCTTCATATTTGAAGGACAATTTTGCCAGATAAAGAATTCTCAGCTGGCAGTTTTTCTCTTTCAGTATCCTAATTATATCATACCACTGTCTTCTCACCTCCATGATTTCTGGTGAGAAATCCATGTTATCTTACTGAGTGTCCCTTATATGTGATAACTTCCTTCTCCCTTGCTGCTTTCAGATTTTTCTCTTTATCTTCAATGTTTGGCATTCTGAATAGTATGTTTCCTTCGAGTAGGCTATTTCAGATTTATTCTGATTGAGGTATGCTGTACTTATTGGACATGTAAGTTCATTTCTTTCATGAGAGTTGAGAAATTTTCAGCCATTATTTCCTCAAGTACTCTTTCTGCCCCTTTCCCCTTCTCTTCTCCTTCTGGAACTCCCATGACACTCATGTTGTTGTGCTTCATGTTATCACTCAATTCCATGAGCCCCAGCTCAGCTTTTTCCATTCTTTTTTCTCTCTCTCTGTTCTTCTCTCTCTTAAATTTCAGCTGTTCTGTCTTTATAACTTCTTTCTTCTATCATTTTGAGTTTGCTGTTGTATGCCTCTAATGTGTTTCTGATCTCACCTATCATGTCTTTCAGTCCCATGAGCTCTGTTATTGTCCTTTTTTAAAAAAGATTTATTTCTTTATTTCTACCTCCCCCTCCCCCCATTGTCTGCTTTCTGTGTCCATTCACTGTGCATTCTTCCGTGTCTGTGTCTTCTCTTTAGTGGCACTGGGGACCAATCCTGGGACCTTCCAGAGTGGGAGAGAGGTGCTCAATCTCTTGCACCACCTCAGCTATCTGGTTTGTTGCATCTCTTATTGTCTCTCCTCTGTGTCTCTTTTTGTTGCATCATCTTGCTTTACGAGTTCTCTGCTTAGGCCAGCACTCCCACATGGGCCAGCTCACTGCACAGGCCAGCACTCTGCCTGGGCCAGCTCTCTCTTTGGGCCAGCTTGCCTTCACCAGGAGGTCCTGGGAGTCAAACCCTGGACCTACCATATGGTAGATGGAAGCCCAATCATTTGAGCCACATCCGCTTCCCTCTGTTATTTTTCTACTCAGGTTTTCAGATTCATCTTTGTGCTCACTCAGGGACTTTTTGATGTCCTTTACATCTTTAGCCATATTGTCTTTCAACTCCTTAATTTGATTTTGAAAATTTGTATGCATCTCATTGATTGGTTGTCTTTAATCCTGTTTCTCATCTGGGTCTTTGATATATTCCTTTGCTTGGGTCACATCTTCCCTTTTCTTAGTATGGTTTATAATTTTTTGTGATGTCTAGGTATCTAATTAAGATGGTGAGTTTACTCTGATGCTCTTTTTCTCTCTCTTTCATAGGGATTTATTGGCTGGGGGCTGTGTGTTATTGCCATTCTTTGATTCTTGGCTCAACCTGTTCTGGGTCTTGAGATTGTCCCTGTTATTTGCTCAAGTCTGGCCCCTGGACCCAGTAATGGGATACAGACTGCTTCCAAGGGACTGGGGAGGGAGGCTATAAAGGCCGTAAAAAGTGTCTCTTACTTCTTAATATCCTCACATGCACTTCCTTGTTCTTCCAGCAGATGGTGATCCTCATCAGCCCTCCTTGAGTTCAAAGCCTGGTCAGAGCATGTTTGCTGCAACACCAGCTACAACAATGAAAGAGAGGATCCTACCTAGAGGCTTCAGAGCCTCCCAATTCTTTTTCAGAGGCTTCTCCCCAACCTTTCTGGCAGCTCCCTCCCTTTTCCCAGGTAGGAATGATTCCCCTTCCCTCCGTGTCCTCAACAACCAGTTTTGGGCAGTAGGGAGAGCGATTCCAGTCCCATGCTGGCTCCCAGGGCAGACAATGGCATGCCCAAACCCAGCCTGGAAGTTCTTATGGGACACAGCAGACCAAATTAATTGGCCAAAAGCCGAATCGGCCTTAGGCTGTGTCCCTCTCTCCCATTTCCTGGGGAGTTGGTCCCCTGTGCCCTTTCTGTCTGTAGCCACTGGCCTGAGGCTGGAGAATTCAAAGTTGCCTGCTCATAGTGGGGAGGGCACTGGCAGCTGCAACTGCAGCTGTGGCTTCTACTCACGGTTTTTCCATCAAGATTTTTTTCCTGTACCCCTCTTTCTTCTGGGTATCCAGCCTTCCCTTGGTGTCCTCCTAATCCCTAGAACATTTTTTTCCAGGCCATTTATGTCTGTCCTCCAGCTATTTTTTCTGGGAAAGTAGAGATTCCTGTGTCTCTCTAATCCTGGAAGTCCTTGTGCAATTAATTTTTGTATATTGATCTTGTGTCCTGAAACCTTGAATTTACTTATTAGTTCTAATATTTTATTGTGGATTCCTTAGGATTTTCTATATACAAAATAATGACATTTGAAAATAGAGATAATTTTATTTCTGTCTTTCCAATATGGACGCATTTGTTTCTTTTTTGCCTAATTACTCTTGCTTGAACCTCCAGTACAATTCTGACAAGAAGTAGCAAGAGCAGACACCATGGTTTCGTTCTTGATTTAGGGAGAAAGACTTCTGTCTCTCACCATTAAGTATGATATTAGTGCAGTTGTTGTTTTTATCATGAATTTTGCTAAATGTCTTTTCAGTTTCTGTGAAGATATTTGTATAGACTTTAATTTAATTAATTCTAGGAATTTGTCTATTTTATTAAGGTTATTGAATTTGATGGCATAGAGTTGTTGATAATCTCTTTTTCTCCTTTCTATTTCTGTTGGTTTTATAGTCATGTCCTCTTTTTCATTCCTAATTTTAGAAATCTGTCTTCTCTTTTTCTTAGTCTATATAAAGGTTTGCCAATTTTGTCAGTCTTTTAAAGAACTAAGTTTTGCTTTCATTGATTTTCTCTATTGTTTTTCTATTCCCTATTTCATTTAATTCCACTATAATCTTTATTTTTTCCTTCCTGTCTTAGTTTCCCAGAGGTGCTATGACAAATATCATACAATGGGTTGGCTTAAATACCAAGCATTTATTATCCTACAACTTTCAAGCCTAGAAGTCCAAAATCAAGATGTTGGTGGGAATGTAGAATGGTACAGCCACCGTGGAGGACTGTTCGGCAGTTCTTAAGGAAGGTGAATATAGACTTGCCACATGACCCAGCAATACCATAAACTACGTATATACCCAGAAGAACTGAGAGCAGAGACACAGACATCTGCACACCAATGTTCACAGTGGCATTATTCATGATTGCCAAAAGATGGAAACAGCCCAGGTATCCATCAGCTTATGAATGGATAAACAAATTGTGGTGTATACACATGATGGAATATTACGCAGTGATAAGAAGAAACGAAGTCATGAAGCATAAGACAACATGGATGAACCTAGAGGACATTATGTTGAATAAAGTGAGCCAGACACAAAAGGACAAATACTGAATGATTGAAATATTATGAAATAAATATATTGTGTAAACTCATGGAGTTAATAATTCAAAAATAGAAGGAGGGTGGAAAATGGGAAGCTAAGGATTAATCTGTGCAGAACTGGTAAAAAGGTTATTTGTAAATCTTTGGAAATAAATAGAAATGGTGAAAGCATATCGTGGTGTTTGTAACTAGCAGTGCTATTGTATGGGTGTGACAGTGGTTGAAGAAAAAGTCTAAAGTCATGTATGTTACTAGAAGGAAAGCTAAAACACAAATATGGGTGATATTGCATATATAATTCTGTTTTTACACAATATAAATACAATTATACTAGAGAGAAGAAACTGAATAGCAACTATGTACAGCAGGGGAAACAGATTGGAGGTGATAAGTTTTGTTTGTCTTTGTTTTTCTTATTTTTATTATTATTACTAGAAAAATGAAAATGGTCTAAAAATGATTGAAGTCCATTGATTTTATACTTTGGAGGATTTATGCTTTATTAAATGTGTCAATAAAATTGATTTGTTTAATATCAATGTTTATATAAAGCACTTAGTACAGTGCCTACCACATAAAAAGTACTCAATATATGATAGCTTATAATAATTCAACATTTATTTCTTTAATAAATATTTAATCACATTGCCTAGTACATAGTAGGCAGTTAATATATTTGCTTAACACAAATATATGTCTGAGTCAGCAATAAATGCATGAATAAATAATTATTGATTTTTTTTTAGGCGATACCAGGTATTGAAGCCAGGACTTCGTACGTGGGAAGCCAGTGCTCAACCCCTTGAGCTACATCTGTTCCCCTTGAATTTTTGCAAACAGCCTATACTTTTCTCCATCTCCATAAGTAAAACCCAGTTTTGCTATTTTCAAACTATTTTTCTTCACTCCAAATAAAGTAACATCCAAAAAAAAAAAAAAAAAAAAGAAAAGAAAAGGAAAGGAAAGAAAAAAAGGCAAAGGAAATTGCTCACTGCCCTTAGAAAAAAATCCAAAACCCTTATCATCATTCACAAAGCCCTTCAGGATCTGTTTTAACTCTCATTTCATCTTTCATCATCCCTCCCCCCCCGCCCACCTTCCCATGCCCTTTTCCCACTTGCTCTGTTCTTCAGTCAAACTGAACCAATTGAGTTCCTTAAATAAGCAATATTCCCTATTATCAATATGCCTTTCCACATGCCATTCCTTCTTATTGGGATACCTGCTCTACGCCCAACTCCATACCTCATCTCTCCAACCTCCTAATCATCCTTTATGACCTAACGTAGAAAGTACCTCTTCTGCAAAGCCTTTCTCTGGTTCCCTCCATGTTCTTCCTCTTGGTTAGTGGTTTTAAGAGAATTAGAGAAAATATACAGAATGCCTAGAACATAGCAGGTGCTCAATAAATGGTAGATATTATTACAGATTATTGACAACATAGTTTGTTGTCATTTATTACCTAGAAGTTAACAAAGGAAGTGAGACTCGGTGTAGGTGAGTCGCCCTGGAGGACGGATGGAGAGATCATGGCAGAGTATATACCAGGAAGGGCCATTCCAGGTTCCAGAAGATAACAATGTCTTGTCTTGTCAGAAGTCTTAGGAATGTGAAAACAGTTTACAGTAAGAGAAGGACTCTAAAGCAGGGAACATGGAAAGGTGGGCGCCAACGTCACCTGCTTCATGTGATTTCAGGGGAGATACTAAGACAGATGTAGAGTAACTGGGGGAATGTTCAATGTTTGTTTCTAATGCCTCTTATTGCCTTGACTCAGGAATGCAGTTCCTAATGGATCTGAATATATATCCTTGGGGAAACTTTAATATATATCCTTGGGGAAACTTTAATATATATCCTTGGGGAAACTTTAATATATATCCTTGGGGAAACACATAATAGGCAAAACTGATATTGACTTGGCCTCTCATTTGAAGAAATACAAACAAATATGCATGTGGTTAGTGATTTTCTTTTCAAAGGGGCTCTCATGTATATGATATCATACTGTTAAAAGAATCCAGGTAGATGGAACTTTTACCTCTGGCCTGGATTTAATCTTCTACCTAAAACAATTATAAAACAAAACAAAATATATGAAACAATGATTCCAAATACACTGGACATCAGGCAAACAGAGAGATGGGAAACAAACAAGAGAATCCCAGCTTATTGGCTGGAGAAACTTTCTACGTCATGATGGACAGATGTACTGAGGCAGGGGACAGAAATGTCCCCAGATTGAGAAAATGGACCTGGGACTTGGTCCAAGGAGGCTAAAGCAGTTAGAGTTCATAGGAAAACCATCAGAGAGGAGAGAACTGCACTAAGAGAATTCTGGACATCTGGGTAGGATGTCTCTTGTGTAACTGCTGAAAACGGATAAGCTTATGTATGTGTGGAATTTACCTAAGGCTGGAGAAGGCAGAAAGGATTAGAGAAAACAACCCTGGAAGAGGTAGGCATAGTGTCTGTTCCAACCAGCAACAGTAGAAAATCTCACAATTCATGGGAAATCAGAGTTTTGCTTCAAATTATTGGGAAAAATTAGCCTAGACTAAATGATATTCTGGCCCTGCATAACAAAGATTAAAAGAAAGCCCTCAAAGGATTACATTGTCCCCAAGTAACATAATTGAATCACAGAACAAGCAGAATACTTATTGGAATACAAAAATAATCACTACCCATGAAAGTATAATCCACAATATCTGGCACCTAATCAAAAAACACTAGATGTGTGAAGAAGTAGGAAAGCACAACCCATAGTGAGGAGAAAATCAATCAATTAAGCCTAAGTCAGCAATTACACAGATCACAGAATTAGTAGAAGACAAAAGAGACACTATATAACTATTTTCCATATATTAAAGAAGGTAGAGGAAAGAGTAAACTGGTAAAGTAGAGATATGGTAATATAAAAGGCCCAAATTGAACTTCTAGAGATGAAAATGTCTCTGATGAAAAATACACTGGAATAGGATAACAACAGATTAGATGTTAAAAAGGAAAAGATTAGTGATGTTGAAGATATGGCAACACAAATTATTCTAAATGAGATACACATAGGAAAAAAACTGGAAAAATGAACGGAACATCAGTGGACTATGGAGCAACTTCAAGATCTCTAGTATATATGTAATTGGAGTCCCCAAAAGAGGGGCGTACAGAAAAAATATGTGAAGATATAATAGCCAAAAATTTTACAAAAATGATGAAAACTATAAATTTAATGATCCATAAAGTTCAATGAACCTCAAGCACAAAAATACTTGAAGAAAAGCAAACCAAAACATGCCATAATCAAATTGTTTAAAACCTGTAAGAAATAGAGAATCTTAATATCAGCCAGAAGAAAAAAGACAAAAATGTAGTGTAAAACAAAGGTAAGAATGACAGCAGACTTCTAGTTGGAACAATCAATACTAGCTAGAAACAATGGATCAATATCTTTATAGTATTGAAAGAAGGAAAAAACTGTCAATCCAGATTTCTTAACTCAGCAAATATATATCAAAAATGAAAGCAAAGTATAGACTTTACAAACATGCACAATCTGAATTTATCACAAACCGTCCTGCATTAAAATAATAAAGTGGGTCCTTTAAGCTGAAGGAAAATGACACCAGATGGAAATCTGAATATATAGAAAATAATGAAAAGCACAGGAAATGGTAATTGCATGAGTAAATATAAAGATTTTTTTGTATGATTATTTAAATTCCCTTTTAATTGACTGGACCTATGCTGATCAAGACGGTGAAGTGAGATACTTCAGGTCTGTGTCCCCACATATAAGCTTTGAACAACTAGCAAGAACTGGCAGAGGGAAACGGACTTTGGCCCAGTGGTTAGGGCGTCCGTCTACCACATGGGAGGCCCACGGTTCAAGCCCCGGGCCTCCTTGACCCGTGTGGAGCTGGCCCATGTGCAGTGCTGATGCGCGCAAGGAGTGCCCTGCCACGCAAGGGTGTCCCCCGCGTAGGGGAGCCCCACGCGCAAGGAGTGCACCCATAAGGAGAGCCGCCCAGCGCGAAGGAGGGAGCAGCCTGCCGAGGAATGGCGCCGCCCACACTTCCCGAGCTGCTGACGACAACAGAAGCGGACAAAGAAACAAGACGCAGCAAAAAAACACAGAAAAGAGACAACGGGGGGGGGGGGGGGGGGGGGAATTAAATAAATAAAAATAAATCTTTAGAAAAAAAAAAGATTTATTAAAAAAAAAAAACTGGCAGAAACATCTTTTTAAAAGCTCCAACAAAAGTTACAGTATTTCAGTAACAGCATGAATATCAATCAAGAAAAAAGAGACTTAAAAGCAATAGGATCTTGTGACACCCTGACTGGTTCCTCCCATCCCTTCCACAAGCTCAAGGGTTCCAGAGGGAGAAGAGTAATCTCCACACATATAATGGGAGCATGTACGGCGGGCTCAGTCGTCTGGTGGTGGTCTGAGGGACTCACTGTCTCAGACTTGCCCTGTGTAGAGAAGGTGGATGACCAAGTGTTCCTACAGAACTGTGGAAGAGCAATCAAATGGTGCTCCCTGGAGGAAGGGATTGCTGGCTGTAGGATATAGTGTGGTGCTCAGGACATGGGGAAACTGTTTCCTCGGGAAGAGGAGACACGTAATGTAAATAAGGGAATTCCTGAGGCCACATGTGCATGCCTAAGACAAGAGGCTTGTGCAGAAAGGATCAGGGAAGCTTTAACCTGAAGCTATTTTCCCAACTTGTGGTATGGATTAGCCCTGAAGGAGAACATCAACACAGGTCAATCTTCAAAGACTGGGAAAGGTGTTTTCTTTTTCTTTCCATCTGCCTTTAAATATATATGTACCTAACATCAGAACACCAAAATATGTAAAGCAAATAGTCATAAACTTGAAGGGAGAAAATAGGCAGTTCTACATTAATAGTAGCAGATTACAACAGACCCTTTTCAAAAATGAAGAGGACATCTAGACAGAAGATCAGTAGACTACTTGCATATAACATGAAACCAGTTAGACCTAACAAACACATAGAACCCTTCACCCAAAAGCAACAGAGTATACATTCTTCTCTAGTGCACATGGGTCCTTCTCCAGAATAAACCATATCTTAGGTCAAAAACAAATTAATCAAAAAAATATTGAAGTCATACAATGTATTTTCTCCAAACACAACAGAATTAAGCTAGAAATCTATAACAGAGGGAGAAATGGAAAATTCGCAAATATGTGGAAATTAACATAGTTTTAAACAATCAATGGGTCAAAGAAGACATCACAAGGGAAATCAGGAAATAACTTGAGATGTGAGATGAATAAAAATGAATATACAACATACCAAAACTTACGGGATGCAGGAAAGGTAGTATTAACAGGAAAATTTATAGCTATAAATGCTTACATTAAAAAAGAAGAGAGATCTCAAATCAGAGGTTGACCCTCAAAACTGGAGAAGCTAGAAAAAAAGAGCAAACTAAAACAAAATGACCAGAAGAAAGGAAATGACAAAGACTAGAGATTAGAGTTAAATGAAATAGAGAATTTTTAAAAAATAAAGAAAATCAACAAAACCAACAGTTGGTTCTTTGAAAAAAAAAAAATCAATAAGCATGACAAACCTTCAATTAACCCAATAGGAAAAAAGAGTGAGAACAACAAATAACTAAAATCAGAAATGAAAGGGGGAGGCATTATTACCAGCCCCACAGAAATAAAAAGGACTATAAGAAATACAGGGATTCAGACTTGGCCCACTGGTTAGGGCGTCCGTCTACCACATGGGATGTCCGCGGTTCAAACCCCGGGCCTCCTTGACCTGTGTGTAGCTGGCCCATGCGCAGTGCTGATGGGCGCAAGGAGTGCCCTGCCACGCAGGGGTGGCCCCGCGTTGGGAGCCCCACACACAAGGAGTGCACTCGTAAGGAGAGCCGCCCAGCATGAAAGAAAGTGCAGCCTGCCCAGGAATTGCGCCACCCACACTTACCGGGTGGCTGATGACAACAGAAGCGGACAAAGAAACAAGACGCAGCAAATAGACACAGAGAACAGACAACCGGGGGAGGGGAGGAATTAAATAAATAAAAATAAACCTTTAAAAAAAAAAGAAAAAGAAAAAGAAATACATGAACAATTGTATGCCAAAAAATTAGATACTTTATATGAAATGGACAAATTCCTAGGAACATACAAACTACCTACACTGACTCAAGAAGAAATATATCTCAATAAATCAATAACTTGTAAAGAGATTTAATCAGTAATCAAAAACTTCCCAAAGAAGAAAAATCCAGGACCAGAAATTTTCAAAGGGGAATTTTACTAAACATTCTAAGAAGAATGAACATCAATTCTGCTCAAAGTCTTCCCCAAAAAAATGAAGAGGAAGAAACACTCCCTTATTCATTCTATAAAACCAATGCCATCCACACATCAAAGCCAAATAAAGATACCACAAGAAAATAAATTTACAGACCAATATTCCTAATGATTATAGACACAAAAATCCTCAACGAAATACCAGGAAACCAAATACAACAGCACATTAAAAGAACTATATATATCATGACCTAGGAGAATTTATCCATGGTATGCAAGGGTGATTCAACATAAGAAAATCAATGTAATATCTCACATTAACAGAATCAAGTTAAAAAAAAAAAAAAAAGCCCAAAAAACCCACATGATTATTTGAATTGATGCAGAAAAGAATTTCACAAAATCCAGAACCCTTTGATAAAATCATTTCAGACACTAGAAACAGAAGAAACTTACTCAACGTGATAAAGAGCATATGTGAAAAATCCACAGCTAACATCATACACAATGGTGAAAGACTGAAAAGTTTCCCTCTAAGATCAGGAACAAGACAAAGATGTTTACTGTCACCAGTGTTATTTAGCATTGTACTGGAAGTTCTAGCTAGAGCAATTAGGCAAGCGAAGGAAATAAAAGGTATACAAATTAGAAAGAAGTAAAACTTTCCCTATTTGCATATGACATGATCCTACACCTTAGAGATATTGTGGATTTAGGTCCAGACTATCACAATAAAGCAAATAGCACAATAAAGTGAGTCACATGAATTTTCTGTTTTCCAGTGCATATAAAAGTTATGCTTACACTATACTGTAATCTATGAAGTGTGCAATAGCATTATGTCTTAAAAAACCATGACTATATCTAAAATTAAAAATAATTTTTTGCTTAAAAATGCTAACCATCATCTGAGCCTTCAGCAAGTCATAGCATTTTTTGCTGGTGGAGGGTCTTGCATCAATGTTGATGGCTGCTGACTGATCAGGGCAGTGGTTGGTGAAGTTTAGAGCGGCTGTGGCAATTTCTTAAAATAAGACAATGAGGTTTGCCACATCAACTGACTCTTCATTTTGCAAAAGATTTCTCTGTAGCATGAGAAGCTGTTTGATGGCTTTTACCCAGAGAAGAACTGCTTTCAAAATTGGAGTCAACCCTCTCAAACCCTGCTGCTGCTGCTGCTGCTGCTTTGTCAACTAAGTTTATGTAATATTCTAAATCCTTTCTTTCCATTTAATACTGTTCAAAGCATATTCACCAGGTGTATATTCCATCTCAAGAAACCACTTTCTTTGCTTATCCATAAGAAGCAACTCATCATCCATTCAAGTTCATGAGATTGCAGCAATTCAGCTACATAGTCAAGCTGTACTTCTAATTCTAGTTCTGTATTTCCACCACGTTACTTCCCCCACTGAATTCTTGAACCCCACAAAGTCATCCACGAAGGCTAGAATCAACTTCTTCCAAACTTCTGTTAATTGAATCAGGTTTTCAATTTGCTTTGCCCAGATCCCTCAGAGAAATCACTATCTGTGGCAGTTAAAGCCTTACAAAATGTATTTCAGAAATAATAAGACTTGAAAGTTGAAATTACTCCTTGAACCATGGGTTGCAAAATGGATGTTGTGTTAGTAGGCACGAAAACAACAATCATCTCATTGTACATTTCCATCAAAGCTCTTGGGTGACAAAGTGCATCGTCAAAGAGCAGTAATATTTTGGAAGGAATCTTTTTTCCTGAGCAGTGGGTCTTGAGAGTTGACTTAAAGATTCAGTAAATCATATTGTAAGCAGATATGCTGTCATCCAGGTTTTGTTGTCCCATTTATAGAGAACAGGCAGATATGATTTAGCATAATTTTAAGGGCCCTTGGTTGTTAAGAAATGTAATGAATATTGACTTTGACTTAAAGTCACCAGCTGCATTAGCCCCTAACAAGAGAGTCAGCCTGTCCATTAAAGCTTTTATTTCTCCTCCCTAGCTATGAAAGTCCTAGATGGCATCTTCTGAAAGAAGGTTTTTTCCACCCCCACTGAAAATCTGTTGTTCAGTGTAGCCACCTTCTTCAATTACCTTAGCTAAATCTTCTGGATAACTTACTGCAGCTTCTATATCAGCACTCGCAGCTTCGCCTTGCACTTTCATGTTTTGGAGATAGCTTATTTTCTTAAACCTAATGAACCAACCTCTACTAGATTCAAATTTTTCTTCTGCAGCTTCCTTACCTCTCTCAGCCTTCATAGAATTCAAGAGTTAGGGCCTTATTCTGGATTAGGCTTTGACTTAAGGAAATGTTGTGGCTGGATTGATCTTCTATCTAGACCACTACAACTTTCTTCATATCAGGAATCAGGCTGTTTTGTTTCTTATCATTTGTGTATTCACTGGAGTAGCAATTTTAATTTCCTTCAAGAGCTTTTCCTTGCATTTACAACTTGGCTAACTGGCACAAGAGTCCTAGTTTTTGGCCAACTTTGGCTTCCAGCATGCCCTCTTCAATAAGCTTAATCATTTCTAGCATTTGATTTAAAGTGAGAGGTGAGAGACATGCATTTAATTTGAACACTCAGATGCCACTGTAGGGTTATTTGTCCTAAATTCAATCTTTTCTTCATCTCAGAGAATATGGAGTCCTAAGAGGAGGGAGAGAGATGGGGAGCTGCTAGTCGGTGAAGCAGTCAGAACACACACAGCATTTATGGATTAAGTTTGGCATTTTCTATGAGCATGGTTCATGGTGCCCCAAAACAATTACAATAGTAAAATCAAAGATCAAAGATCATAGATCATCATAAAAGATACAATAATAATGAAAATGTTTGAGGCATTGCAAGAATTACCAAAATATGACACAGAGATCAGTTATATATGCTGTTGGAAAAATGCCACCAATAGACTTGCTTGGCACAGGGTTGCCACAAACCATCAATTTGTAAAACCTGCAATATCTGCAAAGTGCAATAACGTGACTCACAATAAAATGAGGTATACCTGAATAGAGAAAAATCTGAAAGATAAGCAACAAAGCTACTAGTATTTATAATCTAACTGGACAATGTGGCAGGGTACAAGATCAACACACATAGACCAATGGTGTTCCTATACAGTATTAATGAATAATCAGAAGAAATCAAGAAAAAATTCCATTTACAATAGTAACTAAAAGAATCAAATATCCAGAAATAAATCTAAACAAGGGGGTAAAGGATTTGTACACAGGAAATTACTAAACATTGCTTTTAAAAAATCAAAGAAGACCTAAATAAATGGAAGGACATCCCGTGTTGATGGGTTGGAAGATTAAATATTGTTAAAAGGTCAGTTCTACCAAAGCAATTTAAGATATAAATCATGAAATTTATATGAATGGGTAAGGGGCCCTGAATGACCAAAGCCGTCCTGAAAAAGAATGAGGTTGAAGACTCCCACTTCCCTAGTTAATAGACCTGTCCCACAGGTCAGTTAGGCTCTATTCATTCTTTTTTATTCTTTTTTTTTTTTTTAATCTGCTCTTCAGCCAGAATAATTTGAATTGTCTTGTCTTTGACAGCACTGATTTCTTATGCCACCTCCAATCTGCTGTTGCAACTGATTAGGGATTTTTTTCATTTGACTTATTATGTTCTTCAACTCCAGTATTTATGTTTGGTTCCTATTGAGAATCTCAAAGAGATTCCAATATTGTTCATTCATTGTTTTCCTCATACACTTTAGTTCTTTTTCCATGTTTTCCTTTATCTCCTTGAGTACGTTCCTATACATTCCTATACGTTAAGGTCTTTTTTCCCCTAACGTATCTGTACAGGAAGTCCAAACTCTGGTCCTCGTGGCTGATGGTTTCTGGATTTTACCTTGTTCCTTTGGATGGGCCATCATTTCCTGATCCTTTGTTTGTCTTCCAATCTTTTAGTATTTAAAGTGTTACCCCTGTGGTTTAGTCCCTGGTCCATCTGTTTCTTAAATTTGTATCCATTTAGTAATATGACAGATTTTCTTGAATACCAGGAGCTAATCAAAACAAACAAACGACAGCAAAAAGCACTTTCACCGTTTTTTCAAACTGGCTCTTCTTTGGCTGGTGGTCTCCTTTGGGACTTAGCCCTCCTATCAAGACTATCGGTCTAGGGCACATGTGAAGTGCAGGGTCCTCTCTGACTCACCTGAGTCTGCATGGAACCATGGAGCCTGCTACCTTTCTTGGGCTTGTGCTTGCTAGAGGGCTTAGGAGCTCCCCATTTACAGTTTACAGGAGTTGAAGCGAATGCCTTCTCTACTCCAGCTGAAATACTTTCATCTGCACAGGGGTGCTCTCTTGAGTGACTTAACACTGGTAGTCCTTTGCCCTAGCCCACGTCTACTTAATTGTTTCTCACACTGTTACAGCTATCTGCAAGCCTCTTCTCGGTCCTTAGGACAAACTCTGGAAGGGTGCAACTTACCAACTTTTTCCTACTGCTCCTCCCTGGACACTGCACAGTGTTCCACTAGATTCAAGAGTTTCAAAATACTTGATTCAGACAGTTCCTGCCAGTTCAGTAGTTGTTTGGGTGGCAGGACTGATTTCTGGACCTTCTTACTCTGCCATCTTTCCGCAATCCTCTCCTCCTTCCCTCATTTTAGAAAGTTTTGCGAGACATAGAATTATTGGTTGGCGATTTTTTGCTTTCAACACATTAAATATGTCTTCCTACTGCCTTCTGATGAAAAATTAGTACTCAATCTCATTGTGGTTCCCTAGTGTGTGACATGTTGCTTCTCTCTTGCAGCTTTCAGAATGTTATCTTTGTGTCTGACAGTTTGATTGTAACATGCATGATGTGTGTCTATTTGGGCTAATCTTACTTAGACTTTGTTGAGTATCTTAGATGTGTGTATTCATTTCTTTTGTTAAATTTGGGAAGTTTTCAATCATTATTTCTTTGAGTATTTTCTCTGCCTCTTTCTTATTTCCTCTCTGGGGCTACAACAATGTGTATATTGGTATGCTTGGTGACTTCTCACAGATTCCTCAGGCTTTGTCCTCTTTTCTTTATATTTTCCTCTTTTTGCTCCTCACACTGGATGATTTCAATTGTCTTTTCTTCGAGTTCACTGATGCTTTTTTCTGCCAGCTCCAATGTTCTGCTGAACTGCTCTAGGGAATTTTAAATTGTTACTACTGTGGTCTTCAGTTTTATTTGGTTCTTTTCCATAATTCCCATCTATTTATTGATATTATCTTGTTGTTCTTCTTTAAGTTTCCTGATTTCCTTTAGTTCTTTGTCCATGTTTTCCTTTAGCTCTTTGAACATATTTAGGACCATTATTCAAAAGTCTTTGGAATATCCCAGGTCTGGTCTTCCTCACTGATGATTTCTAATGTTTGAATTTTCTCTTTTCCCTGTTTCTTTGTTTGATTTAAGTCTTTTGTTGAAACCTGAACATTTTGATAGTTCAGTGTGTTATAACTGGAATTTAGATACTGGGGCATCTGTCCTTAAGCTTGTATCCAGCTAGTGTTATGACAGAGCTTTCCTCGAAAGCCAGGAGCTAACAAAAAAAAAAAAAAAAGAAGAAGAAGAAAGAAAGAAAAGCACTCTCTCAGGCTCTGAAGACTGACCTGGGTGAGTGCTGTCCTTCAGAGCTTTTCTATACAAAAAGTATAGAGATAGTTCCTTGCCAAAGTGTAGGGGCCTCCCTGCTCCATTCTGCACATGCATCTTGTCTTGGTCATGGATGTTTGGCTCTGGGAATTCACACAGTTTTGCAGATATGAATTCCCCTCTTCCTAGGAAAGAGTTTCCTCATGGTCCTAGACACTCCACTATGTCCTACAGCCAGAATCCCTTGCCTCAAGCAGCTGCTTGACTGCTGTCTCACAGTGTTCTGTAGGAAAGCTCAGTGAGCCACCTTTTATACAAAGGGCAAGTTCTGGGATGCAAGGTCTTCTGGTCACCAAATTGGGCCAGACATAGAAGTTCCAAATATGTGCACAAGAGTTACTTTGGTCCCTCTAGAATCAGGACCAGAGATCCATGCTGGCAGCATGGCTCACATGATGCTGAGCCAATAAAGGGATGGGGGAGGGGCAAGTCAGGGTGCCACAAGACCCTAAAGCTTATACGTAGACTTGTTCTTAATTTGGCATTTACCCTGTTACTGCAGTCCTTAACTCTTCTGGATTTTTGAGAAAGATATCTCTGTCAGTTCTTGCTACTCATTCAAAGATTCTGTGGGGGCATGGAGCGCTAAATCTTCTCAATTTACCATATTGACCTTTGAAGATAAGATTATATAGATATATAACATATCAATTTTATTGGTACATATTAATAAAGCATAAAAGCTATCCAAAGTGTACAATCAGTGGCTTGTGGTACAATCACATAGTTGTGCATTTATCACCTCAGCCACCACTAGATTATTTTCACCATTACAATAATAAAAACAAAACACAAACAAAAACTCATCACCTCTCAATCTCTCTATGGTTCCTCTGCCATATATAGCTGCTATTCTGTTTCTGTCTTCTAGTTTATTTGCATTTTTTTAAAAGAACAGTCATATATGTAATATTATCCATATTCATATTTCACATGATGTTTCACTATGTTAAACTGGCCCATGTTACATTTTTTAGCTTTCCTTTTAGTAATATACATGTCCTTAGACTCTCCCTTTCAACTACTGTCATACCCATACAATATCACTGCTAGTTACAAATACTATGATGTGCTATCACCATTTCTATTCATTTGCAAAAATTTACAAACAACCGTTTTACCAATCTGCACAGATTGCTTTCTGTTCTCTACCCTCATTCTATTTTCTGGCGATCCATATTCTAATTAACTCCATGAGTTTGCGCAACATATTTAGTACATAATAGCACAATCATGTCCTTTCGTGTCTAGTTTGCTTCACTCAACATAATGTCCTCCATGCTCATCCATGTTGTCATATGCTTCGTGACTTCGTTCCCTTTTTATAGCTGCATAATATTCCATAGTGTATATATACCACAATTTGTTTATCCATTCATCAGTTGATGGACTCCTGGGTTGTTTCCATCTTTTGGCAATCATGAATAATGCCGCTATGAACATTGGTGTGCAAATGTCTGTTTGTATCATTGCTCTCAGTTCTTTTGTGTATATACCTAGTAGTGGTATTGCTGGATCACATGGCAAGTTTGTATTCAACTTCTTCAGGAACTGCCAAACAATCCTCCACAGTGGCTGTACCATTCTACATTCCCACCCACAGTGAATAAGCAATTCTATCTTTCCACATCCTCTCTAACATTAATAGTTTTCTGACTTTTTATAGTAGCCATTTTAGTAAGTGTGAGATGATATCTCATTGTAGTTTTGATTTGCATTTCCTTAATCACCAGTGCTGCTTTGGGTAAAAGGTTTAAGAAATTACTGCCTACCACAGTATCTTGAAGATGCTTTCTTAACATTTTCTTCTAAGAGTTTTATATTTGTAGCTTTTATATTTAGGTTCTTGATCCATTTTGAGTTAATTTTTGTATAAGGTATGAGACAGGGGTTCTCTTTCTTTCTTTTGGATATGGCTATCAGTTCTCCCAGCACCATTTGTTGAATGAATTGTTCTGGCCCAGATAGGAGGGCTTGACAGCCTTTTCAAAAATCGCTTGACTGTAGATATAAGAGTCTATTTCTGAGTTTTTGATTCAGTTCCATTGGTCAGTTTATCTTTATGCCAGTACCATGCTGTGCTTTTTTTTTTTTTTTTTATCACTCTAAGTAATATGCTTTAAAGTCAGAAAGTGAGAATCCTCCAACTTCATTCTTCTTTTTAAAGACCTTTTGACTGTTTGGGGACCCTTACCCTTCCAAATAAATTTGATAATTGGCTTTTCCATTTCTGCAAAAAAGGTCTTTGGGATTTTTATTGGGATTGCATCAAAACTGTTCATCAGTTTGGGTAGGATTGACATCCTAATGATATTTAGTCTTCCATTTCATGAACACAGAATGTCCTTCCATTTATTTAAGCCTTCTTCGGTTTCTTTTAGCAAGGTTTTTCTTCAGACTTTTTTTCCCCTGACCCTCCCCCTCCCCCACACTGCTGTTTTTGCTGTTTGTATCCATTCGCTGTATCATCTTCTGTATCTATTTCTCTTTCTGTCTTCTCTTCTCGTCTTCCTCCTCTAGGATCCACCGGGATTCTATCCTGGGGACCTCTGATGTAGAGAGAAGTTCCCTGTAAATTGCGCCACCTCAGTTCCTGGTCTCTGCTGTGCTTCACCTTGACTCTCCCCATCGTCTCTCTTTTGTTGCGCCATCATCTTGCTGTGTGACTCACTTGTGCAGGCACAGGCTCACTGCATGGGCACTCGGCTTGTGACACGGGCACTGGCTCCCTGCGCAGGCACTGGCTTGCCACACGGGCACTTGTGTGGGCACTCAGCTCACCACACGGGCACTCAGCTAGCTGCATGGGCACCCATGTGGGCACTTGGCTCATTGCTCAGGCACTCGGCTTGCCATGCGGGCACTCAGCTCGCCACACGTGGGCACTGGCTTGCCATGCAGGCTTGCTTTCTCTTCTTTTTCACCAGTAGGCCCCAGGGATTGACCCTCATAGAAATTTTGGGATATCTTAAAGGTTTATTGCTGTTTTAAGCTACTAAGTTTTAGAATATTTTATTAAGCTGCAATTAATAACTAATATTACACCTACCCAAAATGAAGGGTAGAGGGGAATTTGTTTTATTTTCTAAAAAGAACAGTGCCTTGGTGGAACAATATAAAGCAGAATAAAACAAACATATTGGAGTCCTTGAATATAAGGAGTAAATTGGGGTGAGGTACAAAAAAATGTTTGAAGAAATAATGACTGTTTCTGCTCAACTAAGATGGCAGCATAAGAACTCCAGGGTTATGCTTTTCCACAGAATCTTTATACAGTTAGCAAAAACTGGCAGAGTCATCTTCCTCAGAGCTTCAGAAAATAGCTAAAGGGTTGCAGTAATTCAGCAAGTGCCAAATCAAGAAAATGCAACATTAAAATAAGAAAGCCTTGTGGCAACCTTGCTAGCATCTCCCCTACCCACTCACTAATGTGTGTGGACCTGGCTTTGGCTCACACCGTGTATCTCTGGCAGTCTCTGGAGGGAGCTGTGTGATACCTAGGCACATACTGGGGTGCCTATAAGTCTACATAAATCTATCTAGGGCCAGCCTGAAAGACTGAACCAGGACAGTTATCTCTGGCTCACAATCCCAGAACTTGCCTTGCACACAGAAGTAACTAGCTACTACCTAAATCAGTGTAAAATACAATCAAATCAGAGTGGCCTGGGGCAATTACTGGCCTCAAGACATACAGTAGAGCACCGGGGAAAGGGGAGTCCATTTCATAGGGAAAGGAGGGGTGATTGGATCCCTAAATGAGGGAATTACTAAAGACATGAGCATATACCTAGGACAAAGTGCATGCTTAGAAAACAACAGAAAGAATCTTGCACTATTGCCACAGGCTGATCTTCTTGGTAGAGAGAGCAAAACTCTGAGGCAGAGCACAAGCCAAAAAAGAGCCAATTTGTGAAGACTGTAAGAGGTGTTTTTTGTATTGGTATTTTGCTTTCTTAGCTCCTGGCATGCAAGGAAATCTCTGTAATATCACTATCAGGACACAAACTTAAGGAACTGTCAGCTCAGGGACTAAAACCCAGGGTTAAAAAAATTAAAACATAAGAAAATGTAGACTGTGTAACAAAAGATTACAAGATAAACGAAGAAAGAGGAGATTATTTCCTATCTAAAGAGCAAGATAAAATTTCAGAAGCCATCAATGAAGAAGATAAAATTTTGGACACAACAAAGATTTTAAAAAATGATCTTGAATGTGTTCAAAGAGTTAAAGGAAAATGGGAAAATAACTAGAGGATATCAGGAAATAATATGAGAATCTCAATAAAGAGACAGAAATTATAAAAAGGAACCAAATAGAAATATAGGAGTAGAATATCAAAATAACTGAAATAAAAAATTCCCTAGAGGATTTCAATAGCACATTGAAGTAGGCAAAATAAAGGATCAATGAATTTGAAGATAAAACAATTGCTATTATTTTGGCTGAAGAGCAAATGGTAAAAAAGAATGAAGAAAAGTGAACAGAGCCTAATAGACTTCAGGGACACCATCAAGCCTACAAATACATGCATTATGGGAGTACCAGAGGAAGGGAGAAAGGAGCAGGAGTTTCAAAGAAATAATGGATGGAAACATCCCAAATTTCATGGAAGACATGAATATACACATTCAAGAACACAATGACCCCATACAGGATGAACTCAAAGAGAAAAATGATCAGACACATTATAATGAAACTATCAAATATCAAAGGCCAAGAGAGAATTCTGAAAACTATAAGAGAAAAGCAATGTGTGATGAACTAGAGAGCCACAAAAAAATTAATTTCAAATTTCTCATCAGAAGCCATGGGGGTAAAAGGCAGTGGCACACATATTCAAAGTGCTAAAATTTTTAAAAATTACAAACCAAGAATTGAATATTGAACAAGAATCTTTCAAAAATGGAGGAGAGTTTAAGATATTCCCAGATAATCAGAAGCTGAGAGAGTACATCATGAGTAGAACTGATCTACAAACAATACGAAAGGAAGCTGTTAAGATAGAAAAGAAAGGGCATTATACAGAAAACTAAAATGGCTTGAAGAAATAAAGATATCTGGTACATGTGTTTAACATGGGTTACTTTTGTACTATTGCATCATGTTTTGGGTATGTAACTCCAGTTTTTTCACATTCTTAAATACAAATGCAAAAAAGTCATGATAAACCTGTGCTTTTTGATGCACACTGCATAAAGATTAATCTGTAACAAATACAAGAAAAAGGTAGGGGATGATATTGAAGTTAATTTAGTATCAAATCAAATGAGAATGTTATGTATTTGGTATGTTATATTTAAGACCCATTGTAACCAGGGGGAAAAAATCTGAAAAATATACACAGAAGTAAAAGAGAGGAGACTCAAAATGATTCAGTACAAAAGATCAAATAAATATGAAAGTAGAGAGTAATGGAAGAATAGAGGGACAAAAATTGTATAAGACTTACAAAAATCAAATAGTAAAATGGCAGAAATAAGTCCTGCATTATCAGTAGTTCCATTCAATGTAAATGTAATAAATCCTCCAATCAAAAGGTAGACATTGTCAGAATGGACTAAAAAGCATGACTCAATTATTTAGTGTTTACAAAAGATTCATCTTGAATTCAAGAACACATGTGGGTTGAAAAGGAAAAGTTGCAAATTATCCCCTGAAAACAGTAGTTTCTAATCTACTAATATCAGATAAAATTGACTGCTAAAAAAGGGACATAAAAGGACACACTCTACTGATAAAGGGGTCAATTAAAAAAGATGTAACAATTATAAACATATATGCACTTAATGACAGAAGCCCAAAATATATGAAGCAAATATATGAAGGGAGAAATACACAGTGCTACATTAATAGTAGTAACAGTCAATACATTACTTTTAATAACAGATAGAACATCGGACATACCAATAAGGAAATAAAAAATAAAATATTTCATTGTTAAACTAGCTTAACAGACAAAAACAGAACACTTCACCAAAAAAACAAACAAACAAACAAACAAATAAAACAGCAGAACAAATTCCACTCTAGTGCACATGGTATATTCTCTAGAATATATAATATGTTAGGTCACAAAATGATTATCAGTAAGTTTTTAAATATTGAAATCATACTATGTATCATCAATATCCTGGCCACAATAGAAGGAAGCTAGAAATCAATAAAAGAGTGAGAACTAGGAAATTCAGAAATTGAAGAAATTAAATATTTTTTTAATTTGAGAAGTTGCAGGTTTAAGGAATATGGTAGTTTGAAATTATTTTATCAATCCCAAAAAGAAAAACATTGTTTGTGAGTTGGTGCATCCTTGCAGGTGTGAGATCTTGTATCAGTTGGACACCTCACTGAGGTGTGATTCAGGGTGAGTTTGCACCCTCTTGCTGGGTCTAATAAAAAAATGGAGACATACTGGAAAAGAGAGCTCTGCTGTTTTGATCCTACCATGTGACAAAAAGGAGAGGCTCAAGGAGCTGAGGGCCCAGGGGAGATAAGCCATGTATGCCTGATAGCTTGCAGTTGACACCAGGAAGAAAGCAGAGCAGCTGAGCCTGAGAATAAGCCGTATGCCTGGTTTCCCAGAGCTGAGCTCTGGGAGATGTTATAGCCTGGAGGGGAAGGCAAAGAATAGGCAGAGATATGATATATTTAAAATTCTGAAATAGAAAAACTGCCAGCCAATAATTTTATACCCAGCAAGATTGTCTATTTTAAAAAATGAGGGTGAGTTTAGCATATTCACAGATAAACAGAAACTGGGAGTGTTTGTAACCAAAAGACCAGCTTTGCAGGAAATATTAAAAGGAGTGCTACAGCCTGAAAAGGAAAGACAGGAGAGAGAGGCTTGGAAGAAAGTCTAGAAATGAAGAGTATATCAGTGTACAAAGTGTAAAAAGAATGGTGAAAATAAGATATGACAGATAAAACCCACAGGTCAAAAGAACAACTGTTACAGCAGCAACATTGAATGTTAATGGATTAAACTCCTCATTCAAAAGACACAGACTGGCAGAATAGGTAAGAAAATATGAGCCATCTATATTGCTGTCTACAATAGACTCATCTTAGACCCAAGGATACAAATAAATTGAAAGTAAAAGGCTGAAAAAAGATATTCCACACATGCAGTAAAAAAAAAAAAAAAAAAAAAAAAAAGCTGGAGTAGCTATACTTACATTGGATGAAATAGACTTTAATAGTAAGGCAGTTATTAGAGACAGGGATGGACTTTATACATTAATTAAAGTGGAAATTCACAAGGAAGAAATAACCATAAACATATATGTACCTAACAGAGGACCCAAGAAGCATGAGGCAAACACTGGCAAAACTGAAGGGAAAAAGAGACATCTAAACAATAATGGTTAGAGACTTCATTACCACTTCCATTATTGGATAGAACATCTGAGCAGAGGATCAATTAAAAAAAAAAACAGCTTGAATAATATGAAAAATGAACTAAGCCTAATAGACATATACAGAACATCACATCCCCAAAGAGCTGGATATAATTCTCAAATTCTCATGGATCTTTCTCCAGGATAAACCATATTTTGGGTCATAAAGTGTATCCCAATAAATTTAACAAGATTGAAATTATACAAAACACTTTCTCTGATCCTAATGAAATGAAACTGGAAATCAACAGTGACAGAAAAAGGAAAAATTCACAAATATGTGGAGATTAAACAGCACACTCTTAAATAGTCAGTGGAGCAAGAGAAATCAATAAATACCTTGCCATGAATGAAAATGAGAACAACATATAAGACTCTACATGATGCAGTGAAGGCAATGTTGAGAGAGAAATTTATAGCCCTCAATGCTTACATTAAAAAAGAAGAAAGAGCTGAAATCAACAGCCTAATAAACAGCTGGAAAAACTAGAAAGAGAATATAAACTAATGCCAAGCAAAAGATATGAAATAACAAAGATCAGAGAAGAAATAAATGAAAGTGAGAACAATAAAATAGAATTAACAAAACCAAAAGTTTGTTTTTTGAGAAGATTAACAAAATTGACAAATCCTTAGCTAGACTGACAAAAAAGAGAGAAGGTGCAAATAAATAAAATCAAATGAAACAGGGACATTGCTATTGACTCCACAGAAATAAAAAAGATCATAAGAGGATACAATAAACAACTGTATGCCAACAAAGTAGATAATATAGATGAAATGGAAAAATTCTTAGGAACATACAAACAACCTGCACTGACCCTAGAAGAAATAGAAGACCTCAACAAACCAATTCCAAGTAAAAGATTGAAACAGTCATCAAAACTCTCCAAAATGAAAAGCCCAGGACCATATGGCTTCACAGGTGAATTCTACCAAGCATTCGAAGAAGATTTATTATCATTCTTACTCAAACTCTTCCAAAAAAATTGAATGAGAAGGAACCCTACCAAACTCATTCTATGAAGCCAATATTCTCTTAATACCAAAGCCGGATAAAGATCGTACAAAAAAAGAAAATTACAGACCCATTTCCCTAATGAATACAGATGCAAATTTCCTCAACAAATACTCACTAATCAAATCCAACAATTCATTAAAAGAATTATTCATCATGACCAAGTGGGTTTTATTGCAGGACTACAAGGGTGGTTCAACACAAGAAAATCAATCAGCATAGTACACCACATTAATAAATTGAAGAAGAAAAATCACATGATCCTATTGATTGAAGTAGAAAAAGCATTTGACAAAATACAGCATCCTTTGTGATAAAAATATTCCAAAAGCTATGAATAAAAGGAAACTTCACTAACATAATAAAGAACATATGTGAAAAACACATGGCTAACATCGTACTCAATAGTAAAAGACTGAAAACTTTCCCACTGAGATCAGGAACAAGGCAAGGATGCCCACTTCACCACTGTTGTTCAATTTCGTGCTAGAGGTTCTAGCTAGAGAAATTAAGCAAGATAAAGAAATAAAAGGCATCCAAATCGGAAAGGAAGAAGTCAAACTTCATTCACAGATGATAAGATCCTATACTTAAAAGTCTAAAAAACCTACAACAAAGCTACCACACAGCTAATAAACGAGTTCAAAAGAGTGACAGGATACAAGATTAATATGCAATCAGGGCGGCAGACTTGGCCCAGTGGTTAGGGCATCCATCTACCACATGGGAGGTCCGCGGTTCAAAACCCGGGCCTCCTTTACCCGTGTGCAGCTGGCTCATGCGCAGTGCTGATGCGCACAAGGGGTGCCCTGCCATGCAGGGGTGTCCCTGCGTGGAGGAGCCCCACGCACAAGGAGTGCACCCCGTAAGGAGAGCCGCCCAGTGTGAAAGAAAGTGCAGCCTGCCCAGGAATGGTGCTGCACACATGGAGAGCTGATGCAACAAGATGAAGCAACAAAAAGAGACACAGATTCCTGTGCCGCTGACAACAACAGAAGCGGACAAAGAAGACGCAGCAAATAGACACAGCGAACAGACAACTGGGGTTGGGGAAGGGGGAATAAATAAATAAATAGAAATTTTTAAAAAATACAATCAGTAGTATTTCTATATACTAGGAATGAGTAATATGAGCACTTGTAATCAGAAAACTACAATGCATTACTAAAAGAAATTTTTAAAAAGACCTAAATAAATGAAAAAAACATTATATGTTCATGGATTTGAAGACTAAATATTGTTAAGATGTCACTTCTACCCAAATTGGTATACAGATCCAATGCAATGCCAATAAAAATTCCAACAGTCTTTCTTAAAGAAATGGAAAAGCCAATTATCAAATTTATTTGGAAGGGTAAGGGGCCCCAAAGAGCAAGAAACACTTTAAAAAGGAAGAAGGAAGTCGGAGGGCTCTCAATTCCAGGCTTTAAATCATACTACCTAGCTACAGTGGTTAAAAACAACAACATCATGGTCCTAGCATAAGGATAGACGTGTGGAACTGAATTGATGTTTCACAAACAGACCCTATGTCACACGTCTGTGCTCAAGCGATTTTTCAACTAAGCTCTCAACCCACCAAGCTGTGACAGAACAGTCTATTCAACAAATGGTCCTGGGAGAACTGGATATCCATATCCAAAAGAAAGAAAGAGAACCCCTATCTCACACCTTATACAAAAATTAACTCAAAGTGGATCAAAGACATGAATATAAAAGCTAGAACCATAAAACCCCTAGAAGAAAGTATAGGGAAACATCTTCAAGACCTGGTGGTAGATGGTGGATTCTTAAACTTTAACACTGAAAGCACAAGCAACAAAAGAAAACATGGATAAATGGGACTTCTCAAACTAAACCCTTTTGTGATTCAAAGGACTTTGTCAAAAAGGTGAAATGGCAGCCGCTTTAATGGGAGAAAATATTTGGAAACCACATATCTGATAAGGATTTGGTTCTCATGCTATATAAAGCAATTATACAACTCAACAATAAAAGAGCAAGCAACCCAATTTTAAAATGGGCAAAAGACTTCACCCAAAAGGAAATACAAATGGTGAAAAAGCACATGAAAAAATATTTACTATCACTAGCTATTAGGGAAACGCAAATCAAAACTATAATGAGATGATATCTCACACCTCATAGAATGACCATTATCTTAAAAAACAGAAAACAGTAAGTGCTGGAGAGGATGTGGAGAAATAGGAACACTCATTCACTGTTGGTGGGAATGTAAAAATGATGCAGTCTTTATGGAAGACAGTTTTGGCTGTTCCTCAGGAAGCTAAATATAGAACTGCTGTGTGATCCAGCAATCCCTCTACTAGAAATATATCCAGAAGATCTGAAAACAATGATGCAAACAACCATTTACACACCCATGTTCATAGAGTTGGTATTCACAATTGCTAAGTTTCCATCATCTGTTGAGTGGATAAACAGAATGTGGTATATAAATACAATGGAATGCTATGCTGTGATAAGAAATGAAATTGGGACACATATGATTAACACAGATGAACCTTGAAGATATTATGCTGAGTGAAATAAGCCAGTCACAAAAGGGCAAATATTGTATGATCTCACTAATACGAACTAAATATAAAATAAAACCTAAAGTATAGGTGAGGGCTCAGAAGGGGTACCGATGCCTAATGTATATAGAATTTTTTATGAGTTTGACTGTGAAAGTGTGGAAATAGAGTTGATGGTTAACAAATTATAGTGAGTAAAACTAACAGAGCTGGTTTATAAATGGGATCGTGGGCTAAAAGGGGTAGTCTAGGGATATAAATGTCAATTTAAAAAAAGCTAGAGAATAATCTAGGAACTGAATAGCACAGTGAATAGAGGTAGATGAGAATTGTGGTTAATAACAAGAATGTTCTTCAATGAACTAAAACAAAGGTACATCACTATTACAAAGTGGTAAGAATATGGAGGTGCATGGGAAAAATACAATTAATATAACTTATGGATTATACTTAACAGCAATATTGTAATACTCTTGCATCAATGTCGAAGAAGTCACTTTGTTAATTGTAGGGGGTATGTAAAAAATATACCTAATGAATGATACAGACCATAACTAGTGGTAATAGTCTGATGATGCTCTCTTATAATCTGTAACAAATGTTCTACAACAATTTAAAGTATTGGTTGAGGGGTGCTGTATGGGAATTCTGCACATAATAAATGATTGTTTTGTAAATTCACAACTTCCCTAATAAAAATATTTTTTAAAGTCTCTATTATAATCATTAATAGGGAAATATCTTAATAAATTATGGTATATCCATGAAATAATATAGTCATTAAAAAGAATGACTTAGAACTATACAACATATTTTAGAGATTTCCATGAGAGAAAGATTCTGAAAAGCATAATTTTATGCCATTTTTATAAATTAACCAAAACCAGAAAACCCTATGTATATGCATGTGCTTGTAAAAATATAATTAACTAAATTGTATCTGTATCTATCTAATTGTAATGGAGGAAAAAATAGAGAAGGATACCCCTAGGCTATTGTTATGGGCTACCTAGGAGAGGGGAACTTGGGGGAGAGGAAGACTGAGTGTATGGAGAAAAGAAGAGGGAGAGAGAAAGCCAAAGGAAAAGAGGACACTAACATTTCATATGATCACATTAATGCTTGTGTAAATTATGTAAATTATGTATACTCATATAGAAATTAAAAGTCATGTTAAAACTTTTTCCTTTGAAACTAACTTTAATTGCTTTTATAGGTCTCAAATTACTCATCTGTTGAAATTAAATGATCTTTCCAGTTCCCTCCAGCTCTAACCTCTATGATCTTGCTATGATAATGCTGGTCTTATCTGTCTCCTGTTTTGTCATTTCCTATTTCTAATCCACAGTTGACCTGCCATTAATTAAAGTTCTTGATGTACTACTACAGCCTGCGAATTATTAATTTTACTGAATTCAGGTTGCCTGAATTGAATAATTTATTTTTAACCTTTATACCAACCAAAGCAACTTGCTCTTTGACATCATTAATTTACATTTGCATTAAGCAAGAGACATTTTATTACTGCTAGAGTGATAAAATTATGGCTATTTCTCTTAGGACAGGTATTAGATCTGATCCAAAAATCTGGTATTTAAATTTTTCCATCTCTTACCTGGATTATTTCAATCACTGCAAAAACATCACTCTGCTCCAATTTACCCTTAGGGATCTTTTTTTAAAAAAGATTTTTAAAAATTTATTTCTCTCCTCTTCCCCCTGCCCTGTTGTCTGCTCTCTCATGTCCATTTGCTGTGTGTTCTTCTGCATCCATTTGCATTGTCAGGTGGCACTGGGAAACTGCATCTTTTTTGTTGCATCATCTTGCTGCATCAGCTCTCTGTATGTGCCGTGACACTCCTGGGTGGGCTGCGCTTTTTTTTTCATTCAGGGTGGCGCTCCTTGTGGGGTGCACTCCTTGTGCTTGGGGCACCCCTATGCAGGGGCACCCCTGCATGGCATGGCACAGCACTCCTTGCACGTGGCAGCACTGCTCATGGGACAGCGTACCATGTAGGTATCGAACCCTGGACCCTCCATATGGTAGGCAGACACTCTATCAGTTGAGTTACATCGACTTTCCCTCAGGGATCTTTTTAAAACAAGTCTTTCTCTGCTGGAGTGCTGGATGACAAGAGTTAGGAGAATTTATATTTTATGTCCTCTTGTAAAATTTAAATTATTTCTGATTTTCCTTAATATCTCAAATGTCCAAGTTTTGCAACATAACAGCTGAAGTTCTCTACAAAGAGACTAAATTCTGGTTCTCCTAACAACTCTTCAGTTCATCCTTTAATCTCTGGAAATATCAATAAGATTTGATATCTGTATGGCTTAACATGCTACTTCTTCTGCCTTGGTTTTCTTGTCTTTCTTGTACATCTGTAGTACTTCTATTCTTCTATTTATGTCCAAAACTCATTTCTTGCAAAAGGCCTTCTCTGATGCTAAGGTCTGAAAATATATAATTCACTTCCTTTTATTTCTTAAACATTTATACTGTTAATTACATTTTAAGTGATTCATTTGTTTACACATGAATGGACTGTGAATCACTGAGAGCAGAGATCATACAGATAACTCCAAATCCAGTATTACATTCTCTGCTTTTAAGTACTACTCCTCAGCAGAATTTGACACAGGGGAATACTCACTCTTTTTTTTTTTTAATTGCATTAAAAAAAATTTATTTCATTTAAAAGGTCCAAGATAGGCCAAATAAAACCCCAAATTTATGGCTATACTTAGAAGTCTCCTGAACAAAATGACTCCTGGAACTCCTAAAGAAATGGCACTGGTTTGAGTTGAGCATCTTGTTAAAGGAGGTCATTTGTTTTTACCAATGTTTTCTCCAAAATAGTTCTAGAGCAGAAGCTGGTCTCATTAATACACCAGAGATTTCAGAGGTCACCTTTCATGCAGAAGTTAGGAAAGTGACCAGGCTTTTGCATTGTGTGCGAGGATAAAAAACACTGGTAGTGGTGGTCCCCAGCGCAGGGCCTACAAGGTGTAACTATAAAGGACCTTACTGCGCTGCTGTGTTCACTCAAGTAGCTCATATACTTACTCTGATAATACTGTTGTTCTAACACTAGTTAGGAAAGTACTTTGGAATTTCCTCTTATCAGCTGCAGACCAAAGGAAGTGGTTGATCAAGCTGGGGGGTGAGACTATAGCTAAGCTGTGATTACAAAGCAATGAAATAATTTTCATTATTCAATAGAGAGATTGGACCACCTCCCAAATGTTTTCACTAATAGCAGCATTTACATAACAGGGTTGAGTCCTGGTATGAGTGAGGATAAGTTAAAAACAGCTTGTTTCACTCCTTCTTGATTGACTTTGTTGACCCCTTATTATTCTACTCAGTCTCTTTATCTCTTTGCTGGTTTCTAATCTACTGCTGGCCATTAAAACGTCTTAAGTGTCCTCAGAGCTTAGTACTGGTCCTTTTCTCTCCTATAACTACACACTCACTACCCTTTAGCGAGCACATTCAGTCCCATGCTTTAAATATCATCTACATGCCAGTGACTGCTACCTCCTAATCCTTCTGGCCTACTCAACGTCTCCACTTGGATATCTAAGATATCTCCAATATTGCATGCCCAAAACAGAATTTTTAAAAATAATGTATTTTTTATTTTTAAAAGATACATAGATCACATAAAATGTTACATTTAAAAATATAATAAGTTCTCATAAATTCAGCATTTGATGAATACATTTTGGAGCATGGCTACACAGCCTGCATTATAGCTTACATTGTAGTTAACGCTCTCCCCCAGTCCATTCAGTGGGTTATGACAGGATATATAATGTCCTGCATCTGTCCCTGCAATATCATTCAGGACAACTCCAAGTCTCGAAAATGCCCCCATATCACACTTCCTTTTCCCTCTTCCTGCCTTCAGGAACTCCTGTGGCCACTGTCTCTACCTTAGTGATATAATTTCTTCCATTGCTAGAATCACAATAGTTCTATAGTAGAATACCAGTAAGTCCACTCTAATCCATATTTTATTCCTCCATCCTGAGGCCCCTGGAATGGCGATGCCCAATCTGCCTCTAATTTGAGAGGGGGCTTCGTTCCCACATCGTTAGTGGATGGGACTCTTGTGCCCACAACGGTAGACTCTCTCAGTTCCTTGATGTGGTGGTTGTCCATCCTCCTCCCTCTGTCAGCTGATTTGGGTAAGTCCAATGAACTGGGAGTAGGTGCTGCAACACCACTGAGGCTCAGGGCCCAGCTGGCACATGACAGCCCAGAGATTCAAGTCTCCTGGGCATATACCAACCCCAGCACCAACCACAGCAAAACAGAACTTTAAAACCTTCTACTCCCTTGTTGGTGGAGGGGCGTTACATGGAAATTCTGAACATTATGCATGATTGTTTTTTAAGTTCACAACTTCTCTAATTAAAAAATACATATTTAAAAAAAAAAAAACCTTCTCCTCCCAACTTGGGGCTTCTCTTTCCCTTACTTCATCCTTATCTCCAGGCAATCCACTATCAAAATAAATCCAAAATAGACTTTCTGCCTGGAGAAGCCTCACCAAATCTTGGTGTGATTTCCATCTGTCTCTCCCATTTCTCAGCAACCTCTGTTCTTTCCCCCATTTCCCAAATAAATTTTTACTGGCCTAAAAAGAAAAATACACACACACACACACAACACACACACACCCCTAAGACTAAGTACCATACCTTTGCCAAGTTTATTGTGGTATGTATTTGCCTTTTTTATAGCCAATATTTGGCTGAGGCCTCAACAAGTCCCATGCCTCTTCTGAAACCTTTGATGGACAGATGTGCTGAGGTGTCCATTTTTACTTCAGACAGGCAAAGCTCATGCACCATTTACTTAAGACAAGGCTATCATAGGTTACAATGACCCAGCAAGTGAAAATTCCTGTGGCTGGCGTCCAGAACAGTACCACCAAAGCCGTACCAGAGATCCACCATTAGGGTGGCATTCAGCTCCCCTGAATTCCACTCTTTTTTCTTCTCAAAGTATCCAGCCCATTTATCAAAAATAATGGAATATGCTAATACTCTCCTGAGTCAAAATTATCCATTCATGAGGTATAGGACCTGCCTCCCTCCTTTTACCTGCAGGGGCAAAGCCTGACCAGTAAAACTTACAACATAGAGATCATGTGCTCCCTGCAGATAGCTCCACTCCTGAGAGAGACAGAAGGCCTGGGTCCTATATGCCTAATTTATCCTAAAGCTAACCCATCAGTCACTCCTTCACTCCTTCAAAGAGTGACTAAAGGGCAGGAAGAGTTTCCTATTAACCTAAAACTGGACTATGGCTGAAAGCGTCCTCCTATGATAGCCTCTAAGCTGCACACAATTTAAAAAATGGCATTAATTAATAAGAGTTTAACTAGCAAAATTTTTTCATAATTAATCAAAGTATAAATTAGCCAATTGTTCAACAATATTAGCTAAATTTATTTCATAAGTTGTTTTGTTGGAATTTAGGAAACATTTATTTTAGTGAGGTTATCACAAATAAGTGCCTTGGTTTCTATATTTAGAATATTAAAATCAATTGTTTTCTTTCACATCCCCCTTTTAACCTTCAGAATAGATCTACAACTTGACCACTTACTTTCTCTTCTACTCTCACCCTTGTTCAAGCCACCACCATCTCTCACATGCATTACTGAACGAGCCTCCTAAATGATGTCGCTGTTTCAGCCCTTGGTCCTTCCTTCATTCTATTCTCAATACAGCAGTCAGAAAGCTTCTGTTAAAAACGTCAGATCAAGTTACTTCTCTGCTTAAAACTATTCACTGACTTCACATTGTATTTAGAATAAAAGTGAAAGTGCTTACAGGGGCCAACAAACTCTACATAATCTGTCCACTCAAATCCCTTATCCCGTTAATTAGCAGGCCTTCTCTCCTACTCTTGCTATTCTCCAGACACGATGGCATCCTTGCAGTTCCCCAAATATACTGGGCATGCCCTCACCTCTGGGTCTTTTACTTCTTATTCCCTGTCAGGAATGTTTTCTCCCATATATTCACACGCTTACTTGCTATTTTCATTCTATCTTCAGTCAAATGTCACTTCAGTAAAGGTTTCCCTACATAAAATTTCAAACCTACTCGTATTTCCTAGTCCTCTTCTTTGCTTTATTTTCTCTCCTTACCAGTTAACTGTAATATACTATATATGTTTGGCTTATTTACCTTACTTCCCTGACTAGAATGTAAATTCCAGAAAAACAAAGGGTTTGCATTTCTGTTTAGTTCACTGCAATATTCCTAGTATCCAGAACAGTGCTTATCTCTTTGCAGACATTAGCAAATATCTGCTGAATGAATGTTAAATAAATGAAGTATTTCAGAAGCCACACTGATACAGCCTTTTACCATATATCCTGAAACTAAAAGCCATTTGTAAATTTCATAAATTGAGAAGTCAAAGCTGTTTTCAGAAGTAGGAAATGTCATTAATGTGCTATCAAAGTTTTAAAAAGGAATAATATTCTCAAAAGTATCAAGATTGGTGGTTTATATAACTGCACAGAATCAATGAGAAGCATTTATCTGCATTCAAAATAGTTTAATAGTAAAGAATTAAGAGTAAATTGTGCACTTCTAACATTGAAAAGCTGACTGAAAATTTGAAAACTTAGCATGAATAGTTTTCATGACTGTAAGAAGAGGTAACAACAAAATATAATTATCTAACTGTCTCAATACAAGACAATCACAATTTTTTTCAGGTAACATGAGATTATTTCACATCTAGGGAAAATACAAAAATACAAAGAAATGTAAATTATTTGTACAAATACAAAAAAACTTCTCAGTTACTGGATAAACTCTGGCTCTTTGGAAAATAAGAATTCAAAATATTAACTATAAATTTTGATGTTATTAGTTTCCTTATTTGCACTGATTTTCTGAAGTTAAACAAACAGCTTTTCAGCTTCCTTTAGTTTTTTTTTCCTATCCATTTTAGCAATTGTAGCCCAACAGTCCTCCCGTGTTTTTCTCATGGCTCCGAACTTCAGTGTAGATCCGGGGGTTTTTAGAGATGAAGGGGTCTAAAAATAAAAATAAAATAAAAGCATGATATGTTTAACTAAAAAGAAAAAGAAAGTCAAGTTTTAAAAATTTGCTTTCTGAAATAAAATGTTAAAGCTACCTTTTTTGGTGTTGAAACACAAAAAGAAGCAGGTGGGTGATTATTCTTGTGTAGTTTTTGAAGGGTCTCTTCCTCTGAAACCATGCTCTTGAAGAAAGATAAAAAAACATAATTTTGAGGCTACCTTCATTAATATTATATTATTAAAATTTTGCCTACATAGCACATACAAGAAGAAGGAAAAAAAGGCGGAGGACAAGGTAGAGGAGATGGTGACAGTAATGATGACAGCAAAATAATTCCTCAATCTGCTAAATAAGGGCCAAGATCTTGATTCGATTAAATATATCACTTAAATGTTACATGAATACAAGATACACATAATGAGAATATTTTTCTACTGAATTTTATTCTATTTGACTTTTAGAGTGTTTATACTACCATTTTTCCCTCCTTCCTCCAACCCTACTTATACAAACTCATACTTAGGCATTTACAATTCCATAAGAATTATAATGCTGTCAATTATCAATTTATAAGTATCGTAATTCTCCCAAATAATAATAGCTAACACTTAATTAGTACTTACTATATGCCAGGCACTGTTTTGAACACTTTATATATTTTAATTAGTTTTAATCCTCACCATAATTTTATGAAGTAAGTATACATTATTATAACATTTTAAAGGCGAGGAAACTCAGACACACAACTATTAAATGACATGTTCAAGATTATAGAGCTAGCAAGAGGTGGAGCTTGGATTTAAATCCAGGTAGTCTTGCTCCAGAATCCCACAATCCATTCTCTTAACAAATACACTACATAATTTAGTCAAGTAAGCAATCATTTTGCACAATGTTTTCAGGTTTCTTAAAGTCACATTTACAAACAACTTCAGATGCTTCTTGGATGAGAATATTCAAACAGATATATTTGACTATTCATTGATTCTAAGATTTCAACAGAATTCAGTACATAAATCAGAGAGAGCTGTGTTTTCAGACACATCTCAGAACTAATATGCATCTATTATCAATGGTGAGAAGCGGACTTGGCCCAATGGATAGGGCATCTGCCTGCCACATGGGAGGTCCGCGGTTCAAATCCTGGGCCTCCTTGACCCATGTGGAGCTAGCCCGTGCGCAGTGCTGATGTGCGCAAGGAGTGCTGTGCCACACAGGGGTGTTCCCCACGTAGGGGAGCCCCACGCACAAGGAGTGCGCCCTGTAAGGAGAGCCGCCCAGCGCCAAAAAAAGCGCAGCCTGCCCAAGAATAGCGCCGCAAACACTAGAGCTGACACAACAAGATGACGCAACAAAAAGAAACACAGATTCCCGGTGCCACTGATAAGGATAGAAATGGTCAAAGAAGAACATACAGCGAATGGACACAGAGAGCAGACAACTGGGGGAGAAATAAATAAAAATAAATCTTTAAAAAAAAAATCAATGGTTAGCTTAGAAAAGATAAATTTTTAAAACATATTGTGAACTATCATTAAAATCTTATTTAGCATACAGCAATTAAATATTCATTAATGACTGAATAATTAGTCATTATTATAATGACTAATGTAACTCATTATAAAAACAACTAAATCTTATCTGTCCTTAGGACTCTTTGTGGCATTTGCTTTTGTTGATCCCATCCTATTTCTTATGATTCATGACATTATTTTTCTTGTTTATTTTTCTTGTTTATCCATTTGTATTTCAGTTACTTTTCTTTCCCACTCTTCTCTTGGTTCTCTTCCATTTCTTCTCTTTAAAAATATCAGTATTTTCCAGGGCTCTATCCCTGACCCATAAATGATTGCTGGGTGTCCTCATCTAAATTCAAAACTTTACCATGTTTCGACTAAAGATTCTCAAATTAACACTTTCAGCCCACATCCATCTGCTGATCTCCGAGCCTACTAAAATCTCTACTTGGATTTCTCATAGGCACCTTATACTCACTATATTCAAAACCAAAACTATCATCTTAGCTCCTAAACTACTTCTTTGTGGCCTATTTCATTAAATGTCACTATCACCCATCCAATTGTTAGGGAAATTGAGATTCATTTTTGCTTACACTTATCATTCATAGCCAATCAGTAATAGAAGTCCCAAATTACACCTCTTTAATACTATTAACTTCCCTTCTCTCCATTCCCATTGTGCATGTCTTAGTTCAGGCACCTATCACAACTACCCTGCTATTCTAATTTCCAGTTCAACTGCCCTGTAATCAAATTCTCCTGAGGTGCACATGTGATCTTTCTGAAATACATGTCTTATGAGAGCACTTTCTTATATAAAATCATTCAAAAGCTCCTCATAGTTTACAGAATGTAGTTCAAACCTCTTGGTAAGCCCACAAAACCTTCATGATCTGATTAATGCATGCCTCTCTAACCTATCTCCTTATCATTATCCCATAATGACCTGTTATTTCCAAATATAGTGAAAAAAAAATCTTATAGTTCCTCGAAATCACCAGGCTGTTTCATGTTTCTGTGTCTTTGCACATGAAGTTATCTATACCTTGAATATTACTTCCATTCCCTGTTTAGTTAATTCCTACCTGGCCTTCAACATTTAACTCCTTTTATTAGCTAAATGACAATTTATGGGGACAATCTAAGCATCATTTGTAAATGGGGGTGAGTACATATTTACTAAGATTATTACAATTACTAAATGAGATTACTCACATAAAGACAGACAGCCCACACACAAGAGAAGGCACAAGAGCAAGAGCAAGTTTGGTAGAGGTCCTAGCATGGAGTAATAAGCATTCAATACTATTCAGTGTTAATTAATTTTGAATAGAGAAAATGGCAGAAAAAGAAATGCAGAATCACACTGCTCATTATCAACATACATGCACCCCCTGTAACTTTATCTGATCACACGTATGTAGATGGGTACCCCAGTGGCAATACCAAAAGACGTAAGTTAAAAAGTAATTAGAAAATGGAACATAAGACTAACAGAGATAGATGAAATTTACCAACAACCCATTTTAAATCTTAATTTTTATAATTAATTTGATTGTTATTCACCAAAATTTAATTCCAACAGCTAAATAACTAAGTTTCAAAACAGTAATTAAAAATGATTAACAGTTTCAAGTAAAAAATACAACCAATGAAACTCACTGTGAAATGTTTTAGACCAGTTTAAGGAATTGTGTTGAACTCTACAATACTTTAATATGTTTGTTGTTTTGCAAAGTTGTGATCCTCCTTTAAAAAGAATGAAGTGAAATCATTCTGAGTCATTCTGAATCTCAGATCAACTAAAAAAGTGACCTAAATTCAAACTGCTAGAAAAATAACAGAGATTCCAACCCTGGAGTGTTTAATTCCAGAGCCATACTGTTTCCACTAATTCTCAGTTTGAATTGACAGTTAATATGTAACATGGGCTATGGAGCTGGATTGTGTTCAAATTTTGGCTCTATGTCTTACTATGTGGTCTTGGGCAAAGTACTTGTGTGACTCCATTTCCTCATCTGTAAAATGGAAATAACAACATTGCTTACACTCCTATAGTGGAGGATTACTGCAACAAAAAAAGGAACTAATCTAGGCAAAGTGTTCAGAATATTTCCAGGCATAGATTTAATCATTAAGATGTTGATCATTATCAATAAACCAAGAGAGTACTAGAGGAAAAACTATAAATTACCTTCAATAATTAGGATTTAAAACTTCAAGTATTCATTATTCAAGAACAAATGAAAATACAATACGCCCAAAGCAATGGCAAAACTTGAAGTATCTTGTAATTAGGAGTGGGATAAATGAAACAAATAGCTTTAACTGAAACTTCGTAATTAAGAATTTTTGGCACATTACCCCATTTGATACAAGGTTAATCTATATTAAATTAAATTAATCTAGGTTTAACTATTCCAAATAAATCATTATTATGTCTTTAGAAGATACTAATTACTATCTATCATAATAGGGAGTAATTAGCGATACAAAATGCTAGGAAAAAGATCCTCCTTAGTTGTGTTATCATTAGTATATAAACTCTTTAAGAATGACAAATATTATAGTTGTCAACCAATACGCTGATTTGTATCACTTAAAGTGATTTAATATCACTTAAAGGGACATGTATAATATACAAAATAGAAGGGCACCTAAAAAACAGTGTTCACTGAAACAAAATTTAAAATATTCACTTCACCCATCTTTAAAAACACAATGGAAGAAAAGAAACAAGATAATGATTATCCATTTTATATGCCAAACAATTTATTTCAAGTATTTTCAAGATGGTTTGATTTCAAAAATTTGGGGGGAAATGATTGAGCACTATTTTTTTTTAAATGCTGAAAAGGCATAGCAGAATGCTACTGTATTCCATAATTGCCATAACTACCACAAATATATTTTACATATACACCAAGAAATAATATGGAAAAATTAAAAATTACGTAGAAAAATAATAAATGCCACTTAATTATATTAATTACCAAAAGATCAGTAGTTTCTGAACTATCCGAATTAATATCGAATTCAAAGACCATTTTTCTCTTTTTATTACTTTCTTCAATGGATAAATTCTGATTTTCTTTTTGCTGTAGTTTTACTTTTGTTGGTGTCTTCACAGTATATGCCTATCCAAAAATAAAAACAATACATTATCACATAAAGGATATATTATTTTAAAAGAACTTAATAAACCATTTCAGGGCAATTTAGCAATCAAGAAATACCCATTATTACAGAAAGGTATATGAGGCAGAAATTTTGGGTAAGAATTTAAAATGTACAGATGTTAGATGTTTTTATACTAGAAATTTTAAAACTTGCTTCAAACTTTGTAATAGTATATTTTCTTCCCTTCTTTCAACTTAATGAAGAAAATAATGGCAAAATAAATAAAAAGGTGGAAATAAAAAGGGGTATAAGCAAAGTATACACATATGCTACTGAAGTTAACTTGGTATCAAAACAAATATGAGAACCAGCAAGATGGCAGTGGAGTAAGGAGCTCCTAGAGTCAGCTCCTGCTACAGGGCAGTTAGCAAACACCCAGAGCTCTCTGGAGCTAGCTGAAGCACCTATATGGGGGCTCCAGGAGGCCAGAAGAGCATCCTGCCACATCCTTGAAGGAATGGAAGGAGGAGCCTGCCCGTCTGCAGAGAAGACTTGTAAGTAGAGGCTCCATGCCCCGGAGGCCGGTGCCCATCCTCCACTGGAGGCACAAACCACCTCAGGAGCTATTCCGCAGCTGGAATTGAAAGTTCCACTTCCCCAAAACAGGGGAGGAAGAGACAGTTGGGCACCAACTTCAGCTATGATGAGGAAATTCAGTGGCTACAGTATGATCCTGAGAACAGTTAAGGTTAGAGCCTGTCCAGGTCAGAAGGAGGCCAGAAGCCTTCATCTGAACTCCGCGCCTGGCAAGAGGGGAAGTGGGGCAGACTGAGGATCCCAGTGCTGATGGGGACTGGCTTCTTTCCACCCAGATCAGATTGCAGGTCTAGCCTAGGTCCCAGTGCCACCTCCAGCAGTGAGGAAGCTGCAGGGACCTGCGCCAGCCTCTCCGGGAAATTACTGGCCAAGCCACAGAGGCCAGTGATTATTCTACTGTGCCAGCACAAGCTGCCCCAGGAGCTGCTCTGTGACGGGAATTGGAAGCTCCGTTTCCCAGAAACAGGGAAGGAGGAGACGGTTGACTGCCGATTTCAGCTACTGATTGGTAGACTTGGCTGGCTAAGAGATAACCCTGGGAACAGCTGGGGTGAGAACCAGCACAAGTCAGAAAGAGGCCAGTAGCCTCCATTCTGACTCTGCCCCCAGCCAGAGGGGAAGCCAGGCTGACAGTTTCTTTCACACAGATCAGCCTGCAGCCCACCTAGCAGCCCACCTCTGGCAGGGAGGAGGCTGAGGAGCCCTGCACCAGCCTGTACAGGTAACTGCAGGGAACTTTGGCTGGAATAGACTGAAATCAGAAGTCTACCAGGGCACCTGCAGTCATCTTGGACCCGCACTACACAGATTGCTGCCCACACCTGCAGCTCCATCCCTGCCCCAGGTAGGGGAGAAAGGGGTGTGAAGCTTCATCAGTCTCTCTGGGCAACTACAGTCTAGGCCTGCACTTGGATTATTCCACATAGCTATGACTCTGTCCCTACCCTTGGCAAAGGAGAAAGTTAGAAGAAGATTCATTGGTCCCCGGTGCAATGAGGGCAGCTTGAGCCCCTACAGCTTATAGCACCAATTACATGCTTGGCTCCTACTGCATAACCAGCAAGGCAGAAATGACAGGAAGCCCTAAACTAGAAAGAAAAACTGCACCCAGAAAAAATACTCTAGTAAGCCAGATGCGAAGACACCAACAAAAAATTACAATCCACATCAAGAAACAGGAACCTAGGGCCCAGTAAAAGGAACAAGGGAAGCCTCCAGATGACATAAAAGAGTTAAGACAACTATTTATAGATATTCAAACAAATCTCCTTAATAGATTCATTGAGATGGCTAAAGAGATTAAGGATATTAAGAAGACACTGGATGAGCACAAAGAAGAATTTGAAAGCATAAATAGAAAAATAGCAGACCTTATGGGAATGAAAGGTGCAATCAATGAAATTTTAAAAAAATTGGAATCATATAATAGCAGATTTGAGGAGGCAGAAGAAAGGATTGGTGAGCTCGAAGAAATGGCCTCTGAAAGTGAACATACAAAAAAAGAGAAGAATGGAAAAAATTGAACAAGGTCTCAGGGAACTAAATGACAGCAAAAGATGAGCAAACATATGTGTCATGGGTGTCCCAGAAGAAGAGAAGGGAAAAGGGGCAGAAGGAATATTTAAAGAAATAATGGTAGAAAATTTCCCAACCCTATTGAAGGATATAATATTGCTGTCTAAGAAGCACAATGTACTCCCATCTGAAAAAATCCAAATAGACCAACTCCAAGACACATATTCATCAGAATGTCAAAGGCCAAAGACAAAGAGAGAATTCTGAGAGCAGCAAGAGAAAAGCAATGCAAAACATATAAGGGATACCCAATGAGATTAAGTGCTGATTTCTTACCAGAAACCATGGAGGCAAGAAGACAGTGGTCTGACATATTTAAGATACTACAAGAGAAAAACTTTCAGCCAAGACTCTTATATCCAGCAAGACTGTTTTTCAAAAATGAGGGCAAAATTAGAATATTCACAAATCAACAGAAACTGAGAGAATTTCTAAACAAGAGACCAGATTTTCAGGAAATACTAAAGGGTGTGCTAGAGCCTGAAAAGAAAAGACAGGAGAGAGGGGCCTGGAAGAGAGTCTAGAAATGAATATTATATTCAATAAAAGTAACTAAAAGCGTCAAAAGAGTGGTGAAAATAAAATATGACAGATAAAACCCAAATAGGAATAAACTTAACCAATAATGTGAAGCACTTGTATTCAGAAAACTGCAACTCAATGTTAAACAAATGAAAAAAGTCCTAAATAACTGGAAGTACATTGCATGCTCATGGATTGGAAGACTAAATATCATTAAGATGTCAAATCTACTCAAATTGATATACAGATTTAATGCAATACCAATAAAAATTCCACCAGCCTTGAAGAAAAACGTGAAAACACGATCATTAAATTTATTTGGGGGAAGCGGATTTGGCCTCATGGATAGGGCGTCTGCCTACCACATAGGAGGTCCAAGATTCACACCCAGGGCCTCCTGATCCGTGTGATGAGCTGGTCCATGCACAGAGCTGATGCACACAAGGAGTGCCGTGCCACGCAGGGGTGTCCCCCACATAGGGAAGCCCCATACTCAAGGAGTGAGCCCTGTAAGGAGAGCCACCCCGTGCGAAGACAGTGCAGCCTGTCCAGGGTGGCGCCACACATACAAAGAGCTGACGCAGCAAACTGATGCAACAAGAAGAGACACAGCTTGCTGGTGCCGCTGAGAAGAATCCAAGCAGACACAGAACAACATAGTGAATGGACACAGAGAGCAGAAAACTTGAGGGTAGGGGCAGGGAAAGGGAGATAAATAAAAAATAAATCTTTTTTAAAAAAAGGCAAAAAGACTTGAAAAGACAATTGTCCAAAGAATAAACACAAATGGCAAATAAACACATGAAAAAATTTTCACATCACTAGTGATTAGGGAAATTCAAATCAAAACTTCAATGAGATATCATTTCACTCATGTTAGACTGGCCACTATTAAAAATTCAGAAAACTATAAATGTTGGAGAGTATGTGGAGATATAGGAACACTTACCCACTGTTGGTAGAAATGTAGAATGGTACAGCCACTGTGGAAGACTGTTTGTCAGTTCCTAAGTAATTTAAATATATACTTGCCAGGTGACCTGGCAAAACAATACTAGGTATATACTCAGAAGAACGGAGAGCAGAGACACAAACAGACATCTGCACCCCAATGTTCATAGTGGCATTACTTATGATTGCCAAGTCTGGAAACCACCCAGGTGCCCATCAACTGATGAATGGATAAAGAGATTGTGGGGAAACGGACTTTGGCCCAGTGGTTAGGGCGTTCGTCTACCACATGGGAGACCCGCGGTTCAAGCCCCGGGCCTCCTTGACCCGTGTGGAGCTGGCCCATGTGCAGTGCTGATGCGCGCAAGGAGTGCCGTGCCCCACAGGGGTGTCCCCCGCATAGGGGAGCCGCATGTGCAAGGAGTGCACCCATGAGGAGAGCCGCCCAGCGCGAAGGAGGGAGCAGCCTGCCGAGGAATGGCGCCACCCACACTTCCCGTGCTGCTGACGACAACAGAAGCGGACAAAGAAACAAGACGCAGCAAAAAGACACAGAAAACAGACAACCAGGGGAGGGGAGGGGAATTAAATAAATAAAAATAAATCTTTAAAAAAAAAAAAAAGAGATTGTGGTGTACACACATGATGGAATATTATGTAGTGATAAGAAATGAAGTTGTGAAGCATATGACAACATGGATGAACCTGGAGGTGAAACAAGGCAGACACAAAAGGACAAATACTATATAATTGTGATAATATGAACTAAATATATTATATAAACTCATGGAGTTAATAATTCAAAAATAGAAGGAATGGAAAGATAGAAAATGGAAAGCTGAGGGTTAACTTGTGCAGAACTGGTAGAAGGTTGGCTGGAAATCAATGGAAATGGTAAAAACACATCATGTTGTTTGTGACTATCAGAGTTACTAAATAGGTATGACCGGTTGAAAGGGAAAGTCTAAGGACATGTATATTGCAGAAGGAAAGCTAAAAAATGTAACATGAGACTGTATAGATAGTGAAACCTCATGTAAACTATAAATATGGGTGATAATGCACATATAATACTGTTTTTACAAAATATAAATACAAATATATTAGAGAGAAGGAAACAGAATAGAAGCTATGTATGGCAGGGGAAGCACAGAATGTTTGATAGGTAATGAGGTTTTTTCCGTTTATCTGGTTTTTATTATTATTGGAATAACAAAAATGCTCTTAAAATGACTGAAGTGGTGAATGTACAACTAGGTGTTATACCAAATACCACTGACTGTACACTTTAGATGGATTTATGCTTTATTAATATGTACCAACAAAACTAATTTGTTTTAAAAAATTGAAATCATACATTGTATGTTTTCCAACCACAATGGAATGAAGCTAGAAATCAGTAACAGAAAATACACAAATAGGTGGAAATTAAGCAACATATTCTCAAGCAACCAATGGATATCAGAGGAAATGAAAAGGGAAATACCTTGAGGCAAATGGAAATGAAAAAATACCACATACCAAAAATTATGCAATGCAGCTAAGCAGTGCAGAGATTAAAATTTATTGCTCTAAACATTTAAATTTTAAAAAGAAAAAAAAAACACATCAAATGAGAGACTAACATCAAAACTGGAAGAAATGAAAAGGACAGCAAACTAAACCCAGAGCAAGCAAAAGGAAGGAAATAACAAAGATTAGATAAATGAAATAGAAAACAAAACAAAAAAACTATGAAGAGAATCAACAAAACCAAAAGTTGGTTCTTTGGGAAAAAAAAAATCAATTAACATGACAAACCTTTAGCTATCCTGATAGGCTGAAAAAAAAAAAAGGATTGAGAACACAACTAAAAATAGAAAACAAAAGGGGTCATTACTACTGACCCCAGAGAAATAAAAAAGACTATAAGAGGATACAATGAACAACTATATGCCAATAAATTTACATAAACTAGATGAATGGACAAATTCTTAGAAACACAGAAACTACCTACACTGCCTCAAAAAGAAACAGAAGATTTCAACAAATGAATTTCTACTAAAGAGGCTAATCAGTCATCAAAAACTTCCTAACACAGAAAAGCCCAATACCAGATGGCTACACAGCAAAATTTTACCAGACATTCAAAGAAGACATAATTCCAATTCAGCTCAAAGTCTTCAAAAGAATTGAAGAGAAAGGAGTACTCCCTAATTCATTCTATAAGGACAATATCACCCTCATACCAAAACCAGATAAAGATACCACAAGAAAAAACCAATATCTCTTATGAATATAGATCAAAAATCCTGAACAAAGTACCAGCAAACCAAACCCAACAGCACATTAAAATTATACACATCTGGAAGTGGATTTGGCTCAACTGATAGAGCATCCACCTACCACATGGGAGGCCCAGGGTTCAAACTCAGGGCCTCCTGGCCTGTGTGGTGAGCCGGCCCAAGTGCAGTGCTAATGCGCACAAGAAGTGCCATGCCACACAGGGGTGTCTCCAGTGTAGGGGAACACCACATGCAAGGAGTGCATCCTTCAAGGAGAGCCGCCTGGCACATAAAAAACACAGCCCGCTCAGGAGCAGTGCTGCACACATAGAGACCTGATGCAGCAAGATGATGTAACAAAAAAGAGACACAGATTCCTGGTGCCACCGAGAATGCAAGTGGATGCAAAAGAACACACAGCAAATGGACACAGAGAGGAGACAAAGGTGGGGGCAGGGAAGGGGAAAGAAATAAATAAAAAATAAATTAAAAAAAAAATTATTATACACCATGATCCAATGGGATTTACCTCAAGTATGAAAGGTTGGTTCAACATAAGAAAAGCAATTAATGTAACACACCACATTAATACAATGATCATGATTATCAGAATTGATACAGAAAAGGCATTTAACAAAATCCAGTACCCGTTCTTAATAAAAACACTTAGAACACTAGGAATAGAAGGAAACTTCCTCAACATTATAAAAGGCATAAATTAAAAACCCATAACTAACTTTATATTTAATAGAGAAAGACTGAAAGGTTTCCCCCAAGAACAGAAACAAGACAAGAATGCCCACTGTCACCACCTGTATTGAACACTGTACTGCAAGTTTTTAACAGAGCAATTAGGCAAGAAAAAGAAAAGACATTCAAATAGAAAGGAAGAAGTAAAACTTTCCCTATCTGTAGATGATATGATTCTATACGCAGAAAATTCTGAAAAATCCACAACAAAGCTCCTAGAACTTTAATAAACAAATCCAGCACAGTAGCAGGGTATATGATCAACACAGCAAAATCAGTAGTTTTTATATTTACAAACAATAAACAATCAGCAGAAGAAACCAAGAAAAAAATTAAATTCACGGTAGCAAATAAAAGAATCAAATATCTACGAATAAATCTTATCAAGGATGTTAAGGATTTTTGTACACAGAAAACTATAAAGCATTTCTAAGAAACCTAAATATATGGAAAGACATATTGTGTTCACGGACTGGAAGACTAAATTTCATTAAGATGTCAATAATACCCAAATCAATTTGTAGATTTCAACACAATACCAATCAAAATCCCAATAAACTTCTTTGCAGAAATGGAAAAGCCAGTCATCAAATTTATATGAAAGGTTAAGGGGCCCTGAATAGCTAAAGTCACTTAAAAAGAAGAATGAAGTTGGAGGAATCATATTTCCCAATCTTAAAATTTATTACAAAACCATAGTATGAAAAGATTTTGAATATGTGTGATACCTTAAACAAGTGTATTAGATAATAGAAACCAGGAGTCTAAATATTCTTAATTTCCAAACTGATACCAGAATCTTACATTTTAACTTTTAAAAATTAAAAAATTAAAATAAAATTAAAAATGACAGCAACCAACCTTTGGTAATGGTGTAGATAAAGTACTTTTGGCAGATGTCCAAAGATAATCTCTTTTATTTTTGGATTTGCCATGATCAGCTGATGTGAAATTCTGAGATGTACTTTGTGAAGGAGCTGCTTTAGAATCAAATTTCCAATAACTAGTTTCAGGAGTTTCCAATAAAGTTGTCTGTGTTTTCTATATTGAACAACAAAAGTGAATAAAATCATAATTAAATGCCATTTTAATTATTTATTTCTTTAATTAAAGTGTAGCAACTAGAATAAATAATACTAAAGTAAATGAGAATCTATCCAAAAATGTATTAGTTGAAAACTTTGAATAAATTACACTTAGTCTCTGTCATTTTGCTTGCCCATTTAAGATAAAAATGGCATCTGCTCCCTCTATGTCTTCTCAGAGCTGCTGTGAAAACAAATATGTCAACTCTTGATATAACCATAAATTGAGGATACTCTAGATAACAAATCTCAATAATCTCAATTATGGTAGCAAAAAGCCTTACCTTGTGGTCCAATCCAAGACCCTGAAGACCAGAGTGCAATATAATATATTCTCATACTCATTCATGCACGCTCTCTTATGCATTCATACTTTCTCTCATCTATAGAATAGCCTTTTCCCATCCTCAGCCTTATACCCACTCCCCAAATAAAAATAAGAGAAAATTATGAAAGTAAGGAATTAGAGGCATTTTCAGGAAAATTTGAGAAAGTGGCTATTTGCTTCAAATACAAAAGTAGAACTGCTAATTTACTCTAAACACAGACAATATTTCAACTCAATTTCCTTAGTTTACTTTCTCTCTACTTTTGTATTCAGCTTCTTTCAGCACCTGGCCTAGCTTTCTAGTTGCTTTAGTGAAATCCTACATAACTTTTACCACTTTCTTCATTCACCACCATCTCCATGAAGATAATCATAACAGTCAGTCACATGGAAAAATTTAACACAAAAAAGGGCTACAAGGACAGTACTCTCAAAAGCTTAGTGGCTCAATTTGTAGTAAGTTTAAATTAGGAGGATATAGGGTATAGGATTAAGAGGTAACTGTGTATACTATAAACACAGTGGTCTAGGAGCCAAGTAATATGCTCTTTTTCTCCTGGCTGTTTTACTATCTCACAGGATGATTTTAAATAAATCACCAAGTATCTCCAGGTTCAAATTTATCCACCTATAAAATAAGGAAGGAGCTAATAAAATGAGATGATTTGGAAGTTTCTTGCCCATCTCTAGTCTGTCACGTCATAATCTTTTTTCCAGCAGGTAGGAATTTTGGTGGCACTCTTTTTCCAGAGTTGTATTTCTCTCCTTCTTCCTACATATTTCGACCATCTTTGATGACACAATTTTTGAAAGCAAATTTTCTGCTTTCTGGATTCAATAGGAGTCATGCCCTGATCTTCAAAATGTAACTGTTTAGTGGACAGTTTTCCCGCCCGATGATGGCAACCTAAAGTCATTGCACCACCTTGTGGTTATGTCTGAAATAGACATTTTCCTTATAGCCAGAGAAAATGCATCGATTCTAAAATAATGAAATATCAGGGGGAAATGGAAAGACAAATGAGTATATATGGCTAAGAGTCTTCAAAAAAGAGTCAGGAAGTCATCAGAGGGGTCACACTTAGGCACGCCTCAGCAGGATAAGAATCAGGAAGTCATGAGAGGGGTCACACTTAGGCACGCCTCAGCAGGATCCCAGAGACAGTTGAAGTAGATACAACCCCAGATACTGGTGCTCCTGAGGGCTATGGAGACACACAGGTTCTACGATCATGGCAGTTGGCTCTAGAGTTCAGTGCCTTGTCAGTGAGCCTTACTTTGGAATTTGTGTTCCTGAGTGTGATGGAGTTGGACTCAGATGTGAACTTTCTACACATGCCTCTTCTGTCACTTTTACTGAACCTGTGGTTGGTGGTGGGGTTGTTGTATACCTAGGAAACTTGAATCTCTGGACTGGCCACGTGCCAGCTGGGCCTGAGCCTCAGCAGAGTAGCAGCTCCTACTCTCCAGTTTGTTGGACTTGCACAGGTTGGCTAACAGGGAGGTGAAGATGGTCAACTACCACACCAGGGAACTGAGAATGCCTGCAACTCCAAGCAGAAGAATAGCATCCATCAACCATGTGGGATCTAAGCCCCCTCTCGATATAGAGGGATATCACCAATCCAGGGTCCACAGGATGGAGGAATAAAATATGGATTAGAGTGAATTTACTGGTATTCTACTATAGAACTATTGTGACTTGTAATGGAAGAAACTGCAGCATTGATCTGGAGAAAGTGGCCATAGTAGTTGCGGAGGGCAGGGAGAGGGAAGAAGAGATGAGATGTAGGGGCATTTTCAGGACTTGGAGTTGTCCTAAATGATATTGCAGGGACAGATGCTGAACATTATATATCCTGCCATAACCCACTGAATATACTGGGGGAGAGTGCAAACTACAATGTAAACTATAATCTATGTGTTGCAGCAGTGCTCCAAAATGTATTCACCAAATGCAATGAATATGCCACAATGATGAAAGAGGTTATTGATGTGGGAGGAGTGTGTGTGGGGGTGAGGTGTGAGGTATGTGGGAACCTCTTACATTTTTTAATGTAACATTTTTTGTGATCTATGTACCTTAAAAAAAGACAATTCAATTTTTTAAAAAACAGAAAAAAATTAATGAAATACATGAAATACATGTAACATTGATATATATACCTTATAAAAAAGACAATTTAATGTAAATAAATAAAAACAAAAATAATGAAATATCCCTTTTCATAATACATCATGGAAACATATATACTTTCCTACAAGTTGCATTATTTTATTAATATTATATTCCAAGTTATGCATATATACATTCACCGTTTTCTCTGCTGTGTTTTTTTAAACACTTATCCAGTGTTTGCTATGTGCCAAGCACGATTTTGGGTACTTTACAAATATTATTTCATTTATTCCTTTTAACAACTTAAGGAGAAAGGTGCTATTATTATCTCTTTTTATATGAGGAAACTGATGCATGGATAAGTAACGTGCCCAGATGCAAAAATGTTTGGTAAACTTGCAATATTTCAATAGCAAATGAAAGCCTAGTTAACTTTTTTCATTTCTTTTATCATTTTCTCATTTGCAACTTATCTATCCAGACTCCCAGATAAGATAAAGGGCACTTATTAGTCTACTTGATAACAGATACAAATAAAGGGCATATATAACTGTAATTATATATATAAATAAAAATAACTCTATAAGAACATATAATACAAACTTTCATTATATGAACACATACTAAATTTAGAAAAGAAAATTAGAGCTTAGCCAATTTTTTTCAAAAGACACTTCCCTAAGAATATATCTAAGACTGCTGACTAATTTTATTAAGATGATAATTTTTCCAAATATAACGTTTTCAAGTGTCTAGCACAGTGTCTGGGACCTATGAGGTATTCAATATTCTTTTCTAGGTTCAATCTGTTTTTTTTTCTTCCCTTTCTTTGTACACAAATGTAACAAAATCGTATCATTGTCTCTAATAACTGACCTGTTCCAAGATTGTCTTTCAGTTTAACTATAATCAAAGCAGCTTCTGTGGGAACTTAGGAGACTAAACATTATTGTGTATAAAGAATAAAATTAGCATTTTAACCAAAATTTGCAAGAAAAAACTGTTCAGTAATAATCTTATATTACCAAATGAGTTAGATGCTAAGGGATATTTTTCTTCCCTAACTACGGTCCTCCTTCCACATGTAGAAAGCAGAACTAGGGTAACATTCTTAATCTTTCCCCTTCCTTAGTAAAAAGAACAATAATTTATAGTGACTGGTGAATTTGGAAACAGATTCTAGGTTGCTTCCTTTTCTTCTTCCTGGGAACTAAAGGAAGCACACATTCTCCTGTGCTAAGTTTTACCCAAGAGCAGGTCATCAAGTGGATTACATGTACCCCAGTCCAGCTCTATCAGACAGAGTAGTTACATCTGTTTATTTAGGAATTTCAAAATTAGGAAATCATCTTGCCTACAAATATAAGTCACATTCTCCAATATTAGTTATCAGTAATAAAAAGATTATTTTGATTCTCCTTTGTCTTTCCCAATTGGTTCAGAACTTAAGTAAGGAACATAGGATGTTATTTATTGGGCTCCCTCTAAACCAACATTAGACATAATCTAAATATAAGATCTTGAATTTTAATGAAAAATTTTGCCTCTAAAACTACAAATTTGTCAAGAGAGAAATACAGAAGTACCTAATTTAAGATAATACTGCAATAAAGATTATACAGAAAGAATGAAAACTTCTCTTTAAATTTACCAATTACAAGTGCTTTAAAATTTTTAGCTAATGCTTTTTAATTATTAAATAGCAAGAAACAATCAGGAAAGGAAACTGTGTGAAATATTTAAAACATTCTTTCTTACTTACGAACAAAGAATTATTTATAAGTACAGATGTTTAGAAATGACTTGGTTATAGGAAAATTAAAAGAATTATATAAAACTCTTACCTTGTCCTTTTTTTCTTTGAGAGCAACGGTGTTTTCTTTTGCTTCTCTTTTGAATTTTTCCTAGTGAAAATGAATATCAAGTACATAAACCATAATCATTACTATTGTCAAATGAATTTTCATATCATCAAAATAATATTTTCCAAGAAGTACCAAAACAAAGAAAGAAAATGACTTTTAAATCTTATATCATATGAATTTTGGTGATCTAAGACTCTTCTGAAGCTGACATTATGTTGGGATTCACTTTACGGGAAGTTTTGGATCACAGAGTGGTTCAACAATGGCAGCGGAGGAATACTGATATGGGATGTTATTGACAGGATATATATGGTTGACAGGGAGCTATACAGGGCATATGCCCAGGGTATATGGTAATGTCTATATATACTCATAGTGGAAACAATTAAAAACAACAGCTGGGGGGGTACTGGGCTCCTGGCCGGGGGGTCACTGCTGTGGGCCCTGGGAGAGCAGCGGCAATCCTCCAGGTGCAACGGCAAGAACCAGGAAGGAAGGAGGGCCCAACAGTGGGCTCTTGATACTAATGGCTACACTTTTGGGCCTATGCACCTGCAATAAGAACAAGGCCTAGAGTAGCATTGTGCCTGGGGGTTTCCTCCTGACAGCCTTCATGTTACTCAAATGTGGCCACTCTCACAGCCAAACTCAGCGTGTAGATGCGATGCATTCCCCCCAGCGTGGGACACGACACCCGGGGATGAGCCTCCCTGGCACTGAGGGATCACTACCACATACCAGCTGAAGAAGCAACTAGAAAATGACCTTGAATTAAAGATTCAATGCAGAACAGCAGAATATACCTGTCTACATATAATAACATGACTTCGGGAAGTGGTTTGACCTAATGTAAGGGGGAAATGGAAAGGAGAAATGAGATTATAAGGCTGTGAGTCTCTAAAAAAGAGTCTGGAGGTTGTCAGAAGGAATACCCCTATGTACAACTGAACAGAGTCTAAGAGACAGATAAGGTAGATACAACCCCAGGTATTGGTTCTTTTGAGGGATAAAGAGACCCACGGGTTCTATGGTCATGGCAGAAGGGGTTCACTGCCATGACAGATGGCCCTTCTTTGGAGCTGGTGTTTCTGCGTGATGGAAATGGACTCAGAGGGGATCTCTTTTCACAAGACTTGCATGCTACTTTATTGGAATTGTAGTTGGTGCTGAGTTTAAGATATATGTAGGGGATTTGAATCTCTGGACTGATAATATGACACCCAGGCCCAGAGCCTCAACAGACTTCAGCTCCTACACTTTGACTTATTGGACTTACTCCACTCAGCTAACATGGAGTTGAAGAAGGTCAACCACCACAACATGGAGCCTAGAGTGTCTACAACTAGAAGCGGGAAGAGTGCATCCAGTATCCATGTGGAAACTAAGCCCTCACTTGACATAGGTGTGCAATGGACACAACCAATCCAATGTCCACAGAGGAAATGTGAAATGGGTGTGGGAACGGTAGCCATGGGGGCTGCTGCGTGTGGGGAACGGGAGGAAGAGATGAGATGTGGAGGCGTTTTCGGGACGTGGAGTTGTCCTGGATAGTGCTTCACGGACAATTACGGGACACTGTAGATCCCCCCAGGGCCCACTGGATGGAACGTGAGAGAGTCTGGGCTATGATGTGGACCACTGATTATGGGGTGCAGTGATGCTCAGAGATGAACTTACCAGGTGCAATGGATGTATCACGATGATGGGAGAGAGTGTTGCTGTGGGGTTGAATGGGATCTCATATATTTTTTTTAATGTAATTAAAAAATAATAATAAATAAATATTTTAAAAAATAAATCTTATATCATAATGAAAAGAAAAAAGAAAAACTAATTCCTTTCTATAGTAGGTTGTTTTTTAAAAAAAGATTTATTTACTTATTTATTTTCTCCCCTCGTCCTCCCCCTCCCCCACCTTGCTATTTTTGCTGGCTGTGCCCATTTGTTATGTGATCCTCTGTTTCTATTTCTTTTCTTGTCTTCTCATCCCTCTCCTCTAGGATTTAATCCTGGGACCTCCGATGTGGAGAGAGTTTCCCGATCAATTGCACCACCTCAGTTCCTGGTCTCTGCTGTGCTTCACCTTGATTCTCCCCCTCATCTCTCTTTTGCTGCATCATCATTTGGCTGTATGACTTACTTGCACAGGCACTGGCTCACTGTGCGGGCACTCAGCTCGCCATGCAGGCACTGGCTCCCCGTGTAGGCATGGCTTACCAGGCAGGCACTCACATGGGCACTCGGCTGGCCATGCAGGCACTCAGCTCATTGACTGCATGCACCCACATGTGCACTTGACTTGCCACACAGGCACTGGCTTGCTGCGCAGGCACGCTTTCTCTTCTTCTTCACTAGGAGGCCCCAGGGATCGAACCCAGGTCCTCTACAGTGGTAGGTTTTTTATATGGTTTGATTGTCCATTTTTATTTTTATTTTTCTCTAACGTGTATCTGTGGAATCTTGACTAAATCAATTAAAACACTGAATCTCAGCTTTTTTATTTGTAAAATGAAGTGGATGGGCCAGATTATAAGGCAAGGAATATATACAACTAATCAAACTGTTGATGAAGAGTGCCAAGAATACCAAAAATATTATGGGACTTTAGAGCCAGAATTTACATTTTCCTGACTGTTGAGAAAATATGCATTTCAATTAGACCTTGAATAATGAACAGCTTTCCCATAAGATAAACAGGGATGAGGAATTTAAATGAAAGACTAAAAATCAAAGATAACCACATAAATACAGTGAAGTATAAAATACTTAGGAAATAACACATCTTTTTTTTTTTGGAAAGCCGGGTGTAATATAGAAGCAGTCAAGATTAAAAATGGTGAGGAGAGATGTAGTCAAAACAGGAAGTGTGAAATTCTAGGCTGTAGAATTTCTAGTTTATTCAGTAGGGGGAAAGGTACCTAAAGCCTGGCCTTCAGAAATGAAGACACAGTATGCCTATAACATGGCAGTCACCTGTAGAACAGAATTGTTTCAGTCCCGAGGAGCCCTCAAGCTCTTAGAAAAGGGAAAGTCTCCCAATGTGCAGAACTTCAGGCAAATTGGCCTTGCCTGCCCATGATGTCCATACCAGTATCTATCCTCACTGAATGACCTGTGTACACCATGGTGTCTCTTCCCACAGTGATGCTGCTGACCAGAGCGCTTACTTCCCCATGAAAGATGGCAGTAAGGTGTTTTAACAGTAATAACTATTCTTATTATGTATCCTATCCCACACTAATGGTCGATCTTCAGCAATAGTGACAACTGGGATTTACTCTAAGGGGCTGCAGTGCTATTTTCAAGAATAAAGTAGATTCTCTGAACTAGCAATATTAAACTGACTCATGTTGCTTTAATACCTATCTTGCCTTTTACAGGTATAGGAGGGAGAAAGCACATCTCACTGCACTGCACTATCTCTACAACTCTCACTCTTGCTGGTCTGGAGATCTTACAACAATCTTTTCTGATACAATGCATGATTCTGAGATATGAATTAGCTCATACACAAATTTCTGTCTCTGGTAGTTGCTAATTCAATAGGGATTCCCTAAGATCAAAAGAGATTTGTAGTCTATTAAAGTCCCTGTTTATTCCAAACAATCAAAGTATTCTAGGTCTACCATAGGATTGACTTGAGCCACCACAGTGGAGAATTATAGTCCTGTGCCCAAATTTTAGACCTAAATCAACTTTAAACACTAGGGTTCTTTGAATAAAAAGGGAGCTTGGTACTCTTACAGAAGGACTCTGCAATAATATCACAGATATATAATGCATCCTTCCTACTATCTGGTGCACTGGGGAGAGAAATACTAGGACTGCTGGGGAATTGGACGTTGACTCTACGTTAACACCAATTCTCGGGGGCCAATAATGTTATTCTTTCTCAGTAACCTCAATAATCAGTGTGCAGGTTTATCAGCAGGTGACAAATGGAATTTAATCTGAGTCTACCTCATGGTGATCCCACAGAATCATAAGCCTATCCTGTGGTCATTTCTTCAGATTGGGATGTACAATTTGAATAGCCAAACTCAGTAACTGGCATAATCCACATATTCTGATTCAGAGTGAGAGCTTTTAAGGTTGGAAGCACCAACTGGAAAACCTTGAAACTATCCTTTCATATTAAGTTAGTAAACAAACAAAAAAATACCACATCCCTGAGCAGGGATTAAGATCCCACTAAACGTTAAAATATGCAGGGATGGTGATTTGTGTCCCATAAAAACTATCTACTTTAATTGGAAGCTACAAATGTCAGTCATCAAGTGATATATTGTTTATACCAATAGGCTTACATGTAAAAATGAGGACTGTCATATTGACTGGGATCAAAATTAAGAATTAAGATAAAAGGTATATAAAAAAATTAACTGAATCCATGTAAACATAAAGTTCAAGTTAAAGAGGTGAAGAAATAATGATTAAGAAAAAGAATGTGGGAAGCGGACTTAGCCCAGTGGTTAGGGCGTCCATCTACCACAGGGGAGGTCCACAGTTCAAACCCCAGGCCTCCTTGACCCATATGGAGCTGGCCCACAGTGCAGTGCTGATGCACACAAAGAGTGCCATGCCACAGAGGGATATCCCCTGCATAGGGGAGCCCCACGCACAAGGAGTGCACCCCATAAGGAGAGCCGCCCAGTGCAAAAGACAGTGTAGCCTGCCCAAGAATGGCACCGTACACATGGAGAGGTGACACAAGATGACGCAACAAAAAGAAACACAGATTCCTGGTGCTGCTGATAAGGATAAAAGTGGTCACAAAAGAACATGCAGCGAATGGACACAGAGAGTAGACAACTGGGACAGGGGGCAGGAAGGGGAGAGAAATAAATCTTAAAAAAAAAAAAAGAGAATGTAAGTTTTTATAAATCTTGATAATGTAAAATAAAATAACATCAAAATGCACATATGTAAAAAGAGGAGGTAGAAGAAAGTGTTAAGTATATTATGTAAAACTATAAAGGTAACCAGAGTAATTTAAATTAAGACTATACACACCTTCCAAATCAGCCAAAGTAAAACACACACACACACGAGAAAAAGAAAAGTAGTATTAGAAAGAAATATAAAGGGAAGTTAAGGCTTAAAATGTACAGGGTTCCTATTGGAAGGATGGAAATGTTTTGTTAATGGATGATGGTGATGGAAGCACAACATTGTAAACACAAATGCACTGAAATATATATCTGAATATGATTAAAAATAGAAATGTTAGATTGTATATATGGTAACGGAATGACTTTTTAAAAAAAATTCATGGAACTACACTACACAGTGAACCCTAGTTAAATCATGGACTTTAATTAATAGCACAATTATGAAAATGTGCTATCATCAATTACAACAAATGTTCCATACCAACGCAACGTGTTGGTGGTAGAGTGGTATACGGGAACCCTGTATTCTATGCATGGTTGTTCTGTAAACACACAACTTCTCTAATAAAGGGAAAATGTTAAATGTAAAATGAGATGACAAAATTGATTAAAATACATATATCAATACACATAATCAGGAAAATTAGCCTATTGGAGAAAAAAGACTCTCAGGATACAGACTCATTCAAGATTAAAAGAATAAATAAAAACATGAAACAAACAAAAGATCAAAGTGAGGGTCACAATGTGAATATCAGACAAGACTAATATCAAGGCAAAAAGGACAAAGATAAAGGATATATTCTCCAAGGAACTACTGGCATAAACATTTATATAATAAACAACATTCATCAACATTACAAAGTAAAATTAGTGACAATATGAGAAGAATGGAAACAGATAATGTAGTAAAAAGTCTTAACTCTTCCTTTCTGCTCATGATTGATAAAATTAAAAAAAATACACAAGGAAAGTTAATATAGATGAAATTTAAAAATTAATATAGTAGGTCAAACTTCTTGGTAAAGATGGTAGAGTGAAATGAGATTTCAAATCTTCCTCCCACTAAACTTAACAAAAAGGAAGGATGAAGGGAAGGAGAGAAGAAAAATTTTAAATGACAAAAATAAATTCAACAGCAGAACACACAACCTCATGCCACAATCTCTGATTCTAGTGAGACTTAGCATGAAAGCCATCAAGTACACTTGTGCTGATTTGGTCCTAGTAGGTGTAGCTCCTAATCTTGTCAGTACTTTCACAGTGTTGGTGAAAGAAAGTGAACATATATAAATATAACAATGAGAATAGCTGTCACTAATACCCCTGAATTTGGTGAGGAGAAATCTGATGGGATAAGCATGCAGTTCAGGAAAACAATTCCTTTAAAAATGCCTAGAAATTTAAAAGCAAGAAAAAGTCTAAAGCTTAAAATTTTTGTCTCTCTAGACTGGAGAAAGAAAGCACAACAACCATAATCACACTGAATTAATTATCCTTGCCATTAAACAGAACACACTAGAAATAAAATCAAAAGATTTTTTTAAAAAAAGAAAATATTGTCCTAAAGGAAGAGAAAACACACAAAAAAAGAGATTGAGAACATCAAGTAAATTTTGTCCTTTTCCCTAGCCCTGCCCATCACCCTATACCAAATCATGATATCCTTACCTTTCCCCCCCATAAAATTGAGTGAGTGAAAAAAGACAGCCTGATAAAAGCGACAAAAATAAATATCCACACCTTATTTTCTCAGATGGGCAGACTGGGTCTAAGGCTTCACACTGAGTTTGTAAAAGTATCTGAAGTCTGAGAGCAAAGACATAAAAAAAAAAAGACCAGTATGTCTCAAGAATATAGAAACAGAATACTCCCAAAATATTAGCAAACTGAATCCAGCAACATATAAAGACAATTATACAACACAACAAAGTAGGATTTCCCCTAAGAATGCAAGATTGGTTTAATATCCAAAAATCAATTAAGGTAATATTCCATATTAGAATAAATTACAAGAAATGTAAGATCATCTAAACAGACACAGAAAATGCATTTGACAAATTCCAGCCTCTTTTTATAATAAAAATATTTAACTAATTAGGAATAGAAGGAAACTTCCTCAGCATGATAAAGATCATCTAAATAAACTAAATTTCATCAAAATTAAAAACCTTTGTGCTGCAAATGATACTATCAAGAAAGTGAAAATGAATCATGATAAAGGGCATGTATGAAAATCCCACAGCCAATATCAATACTCAACAATGAAAGCCTGAAAGCTTTCCCTCAAACATCAGGAACTAGCTAAGGATGCCCAATTTAACAGCTGTTACTCAACATTGTACTGGAACTTTTCTGGTCAGAATGGAATCACACTAAAAATTAATAACAGAAAGAAAAGGAAAACTCTAAACATGAGGAAATTAAAAAAAAAACCCACCTCATTTAAAAACAACGCATGCAAGGAACAGATGTAGCTCAAGTGATTGAATGCTTGCTTCCCATATACGAGGTCTCAGGTTCAGTCCCCAGTACCTCGTAAAAATATAAAAAATATAAATAAAGATAAAAATAAAAATACATGGGTATTACATGATCACAAAGAAAATTAAATTACATCAACCACAATTCTCATCCACCTTGTGGTTGATGGTACAGATGCAAGTGTGTCCTTCTGTGAGCTAGAGCAGGTATACATCACTATTGCAGGTTGGTGGGAATGTGAAGCATGGGAAAAATACAATTGGTGTGCTCTATGGAGTGTGGTTAACAGCAATACTGTAATATTCTTGCATCAATGCCCAAGATGTTGATAATAGGGGGGTATGGAAAAAGTGTGCCAAATGTATGCTATGGACCACAGTTGGTGGTAGCTGATGATATTATGATTATAAAATGAATATTCACCATGATGTGGTATGTTGGTGAAGGGTGTTGTATGGGAATTCTACACAAGTGCATGATTGTTTTGTAAGTTCACAACCTCTGTAATAAAATATATTTTAAAAATAATAGGGTGGCCTGGGGGAAAATATCACAAATGTAAGATATGGTCTATAGTTAGTAATAATATTTTAATGATGCTCTTGCATAGTTTGTAACAAACGTTTCACAACAATGCAAGGTGGGTTGACATATGGGATCACTGTATGATGTTATGCATGTTTATTTTGTAAGTTCACAAATTTTACTCCACACTTATTGTGTATGTTCATGTATGAGTGATATACTTCAATAACTTTTTTAAAAGTTACCATTAATAATAAACAAAAACTTTGAATATTTTAATAAATGTCCCTCATTTTGTTGCAAAAATAAATAAATCACATACAACTGAATGAAAAAAAACCACAATATATCAAAATATGTGGGATACAGCTAAAGCAGTGCAGAAAGGGAAATTTATAGCACTAAAATGCTTACATAAGAAACAAGTCTGGGAAGCAGACTTGGCCCAGTGGGTAGGGCGTCTGTCTGCAACATGGGAGGTCTGCGGTTCAAACCCCGGAACTCCTTGACCTGTGTGCAACTTGCCCATGCACGGTTATGATGCGCGCAAGGAGTGCGCTGCCACACAGGGGTGTCCCCCACGTAGGGGAGCTCCACGCACAAGGAATGTGCCCCGTAAGGAGAGCCACCCAGTGCAAAAGAAAGTGCAGCCTGCCCAAGAATGGCGCCACACACACGGAGAGCTGACACAGCAAGATGACACAACAAAAAGAGACACAGATTCCTGTTCCACTGACAACAACAGAAGTAGACAAAGAAGAATACGCAGCAGATAGACACTGAGAACAGACAACTGGGGTGGGGAGCGGGAAGGGGAGAGAAATAAAAATAAATAAATAAATAAATCTTAAAAAAAAAAGTCACAAATCAATAACCTAAGTTCCTACCTCAAGAAACTAGGAAAAAATAGCCAAATAAATCCAAAGCTAGCAGAAGGGAGGAAAAATAAAGAACTGAAATTAATGAAATTAAAAACAGGAAAATAGGGAAGTGGATGTGGCTCAAGCAACTGGGATCCCATCTAACCACACGGGAGGTCCCTGGTTCAGTTCCCAGTGCCCCCCAAAACAACAGAAAGCTGGTGAAATGGGCAGGTGCAGTGAGCTGATGCAACAAGAGACACAAGAAGACAAACATGAGTGATACAGCAAAGCAGGAAGTGGAGGTGGCTCAAGCAATTAGACACCCCCTTCCTACATCAGAGGTCCTGGGTTCGGTTCCCAATGCCTTCCAAAGAAACAAGGAAAACAAACAGGCACAGGAAGTGCAAACAAAAAGGGGATGGGAAGAAATAAATCTTTTTGAAAAAATAGGAAAATAGAGAAAATCAGTGATCCTTTTTATTTCTGTAAGGTAAGCAGTAATGTCTGCCCTACCAATTCTGATTTTTATTATTTGTGTCCTCTTTTCCTTTCAGTTTAGAATAGCTAAAGCTTTGTCAATTTTATTGATCTTAAAGAAACCTTTGGTTTTGTTCATTTCTCTCATTTTTCTATTCTCTATTGCATTTCTCTACATTCTAAACTTTATTATTTGCTTCCTTCTCCTCACTTTGTACTTAGTTTCCTCTTCTTTTTCTAGTTCCTCCAGATGGGAGGTTAGGTGTCTGACTTGGGATCTTTCTTCTTTTTTAAAATAAGCATTTAGAGCTATAAATTACCCCTCTCTGTACTGCCTTTGCTACATCCCATAAGTTTTGGTATGTTGTGTTTTCATTTTTCATTTGTCTCAAGATATTTCCAAATTCTCCTTATGATATCTTCTTTGTCTATTGGTTGTTCATGACTGTATTATTTAATTTCAACATATTTGTGACTTTAACAGTTCTCCCTGTTAAAGATTTCCAACATCATTCAATCGTAGATGGAGAAGATGCATTATGACTTCAATCTTTTTAAATTTATTGAGACTTGTGACATAACATGTGATTTATCCGTAAAAATTATACATATGCATAAATATACATAACAGGAGACATAACATGTGATTTATCCAGAAAAATTATACATGTGCTTTTGAGAAAAATGTATACTATGCTGTTATTGGGTCAGCATTCTTCATATGACTGTTGGGCATATTTAGTTTGTGGTATTATTCAGCTACTCTATTAGCTAGTGATTGTCTGTCTAGATGTTCTACCCATTATTAAAAGTAATCTACTGAGGTCTCCTACTATTAATGTAAAACCATCTATTTCTCCCTTCAGATCTATCAATATTTTCTTCATATATTTTTGGCAATTCTTTACATATATATTTACAAGGAATATATTGTCTTGATGACTTGTCCCTTTAATTGATATTGGTATCATTCTTTATACTTTTTAACAGTTTTGACTTAAAGTCTATTTTGTCTGATATTAAAATAGGTATCTCCTCTATATCTAGTGAGCATTTGCACAGAATATTATTATTCCCATCCTTTTATTTTTTAATAGAGAAGTTTCAGGTTTACATAAACCAGCATTTCACTTTCAACCTACTTGTATATTTCTTTTAAACATGTGTCTTATGTAAACAATACTTAGACATGCAGTTTTTATTAAAAAATTTTTATTTAAGTATATTATTCATACATGAATATACATAAACAATAAGTGTATAGTAGAAGTTGTGAACTTACAAAACAAATATGCATATTATCATACAGGTTTCCCATACATCACCCCACCAACAACACCTTGCATGGCTGTGAAACATTTGTAACAAACTATGAAAGCATCATCAAAATATTACTACTAACTATAGCCAGTATCTTAAACTAACTGTATTCTTCCCCAAACTCACCCAATTATTTATATCCCAACCCCACCAATCACTAACACCTTGTATTAATATATTTGTTATAGTTCAAGAGAGAACATTCTCATATTCTTTCTGTTAACCACAGTCCACAGTCCATCTTCCACCACTGGATTCATTGTGTTATACAGACCCATGCTGTATATGGGTTATATAACATATACTGTTATAATGTCACATATAGTCTATTCAAAGTGTACAATATGTGACTCTCATTTTCATCACAGAGTTGTGCTGTGATCACCTCAATCAACTTTAGAACACTTTCATTACTCCAAAAGGAAAACTCCTATATTCCCTTATACCCCATTGTTGTCCCTTAGAATTGATAAAATATCTTCTATGCCATTGCTGCAAAAATATTACAGTATTGCTGTAAACGAAGGGTCCTTAACCTTTTTTGATCCACATACCTATATGCCAGTAAGGTGAAAACCACAGACTCCTTACTAAGTCCACATATTTAATAAATATATCACACCCACACCAAAACACCCCTGCAAGAATATTTTTTTGAATTTCAATTCAAGTTCATGGACCCCTTGTTAAAAATCCTTGCTGTAAACTATCATCCATGAGTTACATTAGTTGTAATTTTCCTGTGTATCAATACAGTCTTAACACTTTGTAAAAGAACATTCTTATATTTATATTAGTAACAGCAATCTTCATCCACCATCAAAATCACTGTTATACCATCCCTATATTATTCTCTAGCTTCCTTTCTATTGACATTTATGTCCAAAATGTCCCCTTTCAGCCATAATCACATTTATAAATCATCAGTTAGTTATACTCACTATAATGTGTTGCCATCAAATTTATTCACTTCTACACTTTTACAATAAACCTTATTATAAATTCTACATACAGTAAGCATAAAGTCCTATTCTCAACCCACATTCTCTCTCCTAGTAACCTATACTCTAGGGTTTACCTCCTTGAGTTTACTCAATGTATTTAGTTCATATTGGTGAGATCATACAATATTTGTCCTTTTGTGGCTGGCCTATTTCACTCAACATAATGTTCTCAAGGTTCATCCATGTTGTTATATGCATCCCAATGTCATTTCTTCTGACAAATGAACAATATTCCATTGTATGAATACAGCATTTTGCTTATCCATTCACTAGTAATAGACACTTGAGCATTTTCCATACTTTAGCAATTGTGAATAATGCTATGAACATCACTGTGCAAATGTCAGTTCACATCCTTGCTTTCAGTTCTTCTGAATATATTCCTAGTAATGGGATTGTTGGGTATATAGCAGTTCTATATTCAGCTTCTTGAGGTACCACCAAACTGTCTTCCACAGAGGCTGCACCATTCTGCACTCCCACTAACAGTGAAGGGATGTTCCTATTTCTCCACATCCCCTCCAGCACTTGTAGTTTTTTGTTTGTTTTTTTTAAATAAGGACTATTTGATAAGGTGTGAAATGGTATCTCATTGTAGTTTTGATCTACATTTCCCTAATGACTAGTGATGTTGAACATTTTTTCAGGTGTTCTTTTGCCATTTGTACTTCTTCTTTGGACAAATGTCTATTCAAGTCTGTATTAGTCAGCCATAAGAGGTGCTGATGCAAAATCCCAGAAACTGGTTTTTATAAAGGGTATTTATTTGGGCTAGGAGCTTACAGATACCAGGTCATAAAGCATAAGTTACTTCACTCACCAAAGTCTATTATCATGTGTTGGAGCAAGATGGCTGCCAACGTCTGTGAGGGTTCAGGCTTCCAGGTTCCTCCCTTCCAGGGTCTTGCTTCTCTCTGGGTTCAGGGTTCCTCTCTTTCCAGGGCTTGCTTCTTCCTGGGTTCAGCGTTCCTCTCTTCCTGGGGTTTGCTTCTCTTTCCTCTGTGAGCTTACTTCCTGGGGCTCCAACGTAAGGCTTCAGCATCAAACTCCAACATCAAAACTCCAACATCAAAACCCCTCCACTCTGTCCTCTGCCATGTCTTTTATCTGTGAGTACCCACTCACCAAGAGGTGGGGACTCAATGCCCTAATGACATGGCCCAATCAAAGCCCTAATCATAACTTAATCACAATCAGGTACAGACCAGATGACAAACATAATCCAATATTTACTTTTAGAATTCATAACCATATCAAACTGCTTCAAAGTCTTTTGTCCATTTTTTAATCAGGTCACTTGTCTTTTTATTGTTGAGTTGCAGCATCTCTTTATATATCATGGATATTAAATCCTTATCAGATATGTGATTTCCAAGTTTTTTCTCCCATTGAGTCTGCACTTTTTACCCTTTTGAAAGTCCTTTGAGGTGCAAAACTGTTTAATTTTGAGGATGTCCCATTTGTCTATTTTTCTTTTTGTTGCTCTTGCTTTAGGTGTAAGGTCCAAGAAATCAACACTTATCACAGGGCCTTTAAGATGTTTCCCTACATTTTCTTCTAGTAGTTTTATGATCCTTTCTTCTATATTTAAATCTTTGATCCATTTTGTGAGTTGATTCTTGTATCAGGAGTGAGATAGGGGTCCTCTTTCATTCTTTTGTTTATGGATATCCTGTTCTCCCAGCATCATATGTTGAAGACACTGTTCCATCCCATTAACATGGACTTGGTAAGTTTGTTGAAAACCAGTTGGTTGTAGCAGTAAGAGTTTATTTCAGGACTCTCAATCCTATTTTCGGATCAAGGGGTCTACCTTTATGCCAATACCATGCTGTTTTGAGTACTGTAGCTTTGAATATGTTTCAAGATCAGACAATGAAATTCCTCCCACATCACTCTTCTGCTTTAAAATTGTTTTCGTTATTTGGGTGCACTTTCCCATCCAAACAGGTTTGGTAATTGACTTTTTTATATCTGTAAAGTAGGTTGTTGGAATTTTGATTGGTATTGATCTATAAATCAGTTTGGGTAGGACTGACATCTTCACAATATTAATCTTTCAACCTATAAACACAGGCTATCTTTCCATTTAGGACTTCATTGATTTCTTTTAGCATTGTTTTGTAGTTTTCTGCATATAGGTCCTGTAGTTCTTTGGTTAAATTGTTTCCTAGGTATTTGAGTCTTTTGTTTGTGCTATTGCAAATGGAACTTTCCTCCTGATTTCCTCAGATTGTTCAATACTAGTGTACAGAAACATTACTGATTTTTGCATGTATCTTGTATCCTACCACTCTGCTTAACTTGTTTATTAGCTCAAGTAGCTTTGTCATAGACATTTCAGGATTTAGGATCATGTCACCCACAAACAGTGAGAGTCTTACTTCCTCTTTTCCTATTTGGATGTTTTTTTTTTGTTTGTTTGTTTGTTTCTTCTCTAATTGCTCTAGCTAGAACTTCTAGAAGAATGTCGAATAACAATGGTAACAGTGGGTATCCTCATCTTGTTTCTGATCTTACAGGGAAAGCATTCAACCTTCTCCACTGAATACAATGTTGATTGTGGGCTAGTCACATTTGCCTTTTATCATATTGAGGAATTTTCCTTCTATTCCTATCTTTGAAGTGTTTTTTATAAGGAACGGAGGCTAGATTTTGTTGAATGCATTTTCTGCATAGATCAAGATGATCATGTGGTTTTTTTACCTCGGATTTGTTAGCCTGGTTTATTAGAGTAATTGATATTCTTATGTTGAACCAGCCTTGCATACCAGGAAAAAAATCCTACTTGGTTGTGATAATATAATTCTTTTGATACGCTGCTAGATTCTATTTGCAAATATTTTGTTGAGAATTTCTGCACATAAGTTCATTAGAAAGATTGGTCTGTAATTTTCTTTTCTTGTAGTGTCTTTATCTAGCTTTGGTATTAGGATAATGTTGACTTCATCAAAAGCGTTGGGTAATATTGCCTCCTCTTCGACTTTTTTGAAGAGTTTAAACAGAATTTGTGTTAATTCTTCTCAAAATGCCTGGTGGAATTCACCTGTGGGGTCATCTGATCCTGGACTTTTCTTTGTTGGGAGATTTTTGATACTGGATTTATTCTCTTTAAATGTGATTGGTTTGTTAAGTTCTGATATTTCTTGTAGCATCAATGTAACATAGGCATTTAGGGTATACACTTCCCTTTCAGGACTGCCTTGGCAGTATCCTGTAAGTTTTGATAAGTTGTGATCTCATTTTCATTCATCTCAATGTATTTACTAATTTCACTTACAATTTCTTCTTTAACCCACTGATCGTTTAGGAGTGTGTTGATGAGCCTCCACATACTTGTGAGTTTTCCCCTTTCTCATCTATCGTTGATTTCTAGTTTAGTTCCATTATGATCTGAGAAGCTGCTTTGTATAACTTTAGTCTTTTTATATTTATTGAGACCGGCATTGTGACTTAACATTGGTCTTTCCTGGAGACAGATCCATGAACACTTGAAAAGAATGTATAATGTGCTGAATTTGGGTGCAACATTTTGTATATGTCAGTTAGACCTGGTTTATCATATTGTTCAAGTCTCTTTTTTCTTGTTGATATTCCATCTAGTTGTTCTAGCTAATGATGTGAGCGGTGTGTTGAAGTCTCCAACTATTATTGTAGAGATGTTTATTCAGTTCTGCCAGTGTTTGCCTCATGTATTTTGGGGTACCCTGATTAGGTGCATAAATATCTGTGACTTATTTCTTCCTGGTGGACTGTCTTTTTTTATTAATATATAATGTCCTTGTGTATCTTTTAATACTTTTTTGCATTTAAAGTCTGTTTTGTCCAATATTATTATAGCTATCCCTGCTCTTTTTGGATATTGTTCGCATGGAGTATCTTTTTCCAACCTGTCACTTTCAGCCAGTTTGTATCTCTGGGTCTAGGGTGAGTTTCTTGTAGGCAGTCTGTAGATGTCTCCTGTTTTTCTATTAAGAAACAAGAAAAGAGATAATACACAACCTGAGACATTGGTTACAGGCATGCTACAGAGTTAGACTAGGATGTATGGCCCCAGGTTAGGCCTTTTTAAAACCTTTCTTCCTCCCCTTTCCTAATGATAGAGAAGGGTCCCACCAGTTTGCTGTTTTGATAAGGTTGCACCACCTGTTAGCTCTCAAGGAGCCAATGGGGAGGCCTGTTATTTGGGGTGCCTGGGGCTTCCCCTTATGCCCAGAAAGGTCCCAAATGGGACGCTGTGACCAGGGTCTAGATGGGTTCTTTCCAGCTTTGTTTTTAATAGCAGCCTTCCCTCTGGGGGGTTTCCAGGGGGGACTCACAGGCATGTTCTTTTCCAGGTTCCAGCTGTGACTCATCTTCTCCTTGCTTCCCTATAATAATTCACTTCATATACCCTCCTCAGAGAATTTACACCCTTATTCTTAAGGGGGAGCTGAAAGGTGATAAGCCATTCTTCCATAGCTGCTTCCTGCTTGTTAGGGGGAGTAGACTCTACCTGACAGTGTATAAAACCCTCTAGTTATTCTACTGAGGTTGAAGGAAGACAGGTCTGGCACCATGGTTGAAACGGGATAAAATCCCCATGTGACTAATATCTTATTCTGGAATCAGCTTATATCTCTTGATCGGGAAGTTTAATCCAGTCACATTCAATGATATTACTGTAAAAGCATTATTAACTTTCACCATTTTATTCTCCGGTATTCATATGTCATATCTTATTTTCATCTTTTTACTCTTTTGGTCATCCTTTCTGCTATTCTTGGCTTCTACTCTCCTCCAAGCCTCTCCTGTCTTTTTCTTTCAGGCTGTAAGGCTTCCTTTAATGCTTCTTGCAAAGGCAGATTCTTTTTTACAAATCTCTCACTTTCTGTTTGTTTGCAAACATTTTAAACTCAACTTCATATCTGAAGGACAATTTTGGTGGATAAAGAATTCTCATCTGACAGTTCTTCTCTTTCAGTATCATAATTGTATCATACCACTGTTTTCTCACCTTCATGGTTTCTAATGAGAATTCCACTCTAACTCTATTGGGCATCCCTTGCATGTGATGGTTCGCTTCTCCCTTGCTGCTCCCAGAATTTTCTCTTTATCTTTGATGTCTGACATTTTCAGTAGTTTATGTCTTGGAGTAGGTCTATTCAGATTTATTCTGATTGGGGCATCCTATGCTTCTTCAACATGTAATTCCATTTCTTTCATGAAAGTTGGGCAATATTCAGCTATTACTTCCTCAAATACTTCTTGCCCCTTTTCCCTTCTCTTCTCCTTTATAAATTCCCATGATACATACGTTGTTTTCTATTATCATTCAACTCCTGAGCACTTGCTCTATTTTTCCCATTGTTTTCTCTCTTCAATTTCAGCTTTTCCATTTTCTGTACCACTTATTCTTTCTTCTATCATATTGAGTCTGCTGTTATATGCCTCTAGGGTGTGTTTGATGTCCCCTACCATGTCTTTCATTCCCATGAGCTGTTACTTTTCTATTCAGGTTTTCAAAATCTTCTTTGTGTTTGCTCAGTATCTTCTTGATGTCCTTTATCTCTTTAGCCATATTGTCTTGCATCTCATTAATTTGATCATGGAAATTTTTGTGCATCTTGTTGATTGATTTTGTCTCAAATCCTGTGTCTCTTCTGGGGCCTTGATATATTCCTTTTCTTTGGCCATATATCCCATTTTCTTAGTATGGCTTGTAGTTTTTTGATAATGTCTAGGCATCTGATTAGGATGGCATGTTTACTCAGATCTCAATTTCTTTTTCATAGGGATTTACCTGTGGGAAGCTGTTACTGCTGTTCTTTGATTCTTTGTTCAACTTGTGCTGGATCTTTAGGATTGTCCCTGTTGGTTGCTCAAATATGGGCCCTGGACTCAGTAATGAGTAGCAGATCCACTTCCTAGGTCCTTAGGGAGGGAGGCTGTAAAGGCCAGGAAAAGCTTCTTGCTTATTTACTATTAATTTCTTCACATCCACTTCCTTGGTCTGCCAGATAGCACTCTTTGGCAGCCCTCTCAGTTCATTGCCTGGTCAGAGAGTGTTTGCTGCAACGAACACTGGATTGATGTGACAGAGGTTCCTGCCTGGAGGCTAAGAGCCTCATAATTTGAACTTTCTCTGAGGAAGTTCTCCAACCTTCGCTGACAGTCCCCTCCCTTTTCTCTGGTAAGAAAAAATTCACCCCTCTGTACCCTCAACAACCAGTCTCAGTCAGTAACGAGGCAGACTGAGAGGGTCAGATCTCTTTAGTCCCTTGCTGGTTCCCAAGGCAAACAATGGTGTAGCCCACCCAGCTTGGAAGGACTCAAGGGACACAGCAGACCAAATTTGTGGTTCAAAACCTGAGTAAGCCTTAGGCTGTGTTCCTCTCTCTCCCCTTTCCTGAGGAGGTGGGTCCCTGAGGACCCCTTTGTCTGTAGCTGCCGACCCCTGAGACCTGGAATTCAAGAGTCTACAGGGTGTGGCAGGTTGCCAGCAGCAATGGCTTTTAATTAACAGTTTTGCCCTCATGATTCTTTTCTTTTACCCTCTCTCTTCTGGGCAGTGTCCAACCCTCCCCTGTTGTCCTAAACCCTAGAAGATTTTTTTTCCAGGCCATTTCTGCTTGTCCTCTAGCTATTTTTATGGAAGAGCTAAGAGTCCTGTGTCTTTCTAGTCTGCCACCTTCCTGAAGTCCTTCCATAGATTTTGATATATTGTGCTGTCATTTTTATTTACCTTGAGATATTTAGTCATTTCTTTTATGATTTCTTCTTTAACCCAGTGATTTTTTAAGAGTTGTTGAATCTCCATAAATTTGTCCATTTTTCCTTTTTTGGCCTGTTGTTGATTTCCAGCTTCTTTTCATTATGGTCAGAGTAAGTGCTTTGTATAATTTCAATCTTTTTAAATTTATTGAGTCTTGTCTTGTGTTCCAACATATGGTTTATCCTGAAGAAGGATCTGTGAGCACTTGGAAAGTATGTATATCTTGCTGCTTTGGGATGCAAAACTTTATAAATGTCTGTTAGGTCTAGTTAATTTATTATATTATTCAAGTGCTCTGTTTCTGTATGTGTCCTCTATCCAGATGTTTTTTATCCAATGGTGTGAGTGGTGAATTGAGGTCTCCAACTATTATTATAGAGATACCTCTTTCTCCCTTCAGTTTTGCCAGTGTGTGCCTCATGTATCTTGGGGAACCCAGGCTAGGTGCATAAAATATTTATTATAGTTACATCTTCTTGATGCATTGACCCTTTTATTAATATATAATGACCCTCATCTCTTCTATCAGTTTTGCATTTAAAATCTATTTTGTCCAATATCAGTATTGTTATTCCAGGTCTTTTTTGGTTACCATTTGTGGAATATCTTTTCCCAACATTTCACTTTCAATCTGACTGTGTCCTTACATCTGAGATGAGTCTCTTATAGATAGTATATAGATGGCTTATATTATTTTATCCATTCTGTCAACCTATTTCTTTCAACTGGGGAGTTCAATCCATTTACAGTCAATGTTGTTACTTTAAAGGCATCACTTCATCCATTTTATTCTTTGGCTTTCCTTTGTCATTTCTTACTATTTTCTGTCTTTTTATCCTTTAATTCACCTTTCCTAATAGTATTTCTACACTCTCCATGTCTTTTGCCCTTGTCCTGTCCTTTCAGGCTGTAGCACTCCCTTATCGTACCTTATAAATCTGGTTCTTGGTGAGAAACTTTCTCAGTTTTTGTCTGTGAATACTTTAAACTCAGCCTCATTTTTTAAAGGAGGTCCCAGCAATTGAACCCAGGACCTTGCTTACCCTCAATTTTGAAGGACAGTCTTGGTGGATAAAGAATGCTTGCCTGGCAGTTTTTTTCTTTTTGTGCCTTAAATACATCATACCACTTTCTTCTCATTTCCATGGTTTCTGATGAGAGATCAGCACTTTGTCTTATTGAGGTTCCTTGTATGTGATGCATTTTATCTTGCTGCTTTAAGAATCCTCTCTTTATTTCTGGTATATGTCTTCTGAATACAGTGATATCTCAGTACTTGTTAACTGGTTCTGGGAGGTGCAATGAGTACCAAAAACAATGAGTGTCAAACAAATTCTTTCCATAAAGAATAATGTAAATAAATTTAATGTGTTCCCAAACCAAAGACAATGTACATTTTTAAGGCAATATATAAAAAGATATGGTTGTATATCATTACATGAGAAATAAACCTAAAAATAAATATTTAGATTAAATAAGATTAAAACGTCCCTTTACCTGTACTGAAAAGAGTCCATGGCCTAATGGGATATGGGAAGAGAGTGGTGAGGAGAGGTTACATGGAGTGTACCTTGGAAGGAGAGATGCCCTTCAATAGAATATTGGGCACTTGCACTTTAGGTGTTCTCTTTTCTGCCTTTTTCCAACTTGCACCACAGGCTCTGACATATGTCACCTTCACTAAAAACTTATCCAATGAGGACTGCTTCTGTCTTCTTTTCAGAATTCCTCCAAAGTGTGAAATTGTTTGGTCATTCAATAAATTCACATTTCAGATTGTCAGAGCTTTGTCTAGATGGTACTTCTCCACAAAGTTTGGGATTTCTGTCCATTTTGCACATATATCTTTTATCAAGCAACTGGGGACATCCCCCCTTATCTCTTCCTCACCCTGAAGAAATCTCTTCAGCCACCTTTGTTGCTTCTTCTGCAGTTTCTGCAGCTCCTCAGTACTGAGCTCTTCATGATGTTCTTCCACTAACTCCTGAACATCAGCAGCACCAACCTCCAACCCATGGATTGGCCCAACGATACAATATCCTGCACAACTGTATGTACCTGCAGGCTTGGGGTCAGCTCAAACACTTTGAATTCTCTCTGAATCCCAGCTTCTGGCCACAAATTATTCCATACCAAATTCACTGCCCTATAAAAGACCTCTTTCCATTCACCAATAAGGCAATGCAGGATATTGAAATGCTCCTTACAGAATTCTGTGAGAGTCAAATGGGTATCAGAGATTATCTCAAAGCACCTCTGGGAAAACACCATGTGGTACAACTTTTCAAGGTTTGAAATGTCCTGCTGGTCCATGGGTTGGATGAGAGTAGCAGTGTTGGGAGGGAGGAACCTTATAGTAATAAAGCTGAACTCCCCCAGTAAGTCATCCTCCAAGCCTTGGGGGTGTGGGCAGGTGCATTGTTCAAAAGTAGGAAAACTTTCAGAGGCAAATCTTTCTCCAGCAAATACTTTTTTTTCACTGAAGGTACCAAGGACCTCATTTATCCACTCGATGAAAAAATGCTTCATGACCCAAATTTTGCTGTTTGCCCTCCACATCACATGGAGTTTGCTTTTTATGACATAACGCTGCTTGAAAACTTGCAGGTTTTCACTATGATAGACTAGTAGAGGCTTCAGTTTTAAGTCCCCACTAGCATTCCCACACATCGATAGAGTGAGCCTGTCCTTCATTGGTTTGTGACCTGGTAGTGACTTCTCTTTTGTGATGTAGGTCATACTCTGCAATTTACAAAAAACTACAGTCTCATCAGTTAAAAACTTGTTGGGGAATAACAGACAACCAGGGGAGGGGGGGAAATTAAATAAATAAATCTTTAAAAAAAAAAACAAAACTTGTTGGGGAATAAAACCCTCAGCCTTTATCTAGTCTTGAGATTCACTGACAAATTCATCTGCAGCCTTTTAATTAGCACGTGCTGCCTTGCTATGCCTCACAATACTATGATTGCCAGTTCTCTCTTAAAAATGATCAAACCAGCTCAACACTCTCATCAATCAGTTCCGGTTTGTTTTTCAAAATCAGCATGCAACACTTTCACTTTTTCACATATCATGGTCTCTGATGCACTATTGCCTGCTAACTGCTTCTCATTTACCCAAATTAATGACAGTTTTTCAACCTCCTTGAGTGTTTGGGAATGCTGCTTTGTTACTGTTTTAACTCCTTTTGCAACATCAGCCTTTTCATCACTTCTTTATTCTTAATAACGGTGGAACCCATTTTTCTAGGCATACATATTCTCTAGCAAGATCAGTAATGTGAGTACTGCTCTCATATTTACCTATTCTTTTTTTGCTCAGTGGTGGTGCAAAATAATTTTCTTTTCTGCTCAGTGCTATCACTGCTCATTTTCTTAGGACCCATGATGAGATAAAAAAAAACCACAAAAATACACAAAATGATCACAGAAGCTAAGATCACAGTGAGATGTGCACAGGACAAAAGCTACTGCATGACTAATATGTGACCCTTTGTTTTGGCTGTAAAGGGGAGTGAGTCACAAGGCAGCCAACACTGACAAATTCTCGCTTCCACATCAAGTACCAAAAAATGAGTATCAAGACAAAATTTTCACATCAAAATAAGCTGAATACCAATTTGACAGGTTTCAAAGCAGTCAAGTACCATAGTAAGACAACAGTAGGTATCTTGGAGTATATCTATTTGGATTTGTTCTGTTTAGGGTGCGTTATCCCTGGACATTGATATTTATATCTTTCATAAAGGTTGGGAAGTTTTCAGTAACTATCTCAAGTATTCTTTCTGCCCCTTTTCCATTCTCTTCTCCTTTTGGGACACCAATAATACATATGTTTGTGCATTTCAACTGTCATTCAATTCCCTGAGACTCCTGAATTTTTTTTCAATTCTTTTCTCTTTCTATTCCCCTATCTTTTCAAGTTCAAATGCTCGGTCCTCCAGTTCACTGATTCTGTCTTCCACCAATTCAAATCTGCTGTTACATGCCTCTAATGTATTTTTACTCTATCCACTGTGTCATTTCACCCCATAAACTCTTATCTTCTCAGGTTTTAAAATTGTCTTTATGCTCACTCAGTGTCTTCTTAATATCCTTTGTCTCTTTCATCATATTTTCCTTCAACAATTCAAATTGATTTAGGAGATTTGCATGATTATCATCACTGTCTTAAATCTTCTCATCACAATTTTTGGTTTATTACTTTTGCTGTGCTACCTCTGTTTCCTAGTATGGCTTGTACTTTTTCCTGCTGTCTAGACATCTGAATATGTTCATGAATTTACTCTTTCAATCTCTTTTACCTAGTTTTGTTTTTTTTCATGGCTCTTCTTTGATTTTTGGTTCAACTTATTCTAAGTCTTTAAAATTACCCTGCTTGGGAAGCAGCTGTGGCTCAATTGATTGGGCTCCCATCTACCATATGGGAGGCCCTGGGTTCATGTCCCGGGGCATCCTTGAGAAGGCAAGCTGTCCCGTACCCGCAGAGACCTGGTGCAGCAAGATGACACAACAAAGGGAGACAAGCAAATACAGATGAACACACAGTGAATGGACACAGAGAGCAGAGAGCAAGCAAGTCACAAGATGGGGGAGATAAATTTTTTTTTAAAATTACCCAGTTTAAGTTATCTAAATATGCCAGGGGCTCACTAACGGGGCACAGATCTGATCCAAGGGGTATGGGCCATGAAGACTCCAAAAAGCATTTTTTTTCTCTTTGCAGTTTTCTGGCCTGCCAGCAAATGTTGCTTGTTGGTGAATTTTTCCATGGAGGTGTCTCTTTCAACCCATACACTTGCCCGTGATTCCGATCTTGCAGAGCTGAGATTCAAAGCAGGTTCTGCTGGCAAGACTGACTGAAGAGAAACTACTCTCTGACCTCTTCCAGGAAAGAAGACATATGTTCCCCTCTCAGTTGGCTGCAGTGAATTATCAGTTTTATCCAGGTTGTTTGCTTTGAGGGTGGGGGATGGGTGCCATTCATGGCAGCAGGGTCTAGTAAATCATAACTTTTGTTTCAGTGCCATCTCTCTGTCCCTCATCCTCTTGGAGATATGCAGCACTCTCCTGGTCTGCAAATCTCTAGTGAAGCAACTTTAGACAGCTTTTTACCTTTCCTCCATTGTTTCTATGAGTTGAATACTGCATACTACACGAATGTCATCTTCTCAGAAGTCTCTTGGACATGCATTTTTACCCATTTTACAGTCTCTGCCTTTTGACCACAAATTTCAACCCATTTCCATTTAAAGTAACTACTAATAATGCAGAACTTGCATCTGCCATTTTGATTTTGTAAACTGTATACATTTTTGCCCCTCTTTCCTTTCTTTACTGCCTTCTTATACCAACTTAGTTTCAAAAGCATACACCAACTATGTTGCTATAACTCCCAATGCCCACCTACCTTTATACTGTTCTTACCACAGATTACTTCCTTATACACTGTGTGTCTGAAACCATACAATTATAATTTTTATGCATTTGCATTTTACATCCTATAAGAACTGAAAAATGGAGATATAAACCAAAAATACAATAGTACTGACATTTATATTTACCCCTGTAATTACCTTTACCAGACAACTTTATTTCTTCATGCACCTTAGATCTACTACCTAGTGCCTTCCTGAGTAACTAATTCCCTTTAGAGTTTCTTGTAGTACCAGTCTACAGGCAAATCCCCTCAGGTTTTGTTTATCAGGGAGTGTGCTAATCCCTCCTCCATTTATATACTGGAGAAGTTATAGGCTTACACAAAAGTCACACAGAAAGTACAGCCTATATGTATCCCTCTCAAACGCAGTTTTCCCTATTATTGGCGATTGGTTTGAGTGTCATACTTTTGTTACAATTGATAAACCAGTATGACTGTAATTATACTATTAACTAGAGTCCACAGTTTACATTAATCTTCAATATATGTACTGTTCAATTTTTATTCTGGCAAAATATATACAACCTAAAATTTCCCAATTTCACCACTTTCAAATATACAATTCAGTAGTGCTAATTACATTCACAATATTGTGCTACCATCACCACAATCCATCACCAAATTTTTCCATCACTCACAAAAGTAAAAAAAACTTCTTTATGAATAATCATTAATTCCCTTTTCCCTGACCCAAGCTCTAGTAGCCTATATTCTAATTTCTGATTCTCTGAATTTGCATATCCTAATTATTTCATATAAGTGAAATCATACATATGTCCTTTTGTGCCTGGGCTTATTTCAGTCAACATTATGTCTTCACGGTTCACCCATATTGTCATGTTATCAGAATTTCTTTCCTTTCTATGGCTGAATAATATTACATTGTATTATGTACCACATTTTGTTTACGCAGTCTTCCCTGGATGGGCATTTGGGTTGTTCCCACCTTTTGGAAATTGTGAATAATGATACTATAAACACCAGTAAGCAAATATCTGTTTAAGTTCCTGCTTCCAATTCATTTGGGCATATACCTAGATGTGAGATTGCTGGGTCATATGGTAGCTATATACTTAACTTTATGAGGAACTTTCAAGCTGTTTTCCATAGTGGGTGTATCATTTTACATTCCCCCACAATGAGTTAGTGTTCCTCATTGCACTTTCGTGCACTTTTGAACACTTGATATTTTCTGTTATTTAATAGCAGCCATTCTAGTGGGTGTGAAATGGTATTTCACTGTGGTTTTCATTTTAATTTTTCTAATGGCTAATGATGTTGAGCATCTTTTCATGTGTTATTATCAATTTATGTATTTTCTGTGGAGAAATGCCTATTCAAGTCTTTTGCCAATTTTTAAAATTAGGTTTCTTTCTATTATTGAGTTGAAGGATTTCTTTACATGTTCTTGATACTAAATCCTTATCATCTACGTGGTTTCCAAATATTTTATCCCATTAAGTAGGATGTCATTTTGCTCTTATGGTAAAGTCCTTTGAGGGACAAAAGTTTTTAATTTTGATAGGGTCCTATTTATCTATTTTTTCTTTTGTTCCCTGTGCTTTGGGTATAAAGTGTAAGAAACCATTGACTAACACATGGTCCTGAAGATGTTTAAGTTTTCTTCTAGGAGAACTATAATTTGGTTCTTATATTTAGGTCTTTGATCCCTTTTGAGTTAATTTTTATATTGCATCAGGTCCCCCTTCATTCTTTTGCCTATGGATATCCAGTTTTCCCAGCATCATTTGCTGTGGAGTCTATTCATTCCCCATTGAGTGGACTTGGCACCCCTGTCAAAAATTGGTCATAGATGTGAAGGTTTGTTTCCAAACACAGTTCAGTTCCACTGATCTGAAGGTCTATCCTTTTGCCAGTACCATGCCATTCTGAATACTTGAGCTTTGTAGTAAACTTTAAAATCAGTAAGTGTGTAAGTGTAAGCCCTCCAGGTTTATTTTTCTTTTTCAATATGGTTTTGCATATTGGGCCTCCTATATGAATTTGATGATTGGTTTTTCCATTTCTGCAAAGAAGGCTATTGGAATTTTGACCTGTAAATCATATTGGGTAGAAGTATTTTCTTAACAATATTTAGTCTTCCAATCCATGAACATAAGGTGTCTTTCATTTAGGTGTTTAGTTTTTTCAATAATCTTTTGTAGTTTTCCATGTAAAAGTCCTTTACATCCTAAACTTATTTCTAGATATTTGATTCTTTTATGTTGCTACTCTAAATGGAATTTATTCCTTGAGTTCCTCTTCAGATTGTTAATTAGTAGTGTACTAAAACACCACTGATTACTAGATGTTGTTCATATACCTCATCACTTTGCAGAATTCTATTACTACTGCTGGTAAGTTTTGTTGTGCATTTTTTTGAATTTTTCTATATATAGAGTCATAATATCTGCCAAACCTGAAAGATGCCTTTAATTTCTTTTTCTTGCCTAATAGATCTGGTTAGAACTATCAGTACAATGTTGAATAACACTGGTAACAGTGCGTAACTTTGTCTTATTCCTGATATCAGGGAAGCTTTCAGTCTTTTGCCATTTAGTATTGTGGCAGCTTGAAGTGCTTTTACAAATCCCCAAAATAAAAAGGTTATTGAACTAATCCTTTCCTGTGGATGTGGGGCCCTTTTGATGGGACCAACTCAGTAAGGTGTGAATCAGCAAAAGGTTCTTATATAAGACCTTACATAAATAGAGACACAGAGAGACACAGAGAAAGGACACTGTCATTTTTTTACCCTGCCATGTGAGAGAGGATTCAAGGATCGCTAGCAACCAAAGCTTAAGCAAGAAGCCCCTAAGAGGCTGGGCCAATGGAACAGCTCAAGGTTAAAGACAGGTGAAATGAATACTATTGTAATTTATTTATTGCACACATACATAAGTGAAGAAAATGCTAGATTTGAATCAGAGGTCAGAGAAAATATAGATATGATTTTTTTTCAACTCAAGCTCATGGACTTCCTGAAATTTTTCTGTGGACCCCTGGTTAAGAACCCCTACCCTAAATAAAATCCCCAATATAAAAGCCAACCCACTTCTGTTACTTTGCATTGGCAGCCCTGTGGCAAACTAAGACATGTACGATGTTATGGGTTTTTCATATACGCTCTTTATCACGTCAAGAAGTTTCCTTATCTTCCTAGTTTCTAAGTGTTTTTATCAAGAAGTGGTGCTGGATTTTCTCAAACGCTTTTTCTGTAGCAATTGAAACAATCAGGCATGTTTTCCCCATTCATTCTACTAATGCAGTGTGAGACACTAATTTTCTTCTGTTAAAGTACTCTTTTATTCTTTGTATAAATCCTACTTGATGCTGATGTATAATTCTTTTAATGTGCTCCTGGATTGGGTTTGCTAGTACTTTGTTGAGAATGTTTGCATCTATCTATAACAAGGGATCTGGGTCTAAAATTTTCTTTTCCTGTGCTATTTTTATCTGGAGCTGGTAAAGGGTGATGTTGGGTTCACAAAGTGAGGAGGTGTTTCTTCCTCTTCAATTTTCTGGGAAGACTTTTGGCAGGATTACTTTTAATTATTCTTGAAATGTTTGGTAAAATTCACCTATGAAGCCATCTAGTCCTGGGTTTTTTAAGGGGAGAGATTTTTTATTATGAATTCAATATCTTGTTATTGGTCTGTTGAGATCTTCTATTTCTTCTTAAGGCAGTGTAGGTAGTTTGTGTGCTTCTAGTTATTCTTCCATTTAGGTTATCTAATTAGTTGACACAATTGTTCACAGTATTTTCTCATAGTCCTTTCCATTTCCAGAAATAGAAAGGATTATCCCTTTCGTTTCTGATTTTAGTTACTTGTATCTTCTCTATTTTAATGGTTTGTTTTCATTTACTTTATTTTTATTTATCCCCCATTCCCCCAGATGGTTTGCTTGTCTGTCTGCTCATTGCTCACATTCTCAGGAGGCACCAGGAACTGAACCCAGGACTTCCCACATGAGAGGTGACTGCCCAATGGACCAAGCCACATCTGCTCCCTGCAGGCCGCACCATCTGCTGGCTTGTGGCCTCGGCTGGTTGCAGCAGGGCAAAATCTTGCTCTTTGCGGCAGGCAGCAGTGTCTGCTCATCTTCTTTTAGGAGGCACTGGGACCTGAACCCAGGACCTCCCGTGTGGTAGGTAGGCACCCAAGTGGTTGAGCCACATCTATTTACTGCATCTCTTTTTCATGTGTCAGTCTAGTTGAAGGTCTGTCAACTTCATTAACCTTTTCAAAGAACCAACTTTGAGTTTTGCTAACTTTCCATATTGTTTTATATTCTTTTTTTTTTTTAAGATTTATTTATTTCTCTCCCTTCCTCCCTCCCCCCTCCCCCCTCCCACCCCGGTTGTCTGTTCTCTGTGTCTCTTCACTGAGTCTTCTTTGTCCGTTTCTGTTGTTGTCAGTGGCACAGGAATCTGAGTTTCTTTTGGGTGCGTCATCTTGTGTCAGCTCTCCGTGTAGGCGGTGTCATTCCTAGGCAGGCTGCACGTTCTTCCGCGCTGGGCGACTCTCCCTACAGGGCGCACTCCTTGCGCGTGGGGCTCCCCTATGCGGGGGACACCCCTGCGTGGCAGGGCACTCCTTGCGTGCATCAGCACTGCGCATGGGCCAGCTGCACATGGGTCAAGGAGGCCCGGGGATTGAACCGCGGACCTCCCATGTGGTAGACGGACGCCCTAACCACTGGGCCAAGTCCGACTCCCCTGTTTTATATTCTTGATTACACTTATTTCTACCCTAATCTTTCTTTCCTCTGCATTGGCTTTAGTTTTTTCTCCTTTTGCTAGTTCTTCCAGGAACCCTCTCAGTACTGCTTTTGCTGTATCTCATATGTTTTGGTACATTGTGTTTCCATTTCACTCACCTCAATGTATTTCCTAACACCCTTGCAATTTCTTTTTGACCTGTTGTTTAAGAATGTGTGTTGGTTAGCTCTCGCATATGTGAATTTTCCAATTCTGTAAATGATTTCTACCTTTATTCCATTGTGAATGGAAAAGATGTATTCTATGATTTCAATATTTCTAAACATATTGAGAATTGATTTTTGACCTACCAAATGGTCTACCCTAGAGGATGACCTATGGGTACTTAAGAAGAATGCATTTTGCTGTTGTTGAGTGAAAACATTCTATATAAGTCTGTTAGGTTCAGTTGTTTTGTAGCATCATTGAAGTCTTCTATTTCTTTATTGATCTTCTGACTAGATATTCTATCCATTATTGAAAGTGAGGTAATTAAGTTTCCTTTAAAACCATCAATTTCTCCCTTCAGATCTGCCAATATTTGTTTCATGTATTTTGGGATACTACTGTAGACGCTGTTTTAGTTTTCCAAGGGCTGCTAATGCAAAGTACCAGAAATGTACTGGCTTTTATAAAGGGGATTTATTTGGGATAAAAGCTTACAGTTCCAAGGTCATGAAAATTCCAACTCAAGGCATCACAAGAGGTGCTTTCTCACCAAAGTCAGCTGCTGTGTGGGGAAGCAGATGGCTGCTGATTTCTGCCAAGGTCTCACCTTACTGCAGCTGTAGGCAAACCTGGCATAGGGCTTGTTTCTTACCGAGCTTCCTCTCAGTCTCGACAGCAATACTTCCCTTCCAAGTTCATCTGTAAGCTCTCAGGTATATGACTACTTCTCTCTGGGCCTCAGCTCTTTGAGCCTCTCAGGTGCTTCTCTCCTTGCAGCTCAGCTGTGAGCTAAACCTTTCTCTTACATGGCAGGATCAAACATGGCAGCTTCCTTTTACTGTGTCTGTGCCTTTCTCTCTGGTTCTGTTTATACCAGACCCAACAAGGAGAAAGACACCCAAGCTGGCTCATGCCTCCTTCACATAGTCCAATAAAAAGTCCTAATTGATGTTATCAAGTAATCTAATCAAAGGGCCCTTGACCGAATTTAATGCAATCAAAGGGTTTCACATCATTGGAATAGATTAGTTTAAAAATATAATCTTTCCCTTTTTGGGATTCATAAAATAATCTCAAACTGTCACAGGTGTATATATATTTATAATTTTATGTCTTCTTGTTTTATTGACCCCTTTATCAGTTTATAGTGTACCAGTCTGCTCATTGTTATAATTTTTTTTTACTTAAAGTCTATTTTTATCTGAATTATCTAGTATCTTTTGGGTACTAAGTTGCAGGGAATACTTTTTTCCATCTTTTCACTTTCAAGCTTCCTGTGTCTTTGAATTTAAGGCAAATATCTTATAACCAGAATATTAGTTGGGTCATATTTTTTTATCCATTTTTCACTGGAGCACTTAATCCACTCACATATGAAGTAATGAAGTATAATATTGTGGTAATACAGAACTTTTCTCTGCCATTTTGCAATCTGGTCCTTTGTAAATGTAAAGCCTTCTGCAGTTAATGCCTACTTTCATATTTATTTTTCTGTAATGTACCATTTTGAATCCCTTCTCATTTCCTTCTGTATATATTTTTCGAATATTTCCTTTCTGATTGCATTGCGTTTAAATTAATTTTAAAAATCTCTTTACACTCACATATGGTTTGAAACCAACCTAACTTTAATATTATACTCAAACTCTGTACCTACCCTTCTTGTCTCCCCACTTTGTGATGTACTTATTACAAATACTGTTATTAACTGTACATCCAAAGCTGCAGATTTATCATTTTTATATATGTGCATTTTAGAACAGGTAAGAAGTAAAAAGTGAAGTTACATACAAGAAATACAGTAATTGTGGTGTTTATAATTTCTCTTATGGTTACCTTTACTGTAGATCTTAATTTCTTTATGCCAATTTGATCCACTGTCTAATATAATTCCCTTTAGCATTGCTGTAGGGCAGAACAAGTAGTGATGAAGCACCTTATCTTTTTTTATCTGGGAATGTCTTAATCTCTCCATCATTTATGAAAGACAATCTCATTGGATACAGCATTTTTGGGTTGTAATTTTTCCGATTAGCACTTTAAATTCACACTACTGCCTCTCACCTCCATTGTTTCCAATGAGAAATCAGCACTTAACCTAAGTAGGGCTCCCTTGTACATAACCTTTGGATTTCTCTTGCAGCTTCCAAAACTCTCCTTGTCCTTGCATTCAACAGTTTGACTATGATGTACCTGGTTCTCTTTGAATTTATCTGGTTTGGGGTTCTCTGGGATTCCTGAATGTGTATGTTCATGTATTTCTGCAAATTTGGCAAGTTTCCAGCCATTATTTCTTTGAATATTCTGCTACTTTGTATCTTTCTTCTATCTCAGGGACTCCCAAAATGCATACTTTTCTATGCTTGATGGTGTCCCACAGGTCTCTTAGGCTCAATTTGCTTTTTTAAATTCTTTTTTTCTTTCTATTCCTTAGACCAAGTCATTTCAATTATTTTATCTTCAAGTTCACTGATAATTTTTTCCTGCCAGCTCGAATGTGCTGTTAAAAACCCCTAGGAATTTTTATTTCTATTATTCAGCTCTTGCAGTATTTAGCTACCTTAAAAATGTTCTATTTCTTTAATGAGATTTGTTTTGTTCATATATCATTTTCCTGATATTCTTCAATTCTTTCTCTATGTTTGCCTCTATCTCTTTGCACATACTGAATATCATTCATTAAAAGTCTTTGTTTAGTATGTCCAAAGTCTGGTCTCTTATATTGATAGTTTTCCTTATTGATGGTTTCTGAAGTTTTAACTTGTTCTTGTGGATGAACCATCAATTCCTGTCTTGTGTGGGTTTTTTTTTAATTTGTAATCTTCTGTTGCACACTGTACATTTTAATATTTTAGTGTGTTAACTCTGGGATTAAGTCCCTGAGCTCACTGTTCCTTAAATTTCTACCCAGCTAGTGATAAGATATTGATTTCCTTGAGTAAAAGGAGCTAACAATAACAAAAACTGCAAAAAACAAAAAACTTCACAGTATTTGAAAATCTGCTCTGTTGGCTGATGCTCTCCTTCAGAGTTTAGCCCTCTTACCAATAAGACCAAGCTAAGACCAATGTGCATGGTTCTTTTTCAGAGCCTGTGTCTTGTCCTGTGCTTACACTCAAGGCCTTAGGAATTCCCATTTACAGAGGAATCCAAATGCCCCTTCTACCCTCTGTGACACTGACCCTGGCTCTCGGGGTGCTCTATTATATGTCTGAAAACATGTACTCCTTTGCTCCAGGCTGCTTTCATTTAATTGTTTATTAAACTTCTTTTGCTCTCTGTAAGCTCTTTCTGCCTGCAGCACAACTTCTGGAAACATGAGCCAGAGGCAATTGTCCTGGTTCAGTCTTTTAGGCTGCCATTTGATAGACTGGCAACAACATATAAGCATTACAGTATGCACATAGGGGTTACCCTGCCTCCTCTGGAATGGGGCCAGAGATCCATAACGGTAGTGAAGGCCAGCTGTGCAATTCCACAAGCCTCTCCTACCAGTTTTAAGTTACCTTTTCTTGGTTCAGTATATGAACAGTTGTCTGCAACCTTTTAACTGTTTTTTTGTTGTTGTTGCTTTTTTTTTAGCTCTGAGAAAAATGGTTCTGCCAGTTTTTGCTAGTTGTTCAAAGAGTCTTTGGGGGAAGAGAACCCTGGAGCATCTTATGCTGCCACTTGAGCTGACCAGAAGCTCTCCCATTTTTAAAATACAGTTTTGCCAGATACATAATTCTTGGTTGCCAATTTCTTTTTTGCAGCACTTTAAATATGTCATTCCACTACCTTCCTGCCTCCACGTTTCTAATGAGAAATCAGCACTTCAAATTGAGTCTCCCTGTACACAATACACTACTTCTCTCATGCAGCTGTCCCTTGGCATTCCATATTGTGATTATAACTGCTTATCCTGTTCTAATCTTCTTATGTGTGTATATGCATGTCTTTTACTATATTTAAGTTTTCTGCCATTATTTCTTCAAATACTCACTGTTCACTTTACTTCATTTCTGCTTTCTGCTCCTTTACCTTTCTGCTCCTCAGACTGAATAATTTCAATTGTCTTATATACAAGTTCACTGATTCTTTCTTTTGCCAGCTCAATCTACTGTTTAGCCCCTGTAGGGAATTTTTTATTTCACTTACTATAGACTTTATCTCCAGTCTTTCTGGCTGATTCTTTTATTATTTATATCTCTTTATTGAATTTATCTGTCTTTATATGTATGTGAATGTGTGTCTATTTTTTTTTTTCATAGAAAAACAAGTGATATACACCAAAACTTGACAACAATTGTTCTGGAATGTAGGTTTTGGAAATTTTATTAACACTTTCTTTTATACCTCTATGTCCTATTGCCATTTTTATAACATATATAAAAGTATAATTTATATTATAGCTTATATACTATATGTATGCAATAGTATAGAAACTCTAATAAAAGTAGAAATAACAAAAATTAGAAAACAAAACTCCAGGAGACTGTGTATGCTAAATTCTTTCTAAGACTTCCTGGCATCAAAAAGGAATCAACTTAAAAGCAAAGAATATCTGGAAATTAAAAATAATTTAAAAAAACAAGGCACACTCATAGCAGGGAACATAGTATTAAACAAATACTGAATATAAATTGAGGCTTTAACTCAAGTTTAAGTAATATTAAGCTTTAACTTTTGCTGGGTGATTTCAACATATGCCAAAAAAAAAAAAGTTATTTGGTAGATTTAACATTGATTTAGAAAAGAAATTCTTAACAGACTAGACAGGGGCTTCCTTTTATGATGAAAAATACATCTCCCAAATCAAAAATACATCACGCATAATGGTGAGGAACAGAGCATGTCTACTGAAGTAAGGAACAAAACTAAGATATCTACTCTAATCAATATTATTTAACATTGATTTGGAAATGAAAGTCAATGCAATATACAAAGAGAAGGAAATAAGAGGTATAAATATTGGAAGATGTGGGAAAAGTCATCATTATTAGTAAATTACTAGGAAAATCTGGGAATGACCTGCATGAATGAATCAACTGAGGTAACATTAACATATAGAAGGGAACCACAGTTTCAAGATGACAGAGTAAAAACTCCATCCCTTTCTCTTCTAAAAAACTCATGAAATCCAACAGAAGCAAAAAGACAAACCTCTATATTCAATGAAATAAGGAGGTTACTGTTAGTCCAATCTTAGTATATGAAGTTAGAAAGTAGATGGAGGCATGATAAACTCTGAGTGATGGGCTTTTGGGATAGTCTTACTCTTTTTGTATTTTTCTGTACTGTTTTAATTCTTTATAACATACAGATATAATGAAGTGTTTTTATAAAACATATATAAAATTACATATGTGTATACCTATAAATTCATGTATGAAATTATGTATGATCCCTTATCAATTGGCCTACACGAGATTACACTGTGGTAACAAAACCTAAATCAGTGACTTAAAACAAAAGTTTGTTTTTATCAACTGCTCTTCTGCTCTACCCCTTATCATCTTTAGGGACCTAGGCTAAAGGAGCATGTCCTACCTGGAATGTGCCAATCTTATGGTGAGAGGAAGAAAAAGGTTTGGAGAACCTGGCAGTGGCTCTTAAAGCTTCTCAGAAGCGACCATGTAAGTTCTGATCATATTCCATGAGTAAAGCTGAAGTCAGTAGGGAGGAACATAAAACCATTCCTTTGGGAGTGACTTCACAGGAAAGAGCAGGAGATAGTTTGAAAAATATAATCTATCACTAGTCCATATTTCTGAACATACACACATACAGGCATGTATATAGACATAGATAAATAAGAAAAAAACATAATACTATATAAAGTGGCCTTTAATTATCCCTGATATACAAACAGAAGCCATTAGATTTGCCAGTAAGGAACTTAAAGGTACCCCAAATCAAGAATGTGGTTATTTTAATAGCTAAATTCTAATAGGTGAGGAATGATGAAAGTTGAAATGGTAGATAGTATTATAGGACACTCTTTCTAAAAATGTGATCATTAAGAAGATAGTATTATAGGACACTCTTTCTAAAAATGTGATAGTTAAGAAAAGAACCTAGAAAACATGGTAGCTTAGGATGCGGGTAAAGGTTCTAAGACTTTTTTTTAAAAAATGATATAAGTCTTATTTATTTGTATTGGCTAAAGAGTAAAATTGAAAATCACTAAGCATTGATCAAGAACATTAAGAGTAGTTAAATGAATACGTGGAACAATTTCTCTTCTACTAAGATAGTGAGATAAAGGTAGGTATGGATTTTATTATGACAGGCTACAGGTGAAGTTATGGCCATTTAATCATTCTATTAACATTGAACACAAAATTTTCAAAGCACTATGTGCAAATAAAGGGAAAACGAAGATAAATAAGACATAATCTTAGACCTTGAGAAGCTTTCAATATAATTGGGGGTACAGAATAAAATAACTATTTTAATATAAGAACAAAGTGCTATGAGAATATTTAAATACAGTAGGGTAATATTGGCAAAATGAAAGATGTATAAATTTTCTATAGGTAGGGAAAGGATGAAGGGAATTAAATGCAGGAAACAAAGTAAACAAATGCACAGATGCTTGAAATTGAAAGGGCATGTTAAACTGCAGAAGTAATTATAAGAGAACAGATTTTTGGAATCATACAAAATAGACCTGGGTTTGAATTTCAGCCATTCTACTTTTTTATTACGTAATCTTGAATAAACAACACTTCTGTAAAAATGGAAAAATAGTAAATAAGTATTGTTTATTGGGTGTTATATAAGGATTAAATAGGGTATCAGCACAATTTCTGTCATATAAAAAGCAAAATATTAAATATCTGTCATTTTAAAGTGTGAGTCAATACACTTTGCGAACTACAAAACACCACACAGATATAAGGAATTATTTTTCTGAAATATGATGAATAGCTAAAAAGCACTTATCTAAATATATAAGCATTTTATAACATATATTTCTCAAGTACTTACAGTGTTTTTCAAAGGGCTCCTATTCTTAAAAGTGTTCCTATATTTATATAGGTTTGCATTTAAACTAAGAATATGCTAACCACTTCTGGAAAAAAAAGTGAATGGGGGAAAACAGTATTTCCTCTTCCCTAGTTACCCAAATCAATCATATTATTTTCTAATATGACATGTTTTTAAAAATTCAAAGCTGCACCTAAACCTTATGATGGAATACAAAACCAGAAAACTTACTTTTTCTTCTCTTTCAAGGTCAAGTTGCTTCTTAATGGATGAAAGTTCATTTTTGAGGTTGGATAGCTCAATCTCCTAAAGAAAAAGAAACATGTTAATGTGGGAAAGTGTATGTATGTGTGTGGGGGGAGATATGGGAATCCCTAAATTTTTATGTAACATTTATGTAATCTAAAGCTTCTTAAAAAAAAAAATTGTAAAAGAAACATGAAGTTTATGTAAGTGCTTCCATATATTTTGTTAAGACAATAAAACTGCAACTAATGCTTCAAGTAAATTGTTTTATAGAGAAATATATTCACTTATAAAATGTATATACTTTAAAAGTTGACTGATATGAAGGATGCCAGTTAAAAATAAAAAGAATCTCATTTAAATAAATGTTTTATTGTTTTCTCTAAAGAAAGATTTAACACTATGGATATCTTTCCTCCTCATCCTCTCCCAATCTATCCTACCTCCTCTCAGTAAGGGCTCCAAACTTATTTAACTGGAATTTATAACATTTTGTTTGAAAACGGATTTGTTCCACAATTTCAAAAGATAAACTGGAAGCCCACTTAATTAGAAGGTCTATGATATCTCTTTCAGATCTAAAACTGATTCTATATAACTCAAAAATTATATTTTATTAATACTTTTATTTACTAACAGCCTTGCTGACATTATGAAAATTAAATTTTACTGCTATTTGTTCTGTAGCTCACCAAAGATGCTTTCAATGAAGACTGTTCTTGTTCTTTGCTCTTATAAAGTCCTAACTCTGAGTCTCTTTCTTCAACGATTTTATCATATTGGTGCTACATTAAACATAAAAAAATATTTAAAATAGAATACATTATGTTTTAACAGGATTGAATGGCTAATTCATTTGATATTTGCAGAAAATGATGTTATGAATTAAATAATATATATATGTATCTTTGAGCATATATATTTTTTAAATGTTCCATTATATTTTTTTTCATTCAAACAACCTAAACCATGAAGCATAGTCTTGGAAATAATCTAATACAAGATCAGGCAATAATTCTTTTTAAGTGAAAACACTGAATTTCACCATTTAAAAATAGGCAGAAGGACCACTTCTTTTCCAAATCTGAGGCAGGATATACAAGAAGAACCTGGAAAACCCTGCCATAACAGAAAGCAAGAAAGCTAACAGAGCCAACGAGACTAAGTCCAAAGGACTTGGGAGACAGCTTGAAGAGGTTTCTACTGACCACACCTGGGACAATTTAAGTATCAAAAGGATAAAAACTGCACTGGATGAAAACATACCAAATATGCTTAAATCTAGGAGTTACTTAAAATATTTTTTTAAATCCTCATTGGTTTCCTCATAATAATGTTATATTCCAGCAACAATCTTCGTAGATGAATAGGTAGGTACAACGTCTCCAAATCTTGAATGTAAAGAGGTTTAATTCACTTCACTAACAAAATGATTACTTTAAAACAAAACAAAAAAATAGAGGATACACACACAATAAACATTAATCCTTTCATCTATGTGTTCCTTTGATAAAAGGGATAAAAATGTGTTTAGCTTGGTATATGTTAGACACATGTTGGGGATCCAAATAGTAATAAGATACATATCCTGCATATGTACTTAAATATAAGGTGAAAAGTATTATAAGAAACCATTAGGAGAATTTTTAAAAAGAATGATTACTTCCACCCATTAGAGATGATAAAGGAGATTTCTTCAAGGAAGTAAAACTCAAGCTCAGCTTTACGTGGTTAAGATCTGATCTGGATGTCAAGGATATTCAAATAATAACTAGTCATTGCTGCAAAGACAAAAATTTTCTCCAACAAATCAGAATGCTATCATGATTTCACCACTTTAAAGCAGAAATATGGCTCCAATTAATAATTTGTATTATATGAAATGAAAAAAATTACCTTATGCTTTTCCATAAGTGCTACCATTTCAGCTATTTTATGTTGACATCGTATATCAATTTCTTTCTGTAATTTTACTGCTTCTTCAGCTATTATTTTTGCTTTCTCAACCTATCAAATAAAAGCTTTTCTTAAAATTAAAGCACAAAAGGCAAATTTAATTTAAATGTAGAGAACATATACTCTACTTACATAAAATGGAGAAATTGAATACCAGGAAATTGAGAAACTAATTTAGAAATGCATTATTGTTCTAGTTCATTTTAGGGTGTTCTATCAAGTGAGATGACAGTATAACACTATAAGGATCAGATATCTTTTCAAAATTATTTGCTACTTAATACTTCAATAATGAGAATAACAAGGCTACTACTTTTAGCTTCTAAAGAAATTGAAGAAATTGTCCCTAATATAAATTTATCATATTTTTCTAAAAATGGTAATTTTTAAGTGTTTTTAATTACTTTTCTCTAAGGTTAATAAACATACAGAGTTTTAGTTTAACAAAGTTTCAAACACATTCAGTTTTCCTACCTCATCCAAAAGATTTTCTTCTGATATCTTTTTATCCTTAATTTCTTTTTGATAGGTGTCAGTCATTTCTTCAAATTTTTGTTTGGCACATTCTAGTTCTAACTCTAATTTATTGACCTTTAATAAAAGAAAATCTTATGAACACAGTCAATTCTGTGGATTACTTGAAAATATTCATATTCATTTTGAATAAGAATTCAAGAGTTTTGTGACTCTTAGAAAATTACTTATGGGAAGTGGATTTGGCTCAACAGATAGAGTGTCTGCCTACCACATGAGAGGTCCAGGGTTCAAACCCAGGGCCTCCTGAACCGTGTGATGAGCTGGCCCATGCTCAGTGCTGATGCACGCAAGGAGTGCCATGCCATGTAGGGGTGTCCTCCGCATAGGGGAGCCCCACACACAAGGAGTGCACCCTGTAAGGACAGCTGCCCAGCACGAAATAAGTGCAGCCTTCCCAGGAGTGGTGCCACACACATGGAGAGCTGACGGAGCAAGAGAGCGCAACAAAATGAAGCAGATTCCCCGTGCTGCTGACAAGAACACAAAACGGACACAGAAGAAGACACAGCGAATGGACACAGAGAGCAGACAACTGGGGAGGGGAGGGCGGTGAGCAGGAAAGGGGAGAAAAATAAAAATAAATCTTAAAAAAAAAATTACTTATTAATGAAAATTATGATCAGATCATTTTCCTTATATTTTTCATATGGGGAAATGTGCTTTATTTCTCAAAAGATATATCTTCTCCCCTAAAATATGTATTTAGTCCTGACAAGTAATATAAAAAAGCTAAATATTCTTAGTGAATTTCTCAACATTTAAATTGTTTAGTTTCAGTATAGTATTTTGTTACAATAACTATTTCAGTTGGACAGAAAACCCATGTGATTCAAAGAAAATGCAAATTTTTAGTGAGATCACTATTTTATGAATAATCAATACCTTCAATTTCTATTTTTTCACTTATTTCACACAAATATTTACTGAATCATGCAGATATGATTAAAATATAGTCATTTTCAATAGAGAAATAGGACCCTGACACCACCCCCATTTATATCGACTTACTACAGTAGGGATGAATTAGAGTTGGGGAAGGAAACATACAGTAGGGAAAAAAGGGGAAGGGAGGCATAATTAATTCAATGAAGAATCAGACTATATTCTGTACCCATATATGAACTACCAACCTTAAGACACAGACCATTAGCAATACTTACAACACCTTCTGAGGGTCCCTTTTCATTTGTTTTCCCTTCCTGCTCCCTCAAGTATAAAATATATTCTTTATATTCTTTATTCAGTTGTTTTTCTTTAAAGCTTTATTACATAATTATGTATCCCTAAACAATATTTCAGGTTTTATGTTTTTGAGCTTTATATATTTTCATTATATATGTATTTTTGTCCTGAACTTTTCACTTAAAATTATGTTCTCAATATTCATGCACGTAAATACAATTCATTCATTTTTGCTGCTGTAGAGTGTCCCTCTGTATAAACTTACCAATTTAGACACTCAATTGTTCATAGACATTGAATTGTTTCCAGCTTCAAGTTAATACACACAATAATGCTGCAAGTTTTCTTTATGCAAATCCTCATGCAAATGTGTACTTTCTCTATAGTATATCCCCAGGACTGGAATTGCTTATCATACAGCAGGTTGCATGTTCAAATTTACAAGACAATGACAAATATTTTCCAAAATAATGCACAAATTTCAATTCCCACCAACAGTGTGTTTGAGTTTTGAAGTGTGTTTCACATTCTCATCATTAGGTGGTGATCTCAGGCAAAAGTATTTGATTAAAGTTTTGTGAATTAATTTGCATTTTCCTTAAAATTATGTAATGTGTATAACTCTTCTTGTTTTCTAGAATGTGAAATCTGTTCATGTCTTTTGTACATTTTCCTGTTTGGTTGCTTTGATCTTTCCTTAATGATTTGTAAGAGTTCTTTATTAATTATTGATTCTAATTCTTTGTTATATATGTTTAGTGGATATTTCTCCCAGTTTAAGGTTTATAGCTATGCCTTCTAAATGAACAGAAATTCTTAATTACAGTATAGATGAATTTATCAATTTTTCCAAATGATTGAGTTTTTCATCTTGTTTAGGAAATTTTTCTTTACCACCAATCCATAAATATATTCTCCTATATCTTCTTCAAATGTTTTTAAGTTCTGCATTTCACATTTACCCCCTTAAGGAATTCAATTTTGCCTATAGTGTGAAGTAGGGATTTAATTTCATATTTTTACAGTGCATAGTCAAATGTCAGGTCAAGTTTCTATTTATGCTGTGTTTTGTCCTAGGCCCTCTCTTCTATCCAAATGGTTTGACTACCTCTATGTTAATTAATACCCTGCTGTTTTAATTACTTTAGCCTCATAATTAATCTTTATATCTGGTAGGGCATTTTTCCTCATCTTGTTTTTCTTAAAGATTACCCTAGTTATTCTTGGCCTATTGATCTTACATATACATTTAATAACCAGCTTGTCAAGTTCCAAAAAAATTCCCTGAAATTTTAATTAAATACATAGATTAATTTGGAGAAAACTAGCATTTTCACATAAATGATATCTCCCTTAAAATGACATTCTCTAATAGTTTGTTGTGGATGTGTAGGATTAGTAATGGTTTCTGGGTAATAATAGTATATATATCAACCTTACTAAACCAAATTACCTATTAATTTATCTATAGATTGTTATAAATTTCCTACATATACAACTTCCATATAAAACCATCTGGGTTTTAATTTTGCTGTGTTGAAAGATTTTAAATTACTTGTTTCAATTTATTTAATAGGACTATTCAGGCTTCTTATTGCTTCTTGAGATTGTTTTGGCTAATCTACTTCATTTTATCTTTTTTCAAAGATATTGACATAACAATGTTGATATTAAAGGCATTAATTTTAGACTTTGATAGAAATACATGTAATTTCTAGATTAATAGAACTGTGATTAGAGGACATACACTGTATGATTTCAGTCCTTTTAAATTTATGCACCATATATAATCATTTCTGTGAAATATTGAGTGTTCTTGAAAAGCGTATTTCCTTCAATTGTGATAAAAAAAAATCTTTATTTCACCAACATTGCTATAAGATAGGTATATTGTATACATCATTAAAGATTGGCTGTTATTTTTCCAGTATTTGAGAAAATTTTTCCTGTTTTTTGACTTCCACTGTTCCTTGCAAAAATGTCCATAGTCAGTCTCGTGTCATTTCTTCATTGATGAGCTCTTATTTATCTCTAGCTACGTTTTCTATTGTTTTCTTCTTTTTTTAATTTCATTTTTCTCTACCTACTTTTAAGATCTCTCAGCTGCTGATATTCTGTAGCTTTACTAAATTAACTCTAGATGTGGATTTATTTTCATTTTTCCTGTTTGGTATATATCACTCTTCCTATATATGTGAACTTCTGTCTTTCATAAATTCTAAATATTATTAGTAATTATTATCTCTCCCCAATTCACTCTATTCTTGTCTTCTTCCTGGACATATACCCTTAGAAAAACAACTTCATTATACTACCCGACAACAAATATAAAATTACCATATGACCCAGAAATTCCACTCATAGGTATATGCCCAAAGAAAGTGAAAACAAGGTCTCAGATACTTGTACGCCAATATTCACAACAGCATTATTCACAATAGTCAAAAGGTAGAAAATAACCCAGCTGTCCATCAACAAATGCAAGGGAAAACAAAATGTAGTACACACAATGAAGTATTATTTGGCCAGAAGGAGGAGTGAAATTCTGAGACATGTGGCACCATGGATGAACCTTGAAAACATTGTGCCAAGCAAAGTAAGCATGGCACACTGGGACAAATACGTTATAATGTCCTTTATATGAGGTATCTAGAAATATCAAGTTCACAGACAGAAAGTATATTAGAGGTTACAAGGGGATGGGGAACAGGGGAAAGGGAGAGTTTTTCCTTGGTGGGTATAGTGTTTGTAAATATTTTTTAAATGTAAAAAAAGTGTCAGACTAAAAAAATACATGACAACAATAACATATAAAAGCATATAAGTTAGATATGAGGAATAAAGGAGAAAATGAATTCTAAGGCAAAACTGTAACGGTAAAAAAGACAAAGATTGTCAGAGTGTATGAAAATATAAACTCCTGTTATATACTGCTTATAAGAGATGCCATCTAAAATATAACAAAACAGAAAGGATGAGTAAATGGATTAAAATCTATACCATGAAAACACTAAACAGGAGGAGACTGGTATAATTATAAAAATAATTTTTAAAATATTGCTTTAAGGCAATAAGCATTCCTAGTGTTAGAGAGTATCCTTAAAATAATCAAAGCTTCCATTATATAAAACATATAAATATATAAAACATATAGTAAGTATATCTTAATTTCCATCATATGTAATAAAAAGTTGCAAATATTATAATATATAATAATATGGCTTTAAAATAAAGAATAACTGACAAAAACATAACATACCCCTTAAATTTGGAAATTAATAAATACAGAAGAGTATTGTACCTAGCAATAATAACTTATTATCTATCCTAATTATAAGAGAAAGCCAAAGCAAAGTTTAGAGGAATAGTTTTAGCCTTAAAATGTGTACATTCAAATGACTGAAAATTAATGATATAATAATCTCTCTCTAGATGGAAAAGAACACAAGAAAAACAACAATAAAAGTAGAAGAAAGGGGGCAATGCAGGCAAGTTAAGTCTCCACAGCATACAGTACCAACTACATCCTCAGCTTCTACTACATAACCAGCAAGGGAGAAAGACAAAGGAAGCCCTAAAGAGAGAAGCTGCACCCAGAAAAAATACATCTAGTAAGCCATATGCCAAGACACCAACAAAAATTTAAAATCCATACCAAGAAACAAGACATACAGCCCAGTCAAAAGAAAAAGATAAGGCTACAGATGATGGAGTCAAGACAACTAATCATAGATGTCCAAACAAATCTCCTTAATAAATTAAATGAGATGGCTAAAGAGATTAAGGATATTAAGTAGACACTGGGTGAGCAAAAAGAAGAATTTAAAGCATACAAAGAAAAATAGCAGATATTATAGGAATGAAAGGGAAAATACATGAAATTTTAAAATATACCAGATATATATAACAGGAGATTTGAGGAGACAGAAGAAAGGATCATTGAGTTTAAACACATGGCATCTGAAAGTGAACATATGAAAGAACAGATGAAGAAAAGAATGGAAAAAATGGGAAAAGGTCTCAGGAAACTAAATGACAGCAAGAGACATACAAACGTACATGTCATGAGTGTCCCAGAAGGAAAAGAGAAGCGAAAAGGAACAGAAGGGATATTTGAAGAAATAATGGCAGAAAATTTCCCAACCATACTTAAGGACATAGATTCCCATATCCAAGAAGCACAATGTACTCCTATCCAAATAAATCTGAAAAGATCAACTCCAAGATACACACTAATCATAAAGTCCAATGGCAAAGATGAAGAGAATTCGGAGAGCAGCAAGAGAAAAGCAATGCCTAGCATATAAGGGATACCCAATAAGATTAAGTGCCAATTTCTCATCATAAAACATGGAGGCAAGAAGGCAGTGGTAAAATATATTTAAGATGCTGCAAAAGAAAAACTGCTAGCCAACAATTTAACATACAGAAAGACTGTCTTTAAAAAGTAATAGTGAGTTTAGAATATCCACAGGTAAACAGAAACTGAGAAAGTTTGTAATGAAGAGATGGGCTTTGCAGGAAATACCAAAGGGAGTGCTACAGCCTGGAAAGAAAAGACAGGAGAGTGAACTTGGAAGACAGTCTAAAACTGAAGATTATATCAGTAAAAGTAACTAAAGTATAAAAAGAGTAGTGAAAATAAAACATGACAGATAAAGCCCAAAGGTCAAACTGGGTGAAATAAGAACTGCCTCTATAATAATAACACTGAATGTTAATGGATTAAACTTCCCAATCAAAAGACACAGATTAGTGGAATGGATAAGAAAATATGAGACATCCATATGCTGTCTGCAAGAGACTCACCTTAGACCCAAGGATACCAACAGATTGAAAGTGAAAGGCTGGGAAAAGATATTCCACTCATGCAGTAACCAAAAAAATAGCTGGAGTATCTACACTCATATTGATGAAATATAGTTTAAAAGCAAAACTGTTGGCAGTGACTGGCAATGATATCATGGCTAGGTGCTTGAGAGAAAACTCATCTGGGCATCCCAGCAAAGACATGCTCAGTGTTTTCCTGCATCAAAGCAGGTACTGCAAGCTGCCATGAGCCTCTGGGTGGACAAATACTGGCCCTGCTCCTTGGGACAGCTGGATGACCACAAGGAGTAGGCAGCCCAGCTGCACAAAATGAAGGCACTGGAAACTGACAAAGGGACCTCCCATGTGGGAAACAGGCATTCAACCACTTGAGCCACATCTGCTCCCCTAGATTTTAGACCAGAAAGTTCCATAGATAAAGTGGATGGATTCCTAGAAATACACAAATAATGTACATTGACCACAGAAAAAATATTAATAGAAGACCACCAAAACCAATCACAAGCAATGAGATTGAATCAGTCATTAAAAATCTTCCAACAAAAAAAGTCCAGGACCAGATGACTTCACAGGTGAATCCCACTAAATATTTTGAGAATTAATACCAATCCTGTTTAAACTCTTCCAAAAAATTGAAGAGACAGGAAAATTACCCAGCATGTTTTCTGAAGCCAACATCACCCTGATACCAAAGCCAGATAAAGATACTACAAGAAGTGAAAATTACAAACTAATCTCTCTAGTGAACATAGATGCAAAAATTCTCAACAAAATAACTACAAATTAAATCCAACAGCATGTAAAAACAATTATACATCATGATCATGTGGGTTTTATACCTGGTATGCAAGTACCAACTTAGGAAAATCAATTAATGTAATATACCACATTTTAAAAATTGAAGGGGAGAAACCATATGATCATCTCAATTTATGCAGAAAAGGCATTTGAAAAAATCCAGCATCCTTTCTTCATAAAAACACTTCAAAAGATAAGCATGGAAAGAAGTTCCCTCAACATAATAAAAGTTATATATGAAAATCCCACAGCAATCCAGCATCCTTTCTCCATAAAAACACTTCAAAAGATAGGTATGGAAAGAAGGTCCCTCAACATAATAAAAGGTATATATGAAAATCCCACAGCCAATATCATACTCAATGGGGAGAGATGGAAAGCTTTCTCTCTAAGATAAGTAACAAGACAAGGATGTTCACTGTCACCACTGTTAGTCAAAATTATGCCAAAAGTTCTAGCTAGAGCAATTAGGCAAGAAAAAAGATTAAAAGGCATCCAAATTGGAAAAGAGGAAGTAAACTTCTCACTACTCACAGATGACATGATTCTGTATTAGAAAATCCTGAAATGTCTACAACAAAGCTACTTGAACTATTAAACGAGTTTAGTAAAATAGCAGGATACAATATCAACGAGCAAAAATCAATAGCATTTCTACAGACTAGTGATGAACAAACTGAGGAGAAATCAAGAAAAGAATTCTGAGGCAGGGCAAGATGGCATCAGAGTAAGAGCACCCACAAAATCACTCCTACAAAAAAAAAAAAGGCTGAGTGGGGAAAAAATCCTGCCGAAGTGAGCTGTTTTGTGAACCCACAAAGCAGAAGGCTGCTGGACATCGATCCAGTGAGAGCAGGACAAGGAGAGTGACAGCTCAAGGTAAAATCACAGGTTTCTGCCCATTCCCAAGGCAAGAAGCTGCAGCTTTCCCCGAACCTTGCAGGTCACACAGTTGGAGGAGAAAAACTCCGAGAGTAAGAGGGTTCTGGTGAACGGTGGAGAGGGTCCTATGAATGCAGGTTCAAATGTCTGGACCCCACTTTTTGAACTTTGAGGAGTATACCAGCTGGCTTGAGGAGAAACCAGAAAGAGGGGAGAAGCAAATCTGTAGAGGCAGCCCGTTTACCTAACCTCTGTTATATTAGGCAGAAGGTGGAGCCAGGCAATTAACTAATCCTGTGCAACATACCTGAGGAGGGGGACAGTAGGAAGTGCTTAGTAGTCTTCCAAGAGAATATTTAGGGTTCCCAGCAAGGTGTGGGTGCTCTCTGTCAAAGAGACTGAGAGTCAATATCTTCCAAGGTGATTTGGTTCACCAGGGTCCCATTTGAATTTCAGAGTGGAGTTCTCACACAAGCTTCCTGCTTCCCTGGAAGAGAGGGAAGTGAAGGAGGGAGAAAGGGGGAAGGACAGATTCCTACTCAGTTTATTCAATTGCAAAGAGTCTATCCCGCCCCTGGAAGGGGACTATTTTTGAGGAAAAGGTTGACCCTGAAGGAGGGTTTGGCTCAGTGGAAGAGTTTCAGCCTTGAATGCACAAGGTCTGTTTCAGTTCCCAGCTCCTCTTAGAGTGGTCATGCAGTGGGATATTAGCTGATACTTTGAGACAGGGAAAACATAGGTAAAATCCTTGTATTAGCTTTCCTTGAGTCTCCTATTTTCCCTAAATAAGAGCTTAAGAGGGAAGTCTGGTGTTCTTGTTTGATTGACTCCTTGCTTGAGGGCTTGTGTATTTTTTCTTGTTATCTTGTCTTCCCTTCCTCTTTATTTCCCCAATCTGTTTTTTTTTCTTCTTTCTTTCTTTCTTCTTTTTTCCCCTTTTTTCAATTAGATGCTGCCAGCTTATTATTTGCTGTGCTCCCTTATCTTCAACCTCCTCTTTTCTGTGTGTACTGAGTTCTCTTTTCTTTCCTACATCTTTCTACATTCCACCTTCTGTTGTTGCTCTCACATTCTCTTTCTTTGTTTAGACACCAGTTTTTCTGGCTTTTTATTTCTAACACTTCTATTCTGTTTTCTATCTTTAACTTTTTTAAAAAAGATTTCTCTCCCCTCCCCCACACCCTAGTTGTCTGTTCTCTGTGTCTATTTGCTGCATGTTCTTCTTTGTCTGCTTCTGTTGTCAGCGGCATGGAAATCTGTGTTTCTTTTTGTTGCATCCCCTACGCAGGGACACCCCTGCGTGGCACGGCACTCCTTGCACGCATCAGCACTGCCGTGGGCCAGCTCCACACAGGTCAAGGAGGCCCAGGGTTTCCCATGTGGTAGACAGATGCCCTAACCACTGGGCCAAGTCCGCTTCCCCTTCATTAACTCTTTATCTTATTCTTTCTTTTCTCTTTCCCTCTCTCCTGATCAAACCAGCCTTTTAATTTATACTATATTCTTCTCTATATTCAGTTTCCCATTTCATTGCAGGTACTCAACTTTCTAATTCCTATAACAATACACTGCTTACATGAGTTTAATATTTATTCTCCTAGGTCTTATATGGTTCTTCTGCTAACATTTACTACCACTACTACTATTACACTTTTTCTTTTCTCACCTCTTTTGCTTTCCCTGGCCCTAATCTTTTTCCTTCAAGGTAACTTAGACAACAACAAGGTAATAGAACAAGAAGAACAAAGTGTCAAAGAGAAAAATTGGCACACACACACAAAAACAGCACCTAAAAAACCTGAGACTAGAGGGAGAAGCTAATCAACTGAATGCACCTACCAAGATAACATGATGACCAGACTGTAACAAAAAAGGACAAACAAAACCAATAATCAGGAAGACATGGATCAGTAAAATGAACAAATTAAAAACCAGGAAGAGGAGCAGAACATTGAACAACTAATCAAAGCTCTACAATCAAATATCATGGACCAACTTAATGAAGTCAAGGAAGAGATTAAGGATATTAAGAAAATACTTGGACAGCATTCTGAAGAAACTGTAAACATACCCAAAAAGATAAAAGATATGATGGTGATGAATGGCACCTTCAAGAATTAAAAATATACTCTCAGCAAATAACAGCAGATTTGAAGAAGCAGAGGAAGAATTACTGATGTGGAAGACAGTACATCTGAAATCAGATTGTAGAATTGATAGATAAAAGGATTTTTTAAAAAGGATTTGAATGACAGCACAAAACATGCAAACATAAATGTTATAGGTATCCCAGAAGGAGAAGATTAGGGTAAGAGAGTATTCCAATAAGAAACCTTCCCAACAAGAAATACTAAAGGGAGTTCTGTGAGAGGAAAGAAAAAACACAGGAGAGACAGAGTTAGAGGAGAGTGTAAGAATAACCAAAAGACAAAAAGAGAAATAAAAACAATGTATGATGTACACAATCCAAAGAAAATATGGCTAATGTAAGTAATTCCTAGAGAATATTAACACTGAATGTTAATGGATTAAACTCACTTGTCAAGAGACACAGATTGGCAGAATTGATAAGGAAATATGACCCCTCTATATGCTATCTACATGAAACCCACCATAGACCCAGGGACTCAAGGGGGTTGAAAGCGAAAAGCAGGAAAACAATCTTACAAGTAAACAATAACAAAAAAAGGGCAGGAGTAGCTTTACTAATATCAGACAAAATAGACTTTAAATGCAAAACTATTTTGAGAGAAAAGATGGACACTACATATACATAAAAGGGGTAATCTTTCAAGAAGAAAGGTCATAAACATTTATGCACCTAATCAGGACACCTCAAAATATGTGAGGAAAACACTAGGAAAACTAAGTAGAGGAATAGATGCCTCTACAATTATAGTGGGGAACTTTAATACACCTTTATCACCATGAGACAAAACATCTCAACAGAGAATCAATAAAGAAATAAAAACTTTGAACAATATTTTAGAGGATCTGAACCTAACAGACATATACAGAACACTACACTCAAATACAGCAGGATATACATTCTTCTCAAGTGTACATAGATCATTCTCCAAGATAGACTACATGCTAGGCCACAGAGGAAGGCTCAATGAATTCAGAAAGATTAAAATCATTCAAAATAATTTTTCTAACCACAGTGGAATGAAGCTGAAAATCTGCAAGGGCCAGAGACCCAGATTAGGCATCAAGATATGGAGGTTAAGCAACACACTCTGAGACAAACAGTGGGTCAAGGAGGAAAGCTCAAAAGAAATCAGTAATTACCTAAAACTAAAAAAAATTACAACACAACATATCAAAACTTATGGGATGCAGCAAAAGCTGTACTTAAAGGGAAATTCATAGCCATAAATTCATACATCAGAAAAGAAAAGCTAAAATCAAAGACCTAACTACACACTTGGAGGAATTAGTAAAAAACAACAACAAACTAACCCCAAAGGAAGAAGAAAGAAAGGAATAAAAAAGATCAGAGCAGAACAAAATGAAATAGAAAATAAGCATTAGAAATAATAAAACAAAGGGCTGGTTCTTTGAGAAGATCAATAAAATTGACAAACCCTTAGCTAGACTAACAAAGAAAATAACAGAGAAGATGTAGATCCACAAAATAAAAAATGAGAAAGGGGTTATCATCACTGACCCCACAGAAATAAAGACTATCATAAAAGGATACTTTGAAAACCTATATACCAACAAGGACAATTTAGAGAAAATGGACAAATTCCTAGAAACACATAAGCAGTCTACATCGACGAAAGAAGAAATTGATGATCTCAACAAACCAGTCACGAGTAAAAAAATAGAAAGAGTCATTAAAACCTACCAACTAAGAAGAACCGAGGACCAGATGGCTTCACAGGTGAATTCTACCAAACATTCCAGAAAGAACACCAATCTTGCTTAAACTCTTACAAAATATTAAAATAGAAGGAACATTGCCTAACTAATTCTATGGTGCCAACATTACCCAAATACCAAAGCCAAACAAAGACAACACAAGAAAGGAAAATTACAGACCAATCTCTCTAATGAATCTAGATGCTAAAATCCTCAACAAAATACTTCCTAATCATATTCAACAACACATCAATTGAATTATATAACATGACCAAGTGGGTGTCATCCCTTGTATTCAAGGATAAGAAAATCATTCAATGTAATATGCCACATAAACAGAATGAAAGAAAAAAATCACATGATGATATCTATAGATGCAGAAAAAGCATTTGACAAAATAAAGCATCCTTTCCTGATAAAAACACTGCAAAAGATAGGAATAGAAGGAAACTTTCTGAACATGAGCTAAGGTATATTTGAAAAACCCACAGCTAACATCATTTACAATGATGAAATCTTAAAATCCTTCCCTCTAAGATCAGGAACAAGACAAGGATGCCCACTATCAATGCTCCTATTTAACATTGTGTTAGAACTTGCTCGAGTACTGAGGCAAGAAACAGATATAAAAGGCATCCAAATTGGAAAAGAAGTCAAAATTTCACTATTTGCAGACGACATGATCCTGTACATAAAAAGCCCTGAGAAATCTACAACAAAGTTTCTAGAACTTATAAATGAATTCAGTCAAGTTGGGTTATAAGATCAATGCACAAAAATCAGTAACATTTCTGTACACCAATAATGAGCAATCCGAGGATGAAATCAAGAAAAAAAAAATACCATTTACAATAGTAAATAAAAAAATCAAGGGAAGCAGATTTGGCCCAATGGATAGGGCATCCACCTACCACATGGGAGGTCCAAGGTTCAAATCCAGGACCTCCTGACCCATGTGATGAGCTGGCGCACGTGCAATGCTGATGCGTGCAAGGAGTGCCCTGCCACACAGGGGTGTCCCCTGCATAGGGGAGCTCCACACACAAGGAGTGTGCCCCCTAAGGAGAGCTGCCCAGCATGAAAAAAGTGCAACCTGCCCACAAATGGTGCCACACACACCGAGAGCTGATGCAACAAGATTATGCAACAAAAAAACAAGACACAGATTCTGGGTACCACTGACAAGAATATAGGTAGACACAGAAGAACACACAGTGAATGGACACAGAGAACAGACAATGGGGGGGGAGGGAAGTGGAGAGAAATTTTTTTATAAATCAAATACCTAGGAATAAATTTAACTGAAGATGTAAAAGACTTATACACAGAAAACTACACAACAATGTTAAAGGAAGTCAAAGTAGACTTAAATAAATGTAAGAATATTCTCTGTTCATGGAAAGGAAGACTAAACATTATTAAGATGACCAGCCTACCAAAACTGATCTACAGATTTAATGCAATCCCAATAAAAACCAACACAGCATTTTTTAATGAATGGAAAAACTAATTATAAAATTTATTTGGAAGGGAAAGAAGTCCTGAATAGCCAAAGACATATTGAAAAAGAAAAAATGAAATTGAAGAAATCACACTACCTGACTGTAAAACATACTACAAAGCTATAGTGTTCAAAATGGCATGGTATTGGCACAAGGATAGACACACTGACCAATGGAACCAAACTGAGAGTTCAGATATAGATTCTCACATATACAATCACCTGATATTTGACAAGGCCACAAAGCCCACCCAGCTGGGAGAGAATGGCTTCTTCAACAATGGTGCTTGGAGAACTGGATATTCATATGCAAAAGAATGATAGAGGATTACCATCTCATACCTTATACAAAAATCAACTCGAGATGGATCAAAGATCTAAATATAAGACCCAAGACTATAAAGACCTTGGAAGACAATGTAGGAAAGCATCTACAGGACCTTGAGTGTCTACAACTGCAAGCAAAAGAATTGCATCCATCAGCCATGTAGGATTAGGCCCCTTCTCGATTTAGAGGTGGAGTGGACATTGCTATCCCAGGATCCACAGGATGGAAGATTACAATAGGGATTGAAGTGGACTTGCTGGTGTTTTACTGTAGAACTGTTGTGACTCTAGCAATGGAAGAAACTGTATCATTGACATGGAGACAGTGGCCACAGTCGTTGCTGGGGGAGAGGGAGAAAGAGGTGTGATATGGGGCATTTTTGGGACTTGGGAGTTGTCCTGGATGATATTGCAGGGACAGATGCAGGTCATTGTATATCCTGTCATAACCCTCTGGATAGACTGGGGGAGAGTGTGAACTACAATGTAAACTATGGTCTATGTGGTGTGGCAGTGCTCCAGGGTGTTTTCACAAAATGCAATGAATATGCCTTACTGATGAAATGGGATGTTGATGTGGGAAGAGTGGGACAGGGCGGGGGGTGGGGGGGAGTAGGGTATATGGGAATCTCATGTTTTTTTAATGTAATGTTTTGTGTGATCTATTTATTTTTTTTAAAAAGACATAAAAATAAATTTTTAAAAAATTTTAAAAAGAAAAAAAATCCATTTACAATAGCAACAAAAAGACTCAAATTATCTATGGGTTAATTTAACTAGGAATGTAAAGGATTTGTATTCAGAAAACTACAAAACACTGCTAAAGGAAATCAAGGAAGACCTAAACAAATGGTTGGACATTGTGTGCTCATGGATTGGAATGCTAAAAATCATGAAGATGTCAATTCCACGCAAAATGATTTATAAATACAATGCAATACCAATCAAAACTCCAACAGCCTATTTTACAGAAATGGAAAAGTCAAATACCAAATTTATTTGAATGGAAAGGGATCCTGAACAGCCAAAATTATTCTAAGAAAGAAAAGCAAATTCAGAGGACTCATGCTTCCTGATCTTGAAGTGTATTATCAAGCTACAGTGGTCAAAAAGCAGAGTACTGGCATGAAGATAAACATGCTGATCAACAGAATTGAATTGAGAGTTCAGAAATAGACCCTTACCTCTATGGTCAACTGATTTTTGATAAGCCTACCAAATCCACTTTTCTGGGATAGAACAGTCTCTTCAATAAATGGTTCTGGGAGAACTAGATATCCACAACCAAAAGAATGAAAGAGGACCCCTATCTCATTCCCTATACAAGAATTAACTCAGAATGGATCAATGACCAAAATGTAAAAGTCAGGATCATAAAACTCCTAGAAGATAACATAGGGAAACTTCTACAAGACCTTGTTGTTGATGGGGGTCTCTTAAACATTTCACCCAAAGCATGAGCAACAGAAGAAAAAAATAGATAAATGGGAAGTCCTCAAAATTAAACACCTCTGCACCATAAAGGACTTTGTGAAGAGAGTAAAATTCAGCCTACACAATGGGAGAAAATATTTGGAAATCACACATCTGAGAAGTGTCTAATATTCCTGATATATAAAAAGATCCTTCAACTGAACAATAAAAAGACAAATGTCCAATTAAAAAGGCAAAAGACCTGAACAGACATTTTTATAATGAAGAAATACAAATGGTGAAAAAACTCATGAAATAATGTTTAACATTACTGGCTATTATGAACTAAATACAATGAACAAACTCATTGATTAATTGTTATGTCACCAGAAAAAATAATGTGGTTAAAGAATGGAAAGCTGAGGTTTAATTTGTGCAGAACTGGTAAAAAGTTGTTTGTAAATGTTTGGAAATAAATACAAATGGTGAAGTCACATCATAGGATTTGTAATTAGTAGCACAAACATATGGGAATGATAGTGGCTTGTTTTGTGTTGTTTTTCTTTTTATTTGGAGTAATGAAAATGCTCTCATATTGACTGAAGTGATAAATGCACCATTTGGTGATTATTCCAAATTCCATTGTCTGTATACATTAGATAAATTATATGATTTATGAAAAAAATATTATAGGATGGGTTGGGGGAAAAGTACATCAAAAAAAAAGACACAGACTATAGTTTGTAGTAATGTTTGATGAAGCTCTTTCATAACTTGTTACAAATGTTCCACAACAATGCAAGGTATTTGTTATGGGGTGCTGCATGGGAGCCCTGTATGATGTTATGGATGCTTGTTTTGTAAGTTCACAGCTTTTACTATACACTTATTGTTTCTGTATGCTCATGTACGAATGATATACTTCAATAAATTGCTTTTAAAATGAAAAAAAGCAAAAATGTTATTAGAAACGAATGAAGGACACTAGGTATTAATAAAAGGGTCAATTCACCAAGAAGAAATAACAATCATAAATGAATATGCACCTAACTAGGATGCCCAAAAGTACATGGTGCAATCATTGCCAAAATTGAAGGGAGAAACAGGTGTGTTTATGATAATATTTGGAGACTTCAATACACAACTCTGAGCACTGGATATAACATTTGAGCAAAGAGCTTGAATAATATGATGAATGGATTAAACCTAATGGATACAGAATACAGAACATTGCACCCCAAAACAGCAGGATATATATTCTTCTCAAGTACTCATGTATCTTACTCCAGGATAGACCATATGTGGGGGTACAAAGCAGATCTCAATAACTTCAACAAAATAAAATTTATACAAAGCACTTTCTCTGATCATAATCAAATAAAGTTGGAAATCAACAAGAAGTAAAAAAGGGGAAAATTCACAAATATATGAAGATTAAATAACACTCTCAAATAATCAGTGGGTCAAAGAAGAAACTGTGAGAGAAATCAATAAATATCTTGAGATGAATGAAAATGAGAACACAACATCTCAGAACCTATGGTATGCAGCAAAGGCAGTGCAGAGAGGGAAATTTTTAGCCCTCAAGGCTTACATTAAAAAGGAAGATAGAGCTAAAAGCAATGACCTAACTACACAGCTGGAGGAACTAGAAAAGGAACAGCAAAGTAATTCCAAAGCAAGCAGAAGGACTGAAATAACAAAGATCAGAGCAGATATATATGAAATTGAGAACCAAAAAAATATATATATATAGAGATAGAATTAACAAAACCAAAAGTTGGTTCTATAAGAAGATTAAATAATCAACAAACCATTATCAAGACTGACAAAGAAAAAAGAGAGAAGACTGAAATGAATAAAATAAAAAATGAAAAAGGGCCATTACTATCGACCCCCCAGAAATAAAAGAGCTCCTAAGAGGATACTATGAACAACTGTATGCCAATAAACTAGACAATATAGATGAAATGGAGAAATTCCTAGGAACTTATGAACAACCTCCACTGACCCTAAAAAAAAAATAGAGACCTCAACAAACCAATCACTCATAAAGAGATTGAAACAGTCATCAAACATTCCCCAAAATGGAAAGCCCAGGACAAGACAGTTTCACAGGGGAGTTCTTTCTACCAAGCATTCAAAGATTTAATACCAGTCTTACTCAAACTCTCCCAAAAAATTGAACAAGGAGGAACACTTACAAACTTGTTCTATGAAGCCAATAATAACCTAATACCAAAGCCAGATAAAGTTATTACAAACAAAGAAAATTACAGACCCATTTCCCTAATGAATACAGCTGCAAAAATCCTCAATAAAATACCTGCTAATCAAATACAACAACACATTAAAAGAATTATTCATCATGATCAAGTGGGTTTTATACCAGGTATGTAAGGGTGGTTAAACTAAGAAAATCAATCAGTGTAATACACCACACTAACAAATGAAAAAAGGAAAGTCACTTGATCCTATCAATCCTAGCAGAACAGGTATTTGACAAAATACAGCATTCCTTTTTGATAAAAAATACTACAAAAAATAGGAATTGAAGGAAACTTTCTCAACATGATAAAGGCCATATATGAAAAACCAACTAATACTGTACTCAACAAACGGTGTTGGGAGAACGGGATATGCATATCCAAAACAAAGAGGACCCCTATCTCACACCTAATAGAAAAATTAACTCAAAATAGATTCAAAAAACTAAAACAAAAAAGCTACAGTCATAAAGCTCCTAGAAGAAAATGCAGGAAAATATCTTCAAGACCTGGTGGTAGATGGTGCATTCTTAAACCTTACAATGAAAGCACGAGCAACTAAAGAAAACAAGGATAACTGGGACCTCCTCAAACTTCAACACTTTTGGGATTCAAGATTTTGTCAAGAAGGTGAAAAGGTAGCTCACTCAATGGGAAAAATATTTAAAAATCACATATCCAGTATGGGTTTGATTTTCGTGCTATACAAAGAGATTATATTACTCAACAATAAAAGAGCAACACAATTAAAAATGGGCAAAATGCTTAAATAGACATTTCTCCAAAGAGGAAATACAAATGGCCAATAAGCACATGAAAAAATGCTCCATATCACCAGCTATTAGGGAAATGAAAATCAAAACAACAATGAGATATCATCTCACACTGTACAGAATGGCCATTATGGATTAGAGCAGACTTACTGGTATTCTACTATAGAGTTACTGTGACTCTAGCAATGGAAGAAACTGTATCTATCATTGATGTGGAGATAGTGGCCATGGGAGTTCCTGAAGGCAGGGAGAGGGAAGAAGAGAGGTGTGATATGGGGGCATTTTCAGGATTTGCAGTTGTCCTGAATGATACTGCAGGGACAGATGCAGAATATCATTATTCTGCTATAACCCACTAATAAATATGAAAACATGCCCAGGTCAGTAAAGTTCTCCAACAGCTGAAAAAAAAAGAAGAAAGGAAATAATACAGGAGAAATTGATGAAACAAAAATAATCGCCCAACAAGGGGGATCAAAAAAGTCAAAATTTGTTGTGGTTTTTTAAACATCTAAAATTGATAAACTGCTGGTGAGACTGATCAAGGAAAAACAAAAGAAGGCACAAATAATCAGCATCAGGACTGAAAAGGGGACAATATATGCAACAGAAATTTTTCAAACTGTAGAAAATGCAGAAAAACTGCAAAAAAAAATTTTTTTACCAAAATTGAAGACACAGGACAACTAGATCACTCAACAGTTATTGATGAACTGTTTCAGAAATTAAGTCTTCCCACAGAGAGAACCCTAGGCCCAGGAGCCTTCATCAATGAATCCAATGTTACTGAGATGTAATTTACATGTAATAAAACAAAGGATTTTAAGTGAACAATTTGGGAAGCTTTGCCAACTGTTTTTACAATTATGTAATGACCATATACCAATCAAGATATAGATCATTTCCACCATCCCACAAAGTTCCCTCTTTTCTCTTCACAGTTTAACCCTTGTCCCACCAGAGGCAACCAATGTTCTTTCTGTCTCTATAAAGTGTTGTGGTCTATTCTAAAACTTCATTTAAATGGAATCATGTCAATCATATTCTCTTTTATCAGGTTATTTCTCTCAGTATGCTCAGAGATTCATCCATGTTGTTGCAAGTATCATTAGGTCTTTTTAAATTGTTGAGTAGTATTCAATGGTAAGGATATACCAAAATTTATCTTAATGGATTTTTAAATTGTTTCCAGTTTTTTACTATTAAGAATAAAGCTGCTAGGAACATTCTTATACAAACCTTTTATGGGACAAGCTTTCATTTCTCTTACATAAATATCTAAACAGTTGTTAGGGTAACATAGGTAGGGATATGTTTAATTTTAGAGGAAATGACCAAACCATTTTCTAAAGTGATTGTACAATTTTAATTTCTGTTAGTAATGTATGAGAGTTCTGTCAGTTTTAGTATGTTGGGTACTCCAAAAATTTTTCCCATTTCCTCTAAGTTTCAAATTTATTGGCATAAAGTTATCCATGAAATTCCCTTACTTTCTTAATGATTTGTAAGAGCAATACTGATAATGTTATCTTTCAATTCTGCCTTTCGAAAATTTTACTTTCCTTTTTTTATGATCAGTACTGCTAGGGGTTTATTAATGTTTTCAAATAATCTAATTTGGCTTCACTCATTTTTCATGTCTCTTTTCTTTGATTTCTATCTTTTACTATTTCTTTTTGTCTACTTTCTGTGGATTTAATTTGCTTTTCATTTTTTAGGTTATAATGAAAACCTAGATCATTTATTCTTTCCTAAAATAAATATTTAAATCAATAAATTCCCCCCTAAGAACTACTTGAGCTGAATCCCACAATTTTTGGCATATTTTCATCACTTGGTTTTAAGTATTTCCTAGTTGTCCTTTTGATTTCTTCTTTGACTCATGAAATATTTACTAGTATGATGTTTAATTTCCAATATTTGGAACTTTTTAGATCTCTTATGGTTACTAACTTCTAATTAAGTGGTATTGTCCTAGTTTGCTAATAAGGCTGCTGATGCAAAACTACCAGAAATGGGTTGGCTTTTTTAAAGGGAATTTATTTGGGGTAAAATCTTACAGTTCTGAGGCTGTGAAAATGTCCCAATCAAGGCATCATCAGAGATGCTTTCTCACCAAAGGTCAGCTGCTAGCAGATTCCTGGAGTCCTGCCATGTGGCGAGTCAAGATGGTATGTCTGCCAGTCTCTCTCTACTTTCTCACTGAGCTCAACTGTGGGCAATCAGGCATCTCTCCCTGGGCCTCATCTCTCGGGACTTCTCTTTCTGCAGCTGAAGGCAAACCTGGAGTCCTCGCTCTCACATTGTAGGGCCAAAATACCAGAGCTCCCTTTCTCTATGTCTCTGCTTTCAGCTCTTAGTTTATATAAGACTTCAGCAGGAGAGTTGGAGACCCAACCCAGGTCATGCCTCACTGACACAGTGCAAACAAAGAGCCCCACATCCACAGGAATGGATTAATTTAAGAATATGACCTTTCTGGGGTCCACAAAAGACAAACCACGAAAGATTGAGACAAATCTTTTTAAATATTTAGAGACTTGTTTTTTGGACCAGCATACACTCTATTTTGAGGGACATTAAATGTGCACTTTGACATATTTGCAGTTGTGGGTGTAGCAGTTTATAAAAGTCAATTAAGAGGTTAATAGTGTTCAGATTTTCTATATTCTTACTGTTATTTTTACTAGTTGTTGCATACATTGTTCAGAGAGGGGTATAACCATCTCCAACAATGATTATGGAGTTTTTAAAAAAATGTTATCAGTATTATGGGTTTTTTTAAAAGATTTTATTTATTTCTCTCCCTCTCCCCCACCCCCCGCCCCAGTTGTCTGTTCTCTGTGTCTATTTGCTGCATCTCGTTTCTTGGTTCGTTTCTGTTGTTGTCAGCGGCATGGGAATCTGTGTTTCTTTTTGTTGCATCATCTTGTTTAGTCAGCTTTCCATGTGTGCGGCTCCATTCCTGGGCAGGCTGCACTTTTTTTCACACTGGGTGGCTCTCCTTACAGGGTGCACTCCTTGTGCGTGGGGCTCCCCAGCGCGGGGACACCCCTGCGTGGCACGGCACTCATTGTGTGCACCAGCATTGCACATGGGCCAGCTCCACATGGGTCAAGGAGGCCTGGGGTTTCAACTGCGTACCTCCCATGTGGTAGACAGACGCCCTAACCACTGGGCCAAGTCCGCTTCCCTATTACGGAATTATTTCTCACTTTTGATTTATTAAGTGTTTTCTTCATGAATTTGAAGCTCTGTTATTACGTACAAACATGTTCATGATTATTATAACTTCTTGAGGGATTTACATTTTTATCATTATGAAATGTCCCTTTTTATCTTGGAAATACTGTTTGTCTTTTCATCTATTTTGTGTGTTAGGTTAATAAAATTGCCACTCCAGCTTTCCTATGGATGGCACAGGGTATAGCTTTTTTTCATCTTTCTACTTTCAACCTCTTTGAGTCTTTTTTTTTTTTTTTTAAGATTTTATTTATTTATTTAATCTCCCCCCCTCCCCTGGTTGCCTGTTCTTGGTGTCTATTTGCTGCGTCTTGTTTTTTTTTTGGCTGCTTTTGTTTCTTTGTCCGCTTCTGTTGTCATCAGCGGCACGGGAAGTGTGGGCGGCGCCATTCCTGGGCAGGCTGCTCTTTCTTTTCACGCTGGGCGGCTTTCCTCACGGGCGCACTCCTTGCGCGTGGGGCTCCCCCACGCGGGGGACACCCTTGCGTGGCACGGCACTCCTTGCGCACATCAGCGCTGCGCATGGCCAGCTCCACACGGGTCAAGGAGGCCCGGGGTTTGAACCACGGACCTCCCATATGGTAGACGAACGCCCTAACCACAGGGCCAAGTCCGTTTCCCTCTTTGAGTCTTTATATTTAACAAAGTATACCTCTTGACAGGATACAGTTTAGTCTTTTTTATCCAGTCTGACAATCTCTGACTTTTAAATAAAGTATCCAGTACATTGAAACTTAACAATTATTGATATGGTTGTATTCAGCTCTATCATTTTGCTATTTGTCTTTAAGATAGCATCTTTTTTTGTTCCTATGCTCCTCTTTTTGGGTTTATCAAATAATTTTCAGTATTTCATTTTAATTCCTCTACTGGCTTTTTAGCTGTATATCTTGGTATAATTTTATCATGGTTGCTGTAGGGAGGATAACATGTATCACTAACTTACCATAGTTGTTATAAAAATGAGCCAAAGAACACCTCTATGTAATGGCCCTATATTTTGTTTACTACATCACAACAGTGTTGGTCTATTAAAAATAAAAATTTTAAAAAGCACCAGTGTTAAACTGAAATTCTTCCACAATGACTTGTTTAAAAACAGTCCAAATAAGCAATTTTTAGCCATTTAAACTGCTTTGCATACCCAACAAAACTGCACCCTACATCTGCTTTCTATTGATAAAACTCTGCATTTACAAAGTACCACACCACTTCAATTCCTTGCAGCTCTCTGGCTCAAAGGTTCCCCATCATGCCTCTGCGTCATTGCTTAGACGTATAAGCACCCTCCCCTCTTCCTTTCTCCTCTTCCCCAGGAGTTTGGGAGTTTTCCCCTTGCCATATGTTTCCTCTAGTTGTTCCCTCAGGCTATTAACTTCTCGAAAATTTCCTTTTGTAAAGACCTGCTTCTCCCACTGCAAATCTGTCAAAATATAGCCCTAATAAATAGCTATGTGTTACTACCACCTAGTGATCAAATCTTTATCTCTGTAACTCCAAAATGTTCAAATTCAAACTCAGTACAAAAGGCTAAGAGTTAATATCATACTACTTCATGTATAATGTAAAAACCTTGCAATAAAATTTATATTTATTCTCCTGTTCTTTGTGCTATGGTGGCCAAATATACATATCTTATAAATTATGATATAGTGTTAAAATTTTTGCTTCAAGCAGTTACTTAAGTCTTTTAGAAAAATTAAGATAGGAAAAAATATATATAACCTTTTATATCCTCCTACATATTTACCATTTCCAGTGCTTTTCATTCCTTCTATTGATCCAAGTTTCCCAGCGGTTGTCATTTTCCATCAGCTTGAAGAAATTTCTTTAGCATTTCATATAATGCAGCTCTCAAAATCTTTATTTTGCTTTTATTTTAGAAAGTTATTTTTGCTGAATGCAGAACTCTGGGTTTACAGTTCATTTTTTTCCATACCTTACAGTTATCATTTCTTGTCAGCCAGCCTTCGTTTTTCTGATACAAGGTTAGCCATTATTTGTGTTATAATTCCCCTGTGTGCAATGTGACATTTTTCTCTGGCAGTTTTTAAGAGTTTCTTTTTATCTTTGGTTTCATAGCAGTTTGGCTATGATAATCCTGCCAAGTATAGTGTTCTTCCTATTTATCTTGCTTGGAATTTGTTTAGGGTCATGGATATATAAGTTTATGCTCCTTATTAAATGTAAGAAGTTTTTGAAAAATTCTTTGAGAAATTTTCTTTCACCCTGTTCTCTCTCTCTTCTTCCTCAAAGACTCCAATTATACATTTTTAAACACTTAGCAGTGTTTCACAGGCCACTGAGGCTCCATTACTTCTTTCTCAAAACTTTTTCTGTGTTCCTTTGACTAAATAATTCCTATTGATGCAGTTTTAAATTCACTGATACTTTCTTCAGCCATCTCTGTTCTGCTATTAGGACAATCCAAAGCACTGGGGATTTTTATTATTTGGATTTTTAAAAATTATATTGTACTTTCCAATTCTATAATATCCATTTGGTTCTTTTTTTACAGCTTCCATTTCTTCACTGAGATTTACAATCTGTTCTTTCAGTGTGACCATATATTTCTTTCTCCTTTGAACATATTTATAACAGCTGTATAAAAACTCCTTATCTGTTAATTCCAAAATCTGGATCATCCTGGGATCATTTTCTATTGTCTGATTTTTATACTATTGATAAGTATCTGTGTTATCTTCAATTTTGGTTACTATGAATAATGCTGCTATAGATATATTTGCATATTTGTCCCGTTTCTACATATAAGTGCTGAGTTACAGAGCACATATATATTAGTAAGTTTTTATATAATTTGAGAAGTTTATGAGTATTCTTATTTGGCTTAATTTTTAATCACAATATTTACATAATTTTATTTTAAATAGATTTAAAAGAAGGTAGATTTTTATATTTTCCCAAAAAGCCATTTAATACATTGAGAACCAATGCTTTTCATTCAAGGTTCAGAAACTATTTCCTAGAAACTTATTATGTGTCAGCCATTGTTCCCAGTCAAGGAACTGGGTACAAGATGACAGACAATACATGACCCTGAAGCTTACAATCTAGGACTTAGACTTCTTTTTCCACAAAGTCAGTATTTCTCAAATCCCTTTGATAACAGGATAATCATATAGGGAGCTTTTAGAAAATACAGATACCAAGGCCTCACCTCCAACTTACTCCATCTCAATGTTCATTATGTGGGGTAAGGAATACACATACACACACACAATATTCAGGTGATTCTATCATGGCTACATCACAGACAAGTATTCTTTTACAACTGAAAGTACTGGTTTTCCACAACCTCAAAAGATTGAAAATAGCTGTTATAATATAAATGGTATAAAATTTCTAAATTCTTATCTATTCACTAGTGCTTTAAAAACAAAAATAAAGATGCCAAATACCTTTATCTCATAAGCATTCAATTGCTTGCTTTCTGCTGTACTCTTTTTTTTAAAGGCCTTATTCTGTTAAAAGTTAAAAATAAAGAATTATGTTTAGTATACCAAAGTAATTCTAATGTACTGTGCCTCATAGGTTACTAAAGGAAAGAAAAGTGTTATTCTCTAAAACTGTAGTGCAATTATCAGTCTGATTTTGAGAGTATTTATAAACAGTTCATACCTCCTGCTGAAGTTCTTCAATACACTTGCTTTTATTTTCAACCTGTTTCTTTAAATTGTTACACTAAAAAATAATGAAAAATTATGGTTATGTTATGCAATAATCCAGTCAAGATCATCAAATTCAGGTTAATAAAAATATTTCATAAAATAATATAAAGGTTACTTTAAAAATCATATTACATAATTAAGCTAGTATCAAAATTTATGTGAAAAAGTATGTTTTAACAGAGATTATTTCAACACAAATTTGAAACTCTTAACATTTCATATCAACTTAACAACATATGTATTTATGTATTTAACTACTTTAAGGAAAATGTGTCTCTTAGTCAGCCCTCTATATAAGGATGAATTGTAATTTGGATTGTGAAAAGCAGCAGTCAGAAGTGAGAATAACTGTAGTTTGTCTTCCTCCTTACCCATTATTTCCCATTTCTCATTTCTGAGATCTCTATAACTTACTATATTTGGGGGAGGGGAACACATTTCAAACTCATAACATTCCAATTTCTTTTATTAAAATATCAGATAAACCACTTTTTTATATCTTACTTTCAGAGATTATTCCATCCAGGTACATACATGCAGAACTGAAGAGGTATTAGCCCAAGAAATGTTTAGAGTATCACAAAAGCAGCACAGATTTCTAAGGGACCCTAAAACATTTCGGGAATGTAGAGGTGATATGTAAATTGCTCTAATTTCCATCAAAGTAGGCAGAAGTTTCATTGGAAAAGGTTTTTAATCTCTCTCAATAGCAAATAATATTTCTGAGCATTTTTCTTGTAGCATTCACATGTAGTCACAGCTGGCTAATATTATGAAACTGAAAACTATATGACACTGCTGCTTAAAAGTGATTTATTTTCACTAAATTTTAATATACTCCACCTCCACAAATAATCTATTTCAGGAACTTCTAAAGAAAATGAAGGAATAAAAACTATAGAAAAGTGAAAAATCTCATGCCCATTTAACTGGTATAAATATATTAGCAGGTGAAACTATTTCTGCATAAAATATTTATATATTGGGAAGCAGATTTGGCTCAACTGATAAAGAGTATTTGCCTACCACATGGGAAGGTCAGGGTTCAAACCCAGGGCCTCCTAACCCATGTGGTGAGCTGGCCCACACGCTGTGCTGATGAGCGCAAGGAGTTCCGTGCCATGCAGGGATGTCCCCCCGCATAGGGGAGACCCATACACAAGGAGTGCGCCCCATAAGGAGAGCCGCCCCGCATGAAAAATGTGCAGCCTGCTGAGGAGTGGTGCTGCACACACAGAGAGCTGACACAGCAAGATGACACAACAAAAAAGAGACACAGATTCCCTGTGTCACTGATAAGAATACAAGTGGACACAGAAGAACACATAGCAAATGGACACAGAGAGCAGACAGCTGGAGGTGGGGGGGGGGATAGAAATAAAAATAAATAAGTTTTTAAAATTTATATATTTAAAAAATCAAGGATTTCTGTTTTTGTCAAAAAGACCAACCTCCTGATAAAATAGATGAAAAAAATTTTTTTAATTCTTTAAATGTATCACCAAACTGGCTAGAATGTAAGGAATCTGCAGCAGGGGAAGAAATTAAAGTGATAACTGTAGATATGGGAGTAGCACCAAAATCAGCATTTGCCCTAAGGATATCTGCTAAACTCACCCAAGTTTGGGAAACAGGAGGTAAAACGTAGGGCCCACTAAAGGCAGGAATCAAATAAGACAAGTCTGCATAAAGCCAGGAACTCAAAGAAGTACATACTGAGTGAAATGTACAAAGAAGTACATACAAGAAATAAATCTGCCAAATACAGAAGTATACAAGACAGAAACTTCTGTCTTGACCTTGGCAAGGTTAAAAATCTTCCTTAGTTTGTAACCATGAGCTGGCCTTAGGATGAAATTCATGCTTTCTAATTGGCAAAAAAAAAAAAAAATAGAATTAATTTAAAGTGGCCTCTGGTTGGTAGAGCACCCAAGAAAATCCTTTTGGAGAATATGAAAAACACATATCTAAAAGAATTCCCATGGATAAAATTTCAAAGAATTATAAAAAACAGAAAGAAATAAGGTAAGTTTCAGTGAGTAAAAACAGCACAAAGAACACAGAGTAGAATCAGACCTTAAAAGGTACTAGAATTACCACAACTGAGTATAAAAAATATTTACTTAATATATTTTAAAAATTAAAACCTTGAAACTATTACCATGAGACTATAAAGATGATTTGAAAAAGAAATCATTAGAATGTACAGTAGTAATGAAAATGTAACTGAAATTAAAAACTCAAACAGGAAAATCAGTTACCTTGGCCTCAATAATAAATATGGAAAAAATTTAAAGAATATGCATTGGTAACATAAGCAAGTTATTATACATACCATATTTTATGTATTCCTTCCATTCTTATAGTCATCAAAACCTATTCCCTTGAGAATTAATGTCAGTCATCATACTTTTCTCTGCCTCAGCTTTTCCTAAAAAATCATCCTTATAATTGGCATTACTACACAGTTTGTAAAAACATGTCTATTTATACTAAAAAGATAATGACATCAGAATGAGCAACTTTGGGTGTCATTTTGACTGCCCTATCCCAATCCCACCTACACTCTCTCCTTCCATTCTTTATTTTTATAAACTGGTGATAACTAAAGTTACTTAGTTATAACTCCTTTTTAAGTTTAAATAATCTTCAAAATTGGGACTAATAAAGATTAAGGAACAGGGAGTTAAGGCTTAAAATGCACAGAGTTTCTATTTGGAACGATGCAAAAGTTTTGGTAGTGGTTGGTGGTGATAGTAGCACAACACCATAAACATGATTAGTAGCAGTGAATTATATACTTGAATGCAGAATGTGGCTAAAGGGGGAAATATTAGATATACATATGGTACAAGATTTTTTAAAAAATTTTAGATCCATGGAATTGTACAATACAGTGAATCTTAAGTTAAACTATGAACTATAGTTAATAATAAAATTATAAAAATGTGCTTTCATCAATTTTAACAAATGTTCCATACCAATGCAAGGTGTTAATAATGGGGTGGTATATGGAAATCCTGTATTTTATGCATGATTGTTCCGTAACCAATTTTTTTAAAAAAGATTATATGGCTTTTAAATTTTAAATTTCTTGGAGCCTTTAAAAGGAAAGAGCTGTCTTAACAGACTCCAAGAAATTTAAAATTTATTTGGTAAAATGCCCAGAAATTCTTTGAAAGGTTTTAAAGTATCACATTTCATTTTTAACTAATACTTATGTGGATAGCAATAAAACATTTTATTCATCAGAATTTTCAGGTAGAAGAGAATGGTGTTGATCATAAGAGGTCAGAACGAAGTGGACTATATATACTTTTCAGAGAACAGCTCACACTATAGAAGGTCAAGTTTAGGACAAGTCTGTGGTGGGATACAGAAAAGGAAGAAATGAACTGAGATGAACATCCTACCAGTAAAATGCTCCATGTAAAGAGATTATAAAGTTTGTAGAAAAGGGAGATAGTTTAAGAATAATTTTTAAAGGATCCTGCCACTCTAAGGATATGCACAATAAATGCAGCTGCTTAGAATGTAAAATTTTAGAAAAAGTAAGAGATAGCTAAAGAAGAGTTCAATGAAGCTTTGCTTTTTGAAGCACTATGCAAAAGCCTTGAATCCAAAGCCTCTTCAAGGGAACCTGCAGTAAAAATCCTGTATTATTTCTCAAAACCTTCAAAGGAGAACTTTTTTGTATGATGCAGTATAAAGTCTGGTCCTAAAGAATCTAATCATACATATATTTCTACAAAATCTCTATTCCCAAAAATTTTATACAATTTAATAATACCTTATTCTCTAATATCTTCATCTGTTTCTCTTTTTTTAAAACTTCACATTCAATGTTTCGAGCCTAAAAAAATATTATTTAACATCAGATTTAAAATGTTAAGAGAAATTCTATTTTTCTACTATGAATATCTCTTAGAAAGAGAATTATAAAACCCAGCCTCATATTTCTACAAAATAGTTATTAGCATTCCGAGTTTTTTCAATATCCTTTTTTCTAAACAAAAATTCTTTGTTATTATTTGTTATGTTGGTCATTTTTATCTTAGTCCAGTGTTACTTTGCAATATTTTATCAGCTTTCTCAGTTTCTATTATAACAAAAAAATTATGCTTTCAACTCATAAAAGTGGATTTTGATTTAACATTAAATATTAAATTCATGATTTTCCTAAACACAAACAATTATGAATCCACAAGTTGAGTTCTTTGAAGCTGTCACTGATACAAACTTTAAAGTAGTGAGCCACCCACCAAATATTTAGTCTTAGATTAAATTCATTTTTTCTGGTTGAATTTAACTAACAAATAGGAAACTGAAAGAAAAAAAATCATTTATTTGGAGAAAAAAACATTATATAGTCTAAAAAATGTATAAATCAAGCTCTACTACTTCTCAGTCATGTAAGCTTGTTGAAGTTTCTTTTATCCTTTGGAGACCCCATGCTCTAATTCATAAAATGAGGATAGCAATAACTTCCACTGTAAGCCCGTTAAAATGCTACTTATCCCATCCTTGGACTATTCTAATAGTCTCACAACTTTCTAAAGTATAAATATAATTATGACACTCAGTTCAAAACTCTTCAAAAACCTCAAATTCCTAACTACTACTTATGAGGCCTTACATAATCCAGTTCCTTCTTATCTAGGCCTTACACTCTCTCCCCAGTCTCTCCACTACAACCTTTAAGAATATCTTAAACATCATCTTTCAGCCAAAATGAACTTTCTACATTTGCTCAAAAATGCTGTGCTTTCTCATACTTCCAGGCTTTCCACATAATGTTGTTGTTGTTTACCTTTTAATACTCTCCTTATCTCAGCAGAGTTGCAGCCAGTACCTACTCTCCAGTTCATCGAACTCACCAAGACAACTAATAAAAAGGATGATGATGGACAACGCCTGTCCCGAAAAAAAGAGAATCTACAACTGCAAGCAAGAAAGTTCCATCCATTTGCCCCATGGGATCTAAGCCCTTCTCAGTCCGAGACAGGGTGTGCATTACCGTTCCCAAATTCTCAAGACTGAGGAATGAACAAACATAAGGGGGGAATGCAACTATGGACTAAAGTAAACTTATTATTTAGTAATGGAAAACTTAAAACATTAATATAAAGGCAGTGATCACCAGGGGTTTTGAAGGGTGAAAGAAGGAAGAATAGGTGTAACATGGGGCATTTTTGGGACATTGGAACTGCTCTGCATGATATTGCAGTGATGGATGAAGCCATTATACATTTTGTCAAAACCTGTAAAATTGTGCAATGTAAACCATAATGTAAACTATAGACCATGGTTACTAGCAAAGCTTCTAATACAACTGTGTTGATCAATTACAACAAATGTACCACCTTAATGAAAGACGTTGTTAATGGGGAAAAGTGTGGGAGAGGGAGGAGGTAAGGTATATGGGAATCCCCTATATTTTTTATGTAACATTTATGTAATTGAAAGCATCTTTAAAAAATAAAATACTCTTCTTCTCCCTGCTACACTTGTGTCCACCCCCCCTGACTTCCATGAATTCTTATTAATCTAACATTTCAAACTGAAAGTGACTTCTTTCAAGAAGCATTTCCTGACTCAAGTCGGGTTTGGTGCCCCTTTTATCTATGGGCTTTAATTATATTCATATAGATCTACGTTTTGATCTGGCCATCCTTTCCTTCAAGGACACTTTTACTATAAATTCCACGGTACTCATGCTCAGTCCGTGTAGTTTGATGGGGGATTATTACCCTGTCTCCCACCTCAGTTTCAGGAATGAGCTTGCAGTTCAGGCCTGGCCAGATTACTCTATCCTGTAGCCACAATGATTGGTTCAGGAATAAGAAATGAACCAAACTAGGTCAGGGTCCACTCCAAGATTTTTATCACAACTTTCAAGACTATTTTAATAGCTTTCCAACTGATAATACACCTTTTATCTCTTCCCATTCCATTATTGAATATTAAAAGATGTCACCTCCCCAATAAAAAACTTTAGCTGGCTCATCATTGTCCATCAAACAAATGAAATCCAAACTGAGCACCCAGAAAAGTACCTGGCATATAGTGAGTGGTCAGTAATATTTTATTGTTTACAACCTAACTTGATCTATTTTGGCCAATTTTCTCCTCCTCTGTATTTCTATACTATAACAGCTTTATATACTTGTATTTTTCAACTTTTGTGATATTATTCCCTAAAACCTTCTTTTTCAACTCATTGAATTCACATCCAACAACGCTGAACACAAAGTAATTATTTTGTTGGCAGTACATTCCATATTCCTAAGATATGAGCCTTCTTTTTGGCCTAAAATAGTAAATGAACATTAAATATTGAGTACTTATTAAAAGAAATCAGAATTATACAAATTTTCTTCCAGATATTCATCATATAGGCAAAATAATCCAACTTTGCTTCTATTTAGAGTTGATCACCTAGCACAGTCTCTAGGTCACTAGTTACTTATACAATAAGGTAATTTTTTTTTCAGACATAAGGTGTCCCTTTTATAATTTAAAATTTTGTAATAATGTATTACAATTATTAAGGAGCATACATTTTCTTCACTTTTGTCCAGTTTGCATTTAACTTCATCTCCTTTCTGTTTTAGCTCTTCTCTCACAGATTCCAATTCATTCCTAAAAGGAAATGGAGGAGTGATAGTGTAATAAATATTATATTTTTATTTTATTTCCTTTCTAGGATTTTTGAAATAGTTGACTATTATTTTTGGTTGGTTTGTGTTTCATTTTGATTGGTGATTTTTCATGCATTGAGGCAAACAGGCATACTTCCAATTACATTGAAATTATTTATACATTTATTTTGAAATTACTTATCTGGATCTTTATAGTCATTTCTATATAAAGACAACTTCTACAAACAAACACTTATTTCTTATCTTAGCCCAGATTTCACCTTAATTCTTTCTTAGCCATGAATCAGTCATCACTCTAAGGTATATTCATAATTTTATACAAATAAATTAGGAACATAAATACAAATGATTTAATGACAAATTATACAACTGAGATATATGCATATCCATGTATCTTTGTGTATGCATACAGTATATCTGGAAAAATACACAAAAAACAGGGATATCTCTGGGGAGGGGAAACTGGATAGCAGAAGACAAAGAGTAAGAAAGATACTTTTACTGCATGCCTCTGTGACACTTTGAATTTTGTACTGTATGAATGCATTATCTTTTCAAAAATATTTAAATTAAAAGACTTTTCTGTTGACATGAAAATAATGGTACGATGCCTCAGGTGGCCACTTGAAACTATTTTTGTCATTGTAACCTCCCATGTTTCCATTAATATGTTGCTAGGGTATAACCTGTGGCAAGTAATAATGTTCAACTGTGTGGAAGTGGAATGACTGTCTAAGGAAATTGAATCTAGGATATTTACTCTTTAACTGAGATTAAATTTTTAATCAGTACATTATCTTCTTAAATTAATTTTAGAATTCCATAGTTCATAAGTCTATAGATGTGCAAAAATTATATTATTTAAATAATACAGATAATTTTAAATTTAAAAACTGCCTCTCCCTAAACTGTATCATCCCTTTTTATCCCAATAAGTTGAGAGGCTTAATCATAGAGAGTCAATCTATAAATAACAGCTATTTCTGACGAGAAAATTGATGAAAAAGGACAAAAGCAATGATTATAGGATAATAAAAGAAAACTTTCCAAATCTGTAAAATAGTATCAGCAATGGAAGCAGACTTGGCCCAGTGGTTAGGACATCCGTCTACCACATGGGAGGTCCGCGGTTCAAACCCCGGGCCTCCTTGACCCATGTGCAGCTGGCCCATGCGCAGTAATGATGTGCGCAAGGAGTGCCATGCCACGCAGGAGTGTCCCCCGCATAGGGGAGCCCTACACCAAAGGAGTGCGCCCCATTAAGGAGAGGTGCCCAGCGCGAAATAAAGTTCAGCCTGCCCAGGAATGGCGCCACACACACTGAGAGCTGACACAACAAGATGACGCAACTAAAAGAAACACAGATTCCCGTGCCACTGACAACAACAGAAGTTGACAAAGAAGAACACGCAGCAAATGGACACAGAGAACAGACAACTGAGGGAGAGGAAGGGGAGAGAAATAAATGAAAATAATCTTAAAAAAAAAATAGTATCAGCAAACATTTATTAAGCATTTACTATATGCCAGCCACTATGCTCACTGCTTTATTCACATTACCTTACATAATCATCCAACAATCCTGAGGGAGGCATTGTAGGTCCAAAGATCTCAAAGAATTTAAAATAGCAGTAAATTTTAAAGACGACATTCTTTAACCAAATGTAAGAAACCAAAACTTAATATAAAGTACAAAAGCCCCCAAATATTTGGAAAATAAAAAGTATTTTTCTAAATTACTAATGAATTAAAGGGAATCTCAAAATACAAAAATATAAGATTATGCATATTAAAAACGAGGCCCTAAAATCCAGAGCTCTGTTCAAAAATAAACTGAGAACCTGAAATGTTTTTATTATTTTTAAAAAAACTGAATATACACATACAATATTTTAAAAGAACTAAGGAAACAATTAACATTTTGATTGACTTCAAGCAGACAAGTTATTTTAAGTATAAAAACAGTGGGAGATGGGAAACAGATGTGGCTCAAGTGACAGGGCTTCATCAGGGCTTGATCCCTGGGTCCTCCAAGTGAAAAAGAAGAGAAAGTATGCCTGTGTGGTGAGCCAGTGCCCTCGTAGTAAGCCAAGTGCCCACAGAGCAAGCCAAGTGCCCATGTGAGTGCCTGCATGATGAGCCAAGTGCCCACACGGTGAGCCGAGTACCCACGCGAATGCCCACGTGGTGAGCTGAATGCCCAGGTAGCAAGCCAAGTGCTCACAGGAGTACCTGCATGACAAGCCAGTGCCCACACATGTGAGTCATGCAGCAAGATGACACAACAAAGAGAGATGAAGGGGAGAGTCAGGGTGAAGTGCAGTAGAAACCAGGAACTGGGTTGGCGTGGCTAACAGGGAACCTCTCTCCACCTCAGAGGTCCCAAGGATTGAATCCTAGAAGAGAAAAAATGAGAATAGAAGACAAAAAGAGAAACAGCAAATGGACACAGACAGCAAAAACAGCAAGGGCGGGGAGGGGAGGGGGAGGGAGTAAATAAATCGTTTAAAAAAAAACAATTGGAGAACTCACAAAAGGAAGGCAATCAGATTTACTACAAAATAAAAACTTCTTTATGTCAACAAATTGCCCAAAGTTAAAGTAAAACAGTGGGTTTAGAAAATATGTGATATAAATAAAGCAGATATAGGATTAATATATCTTTAAAAGCATAACCAAATCAATAAGAAAACAAGGTCTCAAAGGATTAGTGGGCAATCCATATAAGCACACAATTCTAGAAAGAAGAAAATCTGGTAGGTAAGCATAAAAAAATTCTAAAGCTTATCCAGAAAATAAAAATGACAAATCATAAGAACAATGAGTTATTTTTACCTGCTAAATTAAACAAATGATGATGCCCAATACCAACTAAAACATTTCAGAACAAGCATTTTCATATAATAATGGTTGCATTGCATTGTTTCCCACTGATACAACCTTATTAGAAACTATTTTGACTGTCAAAAGTCCTCAAATTAATTATTCATATGACACAAAAAAATTCTATTGCTTGAAAATTATCATATCAAATTCAAAATATGGAGAAATTGATATGTGCCAGTATGTTTACTACTACAGTATCATTTATAATAGCAAAAAAAAAAAAAGAAAAAGAAAAACTCCAATATCTAAAATAAAAATGGTTAAAATAAGCAATATTACATCTACTTGATTGACTGGTACACCAGCATTAAAATAGATGATTATGAAAACACCTAGAAACATGGATAATGCTTAAAAGAATATTAAATGGAATAGCCACATATAAAATTGTATGTCAATGATATTTACAAATAAGCAACTACTTTCTTAAAAATATAGAGAGGGTGTAAATACTCCAATATATTTTCTTTTACTTCTAAAATTTCCAGAATGTGATTAGTATACTTTCTTATTTAAATAAATATTAAAGATTAAGATTACAATACTTTCAAATTAATTTCTATGTCTAATCTCAATATAGATTCAACACTAAGTATAAAATGGATACTACAATTTTATTTTAAAGCAGGATTCCAAAACAGTGATTTAAGTCTAAGTTTTTACTTTATACTATATTCAACATGAATTTAATGTAAATTTAACTATAGCAGGTTAATAGGAAAGAAATAACTAAAATATTTTGCTAGACAAAAAGGCCAACTCATTTGTCTTGCCTTAATTGTGTTTCTGTTTCTTCCAGATTTTCTATTTGTTTCAACATCCTTTCTTCTTGCTTTTTGCTATGCTAAAGAGATAATCAATGTTGTTTATATTATTGTTTCATAAAAAATAAAAAAGAAACTAATATTTAAGACTATTATCTGTCAGCATAAAGCCAACTTAGTTATATACAAACAAGAGAATGAGCTATTTAACTTGCATAGTTCTACTTTTCCAGTCTTACTTCAAATATTTATCTATAAAACTCTATCTAGTGACTAGCAAAACAAATTTTACTTGATGTTTCCCAGGAGTACTTTGAGCCTTGTATCCTTTGTTCATATTGTTGTGGTTTCAAGGAATACTTTTACATTCATTATTACTTACTGAATTCATCAAGGCCAAAATCATGGTATATTATCTCAAAAGCTTTCTCTTCCACTAAGGTAGAAGTGATCCTGTGAACTCTAATAATTCTCCCACTAACAACACATATGATGTACTATTTTGTTTATTTGGGTTTTTACTATATTTTTGACTAAGTTATAAGCTCCTATAATCTGAGTCTTAAAATTAGATTAATTTCATCTATGGAGGCTTCCGTAGTTGTCCATTATTAACCATAGAAAAATCAACAATTAGCTTCTAAAACAAAATACCAGCTCTAAGACAGACAGACTTTCAAAGCTGAAAGGGTCTTTAGAGATCATTTATTCTAATTCCCTAAATTATAAGTAAGAAAATGAAGTTATTGGTACTTTCTTTTTCAACTCACATTAATATATTCTTGCTGTTTCTTGAGTTCTACAGCCATATCACTTGTTTCTTGTGCTAGTTCTTTGTTCTCTAGTGTAAGCTTGTTGAGGCTTGCAGTTAGTTCAGTATTCTTAAGCCTATTTTTAAAAATATACATATGCCTTATTGGAATGTTTACATATGAAATGATGTCTAATTTAATTCAAATAATCTTAAGGGAAAGGAAATAAAGTACATATCAACCATTAGTTAATAGACCTTTAACTAATTTCTTCATTTTCTGAAGCAGGGTGACAGGTACATAAGGGTTTATTACAGTATTGTCTTTACTTTGTATGTAATTGAACTTTTTCTGTAAGTTTTTCAAAATGTCTGATAATATATTTCCTTGCAAATTTCCCACACTCTCATCCACACACTTCCTCCACAAATTCTGAAGAGTAATTACATTATTGTTCTTCATTTAATTTTTTCTCTCCAGTATAACACTATTAGAAACTGTTCAAAGTAGATGTGATTTGATTAAAGTAGTACATGAGGAATGATATTTTAAATTAAAATATTTTGATTAAAATAAATAAAATTATGTTTAACCTTTGTTCACAACACTTACACTGCTCTTACAAGGTCTCAGATGCTCTACACTGGACAAGAGTATATTGGTTGCAACCATGATTAATTTTAAAAGATAGGAATGTCTCCTCTGTGGAGTAATTTCAGGAACACCTATTACCTCCTTCTAATTACTGATACTAGAAATTCTTTAAAAAGGAGATAAGGCTTTTCAATATGCAATGAAACATTGAAAAAAGAAAACATGCCAAGCATAATAAATTTTTACTGAAGTATAAATAACTAGAGTCCATTCATTAAAATGCTTACTTCTCATTTTTACCTAGAGCTGAGAAGCAACCAAAGGGTAAAAAATAATGCTCACCACTATGTTGGCTACTTGAGTTTACCTCTTTCTGTGTAATACAATAATTATTTCCCCTCACTTTCTCTCTAAAGTAAACTTACTGAATAGGTGAAGTCATTCAACTAAATACGTTATTTGGACAATGTGAAAAATGAATGTTTATTTTGGTATTTCATCTATACAAATGTATGAAATAATTTAGTAAAACAACCGATTCTCATTAGATAGAACTCCAAGCAATTATTTTTAATAGGAACTAAATACCTCCAAGGAAAGTATATATTGATCTAAATCAGTTCTGTACTTTTTATATCGGTAATATGTACATCCCTTAGCAATGAAATTGATAAATCATTTTGATCTTTAGTTAGAAAGAAAATACATCTTGAAGCTATGCAAATAAATATTAGATATATTTATTGTTTACTACCAGAAAGCCTAGAAATTGAATATATAAGATATTTATAGATAGATTAAAAACATACTTCTCATTTTCAAGCTCAGTTTTCAGATCTTTAACTTGTTCTGAATAATGTTGTTCACTCATGGCAATGACACTTAAGCGTAATTCCAAATTATGTACTTCTTCCTGCAAAATAAACATGTATTATCATGGCAAATGTTTTTCAAATTTTCTCATTTAAAATGTATGGCCACTCTATGTAGTCAAGTCATATATTTGGCAAAAATGTGGCACGATTATGCCAAATATTTTAAATTTAAGTAGATTTATGCCATAACCATTGTAATTTTAAAGAAAACTGACATACAAATTCCACCTTGGAGTTTTGAAGCTTAACAACTAAAATTATATTTACATATTATAAAATACTTTTATCAATTGTACTCTAATAAGTAATTAATTTCAATTAAAATGTTATATTACTAGAGAGAAAGGCAATAAAGAGACCAGGTAGTACCTTAAAAGCTATGTTGTTCTTACTATTATAAAGACAGTTGTAAAATAGCATTGTTATGGATTCAAAACATACTTTAAAATAATACATTCTAAAACTTTAACATGAGCACTATAAAAAGTATGGTTTTCTAAGAACATAACCTAATAAAGCTGAATTTTAAATGTATCAATTTAGAAATACTCAAGACATCAGAAATGTAATTGTGTTATGAATGTTTATATTTTAAATGCCGACCTTTCTCACCCACATTAAAATATGGAAGTCCTCTAGATAAACTATGTTAGTAATCTTTTTTAAATGTAGCAGTAACATACTTCTAAAAGGGATTAAGAAATCTCTCACAAAGTATATAGCTACAACAAAATCTATTTTGTAAACCTGCACTCTACAAACAAATTAATCTGAAAAAAAATTTATCCTTAAACAGACCTCTCTGGTTTGGAGAAGATCAGTTAGTTCTCGTTCTCTTCCTTTTAATTCTTCGGCAATTTTTTCAAATTTTTTCTTTTCATCTAAAAGCTTTTGGTTTTCTGCCTATTTAAAAACATAAACAAATCATGAGAGCCAAAGCACACACATACTCAAAGTAATCAAAGTGGCCAAACAGAGCAGTGATGAGAACTATGGATTTCTATTTTGGCTAACTGTTCTTACACAGAGAATTATCAACATTACATAAGTTTACTCTTAACTATTCTAAATTCTGTACTTCATATTCTGATTCACCTATGAAATGGTTCTGAATTACCTCATTCCCTCAGGATAGGTCCACTTTGTTAATATACCAATTTAAATAAGGAGCCAAGAATTGAACTCAATACTCTAACCAAAGGTCAACAAACTATGACCCAAAGGCTAAATCTAGCCATCTGCACATTTTCATAAAAGTTTTAGTGGAACACAGCTACATCCACTAATTTATATATCTTCTATGGCTGTTTTACGTGTTCTACTAGCAATGTTGAAGAGTTACAACAGAGACTATCAAAGCCTGAAAAATTTACTATTGGCTATTTACATAAAAATTTTGCCAAGCCCTGCTCTAGACCAGTTTTGTCCAATAGAACTTTCAGCAATAATGGAAAAATCTGTTTTCCAAAATAGTAGCTATTGAGTACTTCAAATGTGTCTATTCCAGCTGAGGAACTAAATTCTGTATTTGCTCTATTTTAAAATAGCTTGACTTAAATAGCCACATGCAGCTATTGACTACTGCACTGGACAGAGCAGCTCTAGAAACTGTCTGCAAGAAAATATCATAAGATGTATTCAGTAATTTAAGTAGATTTATCATTGTAAGCCCAGAAGGAGAAAATAGAGATACAGTAGGAAAAATATTTGAAGAAATGACAGAATATTATCCAAATTTGGAGAAAATTAAAAACTACACATTTAGAAGTTCAGCGAATCCCAAACAGAATAATCTGACCTCACCTATCTATATCATGAACAAACTGCTAAAAAACCCAAGTTAAAGAGAAAATATTGACTATATGTTTGTGGGTTTCTCATTAGAAAACATGAAGGCTAGAAGATAATAAAACATTACCTTAAAGAAGCTGAAAGAAAAAACTGCCAATTTACAATTCTATATCCAGCAAAATATCATTCAGGAATGAAGATTAAATAAAAGACATAATCAAATAAAAGAACACTAAGAGAATTTGTCACCAGCAGAACGACACTAAAAGAAATGGCAAAGGAGTGCTTCAGACTTGAGGAAACACTATTAGGGCAAACATGGATCTGTGGGAGAAAAAAATAAAGAAAACTCAAAAATGATAAATAACTGGGAAGAATATATGAACATAATTTTCCCTTAAGTTCTTTAAATGACATAGGACTGTTTATGGGTTTTTTTGTAGACAAGACTGTTTAAAGGAAAATTTATAACATTGTCTTGTGAGGATGTCGACGTATGTAGGTAAAATATATATGACAACCAGGAGACAATCAGCAAGATGGCAGTGGAGTAAGGTGCTCCTAGAGTCAGTTCCTGCTACAGGATAGTTAGTAAACATCCAGAGCTATCTGGAGCTACCTTAAGCAACAGTTATGGGGCTCCAGGAGGCCAGAAGAACAACCTGCCATATCCTTGAAGGAATGGAAGGAGGAGACGGCCCATCTGCAGAGAAGACTCATTAAGTGGCATGCTCCACACCACAGGGGCCAGTGCCCATCCTTCACTGGAGGCACAAGCCACCTCAGGAGCTGTTCTGTGGCTGGAACTGAAAGTGCTACTTCCCAAAAAGAGGGGAGGAAGAGATGGTTGATGAGTAAATTCAGAGGGCTAAAGTATAATGCTGAGAACAGCTGAAGTTTGAGTTTGCCCAAGTCAGGAAGAGGCCAGGAACTGCCATCTTAACTCTAAGACTGGCATGAGGGGAAGTGGGGCAGACTGAAAACCACAGTGCTGGTAGGGACTGGCTTCTTTCCATCCAGATCAGATTGCAGCTCTAGCCTAGGCCCCAGTGCCACTTCCAGCAGGGAAGAAGCTACAGGGACCTGTGCCAGCCTCTCCTGGAAATTATCGGCCAAGCCGTGGAGACCAGTGATTATCCTACTCTGGCAGCACAAGCTGCCCCAGGAGCTATTCTGTGGCTGGAATTGGAAGTGCCCATTTCCCAAAAACAGGGGAAGAGGAGAGGGTTTGCTGCCAATTTTGGCTACTGATTGGGAGACTCAGCTAGCTAAGATATAACCCTGAGAACAGCTGGGGTGTGATCTGGCCAGGTTAGAAAGAGGCTGGTGGCCACAATTTTGACTCTGCCCCCAGCCCAAGGGGAAACCGAAGATCACAGTGACAATAGGAACCAGTTTCTTTCACCCACATCAGCCTGCAGCTCTAGACTAGGCTTCAGCCCCACCTCTGGCAGGGAAGAGGCTGGCATGCCCTGAACCAACCTATCCAGGTAACTGCAGGTACCTTTGGCTGGCACAGACTGAATAATCAGAAGTCTACAGGGGCAACTGCTGTCATCTTGGACCCACACTGCATAGACTACTACCCACACCTGCAGCTCCATCCCCACCCCAGGCAGGGGTGAAAGGGGCATGAAGCTTCATCAGTCTCTCTGGGCAACTGCACTTTAGGCCTGCACAACTTGATTTATTCCACACAGCTGAGACTCTGTCCCTACCCCTGACAAAGGAGAACGTTGGGAGAAGCTTCATTGGTCCCTGGTGCATTGAGGGCAACTTGAACCTCCACAGCTTATAGCACCAACTACATCCCTGGCTCCTACTGTACAAGCAGCAAGGGAGAAAGGGCAGGAAGCTCTAAAGTAAAAAACTGCACCCAGAATAAATACCCTAGTAAACCAGATGCCAAAACAGCAACAAAAAATTACAATCTACACCAAGAAACAGGAAACTATGGCCCAGTTAAAGGAACAAGATAAGCCTCCAGATGACATATAGGAGTTGAGAAAATTAATCATAGATGTTCGAATAAATCTCCTGGGAAGCAGATTTAGCTCTACACATAGAGCGTCCACCTACCAAATGGGAGGTCCAAGGTACAAACCCAGGGCCTCCTGACCCATGTGATGAGCTGGCCCATGTGCAGTGCTGATGCGCACAAGGAGTGCCATACCATGCAGGGGTGTCCCCCACATAGGGGAGCCCCATGCACAAGGAGTGCTCCCCTTAAGGAGAGCCATCCAGCATGAAAAAAGCGCAGCCTACCCAGGAGTGGTGCCACACACATGGAGAGCTGATGCAGTAAGATGATGCAACAAAAAGAGACACAGATTCCGGGTGCTGCTGACAAGAATATAAGCTGACACAGAAGAATACACAACAAATGGACACAGAGAGCAGACAACCGGGGCGGGAAGGGGGAAAGAAATGAAAAGAAAATATCCTTAATAAATTCAATGAGATGACTAAAGAGATTAAGAATATTAAGAAGACACTGGGACACAGACTTGGCCCAGTGGTTAGGGCATCCATCTACCACATGGGAGGTCCGCAATTCAAACCCTGGGCCTCCTTGACCCATGTGGAGCCAGCCCATGCGCAGTGCTGATGCACGCAAGGAGTGCCGTGCCACGCAGGGCTGTCCCCCGTGTAGGGGAGCCCCACACTCAAGGAGTGCGCCCTGTAAGGAGAGCCGCCCAGCACGAAAGAAAGTGCAGCCTGCCCAACGATGGCACCGCCCACACGGAGAGCTGTCACCACAAGATGACGCAACAAAAAGAAACACAGATTCCCGTGCTGCTGACAACAACAGAAGCGGACAAAGAAGATGATGCAGCAAATAGATACAGAGAACAGACAACCAGGGTGGGGTGGGGGGAGGGGAGAGAAATAAATCTTTTAAAAAAAAAAAACAAGACACTGGATGAGCACAAAGAAGAATTTGAAAGCATACATAGAAAAATAGCACATCTTATGGAATGAAAGGTGCAATAAATGAAATTTTAAAAACATTGAAATCATATAATAGCAGATTTGAGGAGGCAGAAGAAAAACTGGTAAGCTTGAAGAAATGACCTCTGAAAGTGAACATACAAAAGAACAGATGAAGAATGGAAAAAATTGAACAAGTTCTCAGGGAAGTAAATAACAGCCAAAAGCATGCAAACATGTGTGTCAAGGGTGCCCCAGAAGGAGAAGAGAAGGGAAAAGGGGCAGAAAGAATATCTGAAGAAATAATGGTAGAAAATTTTCTAACCCTATTGAAGGATAGATATATCAATGTCCTAGAAGCACAACGTACTCCCATCTGAAAAAATCCGAACAGACCAACTCCAAGACACATACTCACCAGAATGTCAAATGCCAAAAACAAAGAATTCTGAGAATAGCAAGAGAAAAGCAATGCATAACATATAAGGGATATCCAATAAGATTAAGTGCTGATTTCTCATCAGAAACCATGGAGGCAAGAAGACAGTGGTCTGATATATTTAAGATACTACAAGAGAAAAACTTCCAACCAAGAATCTTATATCCAGCAAGACTGTCTTTCAAAAAGGAAGGCGAGATTAGAATATTCACAGTGTGAAACTGAGAAAATTTCTAAGCAAGAGACCAGATTTTCAGGAAATACTATAGGGTGTCCTAGAGCCTACAAAGAAAAGATAGAGAGAGGCCTGGAAGAGAGTCTAGAAATGAAGATTGTATCAATAAAAGTAACTAAAAGTATGAAGAATGGTGAAAATAAAATATGACAGATAAAACTCAAATAGTCAGGAAGAAACTTAACCAATGATGTAAAGTACTTGTATTCAGAAAATGGCAACTCAATGTTAAAAGAAATCAACAAGGCCTAAAAAACTGGAAGAACATTACATGCTCATGGATTGGAAGACTAAATATCATTAAGACGTCAATTCTACTCAAATTGATATACAGGTTCAATGCAATCCCGATAAAAATTACACCAGCATTAAAAAAAAAAAAAATTGAAAACACAATCATCAAATTTATTTGGAAGGGTAAGGGGTCATGAAGACTCAGAAACATCATAAAAAAGAAAAGCAAACCTTCATCTCCAGGCTTTAAATCATATTACTTAGCTATAGCAGTAAAAAAAAAAGCATGGTACTGGCATAAAGACAGACACATAGATCAATGGAACCAAATTTATGGTTCAGAAACAGACCCTCACATATATGGCCAAGTGATTTTTGACTAACCTGTGAAACCCACACAGCTTGGGCAGAACATTGTCCATTCAACAGAATTGGATATCCATAGCCAAAAGAAGAAAAGAGGATCCCTATCTCATACCTTGTCCAAAAATTAACTCAAAATGGATCAAAAACTTAAAAATAAAAGCAAGAGCCATAAATTTTCTAGAAGAAATTGTAGGAAAATATCTTTAAGACCTGGTGGTAGGTGGTGGATTCTTAAAGGAAATAAGAGGAGGACTGAGATGGACTACTAATGTTTAACGTATGTAGAAGTTTTAATTAGCTTTACCGTAAAAGTGTAGAAATGTATAGAGTGGATGGTAACATATAATAATGAGTAATAGCTAGTTTATAAATGGATATGTGGCTGAAAATGGTAGTCTAAGTATGTAAATGCCAGCTGACAGAATGCTAGAGAATAATCTAGAAACTGAATAGCACAATAAATCAAGAGGTGGATGAGAATTGTGGTTGATGGTACAGATGCAGGAGTGTCCTTTGTGAGCTAGAGCAAATGTACATCACTACTGCAGGGTGCTGGGAATGTGGAGAAGCATTGGAAAAATACAGCTCGGGTGACCTATGGACTGTGATTAGCAATAATAATATAATATTCTTGTATCTATGCAAAAGATGTATAGTGTTGATAATGAGGCAGTATGGAAAATGTGACCCAAATGTACACTATGGATATGGTAACAATCAGATGATATTATCTTATCTGTAGCAAATGTTCTACTACAGTATGGTGTGTTGACAGAAGGGTGTTGTTTGGGAATTATGCACATATGCATGATTATTTTATAAGTTTACAACTTCCGTCATAAAAAATGTATTTAAAAAGTAATAGGGTGGGTTGGGGGGGAAACGAACCAAATATAAGATATATTTGGACTATGATTAGTAGTAAGATTTTGACAATATTCTTTCACAATTTGTAACAAATGTCTCATGACAATGCAAGGTGTTGCTGGAGGGCTGATGTACAGGATCCCTTTACGATGTTATGCATGTTTACTTTGTACATTCACAACTTTTACTACACAGTTAATTGTTTCTGTATGTTCATAGATAAATGATATAAAATAATAATAGGGTTGGTGGGGGGAAAATACTTTGGTTCATAGTAATATTTTGACAAAGCTCTTTAATATCAGTTAAAAAGGTTTAACAACCATGCAAGTTATTGGTGGCAGGTTGAGTTATGACAGTCCTGTATGATGTTATATATGATTGGTTTGGAAGGTCGCAACTATTATTACACACTTATTGTTTATGTATGTTTATGTATGAGTGATAAACTTCAATAAATTAATTTTTAAAATTAAAAAATAAAAAATAAAAAATATATATGACAACCATGATATAAAGGATGGGGTGGATAAAGGGGCTTATATTAAAAGTTTTCCACATTTCACATGAAGTGGTACAATATTAACTCTAAGTATGAGATGTATATTATAATCCCTAAGGCAAGCATAAAAATAAATACAAAAAGGCATAGGCAAAAAGCCAATCACGGGAAACAGATATAGTACAAGTGATTGGGCTCCTGTCTACTATACGGGAGGCCTGGGGTTTGATTCCCAGGGCCTCTTGCTGAAGGAAAGCTGGCCCACTCTGCAGCTGACAGCCCGTGCCACGGAGAGCTGGCACAGTAAGATGACACAACAAAGGGAGACTCAGAGGAGAGAAAATAAGAGACACAACAGACCAGGAGCTGAGGTGACTTAAGCAAATGAGTGCCTCCCTTCCATGTCAGAGGTCCCAGGATCAGTTCCCAGTGACTCCTAAAGGGAAGACGATAAAAAGACAAGTAGATATAAAAGAACATGCAACAAATGGACACAGAGAACAGACAGCGAGTGCAGGCAGCAAGGGGGGTGAGAATAAATCAAATAAAGCTTTAAAAAATAAAAGTCCATACTCTGTTTTTGGAGCCTATTTAAAAAAAAAAACAAAAACCAATCACACACTAAAATTGAATAACAGGTAGCTATCCTAATACAGGACAAAACAGACTTTAAATGCAAAACAGTTATAAGATACAAAGAAGGACATTATACATTAATAAAGGGGGCAAAAGACCAAGAAGAAATATCAATCAAATTTATACACCTAACTAGGGTGCCCCAAAATACATAAGGAAAATACTGGCAAAACTGAAGGAAGAAGCAGACATCTTTATATTAATAGTTAGAGACTTCAGTATACCACTCACATCAATAGACAGAACAACTAGATAGAGTGGATCAGTAAGGAAACAGAGAATTTGAACAATATGATAAATGAACTAGAACTAGCATATATACAGACACTGCACCCAAAATCAGCAAGATAAATATACTTCTAAAGTGCTCATGGATATTTCTACAGGACAGACCACATGTTGGGCACAAAACAGGTCTCAATATATTTAAAAGACTGAAATTTTACAAAGCATTTTCTCTGATCATAATGAAATGAAGGTGGAACTCAATAATAGGCAGAGAATGAGAAATAAGAAAATATATGGATTTGGTTTTTGTTTTAAAATATTTTAAATGACTATGAATGCTGCATTGTAATTTATAATAGGTGCAGACTTCTTAGATCACATATCTAGATTTTAGTAAGTGCTTTTGTTTTAAATTGTTTTCTATCAGGAACAAAATCTTTCCAAATATAGAAGTTTTGCGGTACAAAATATGTATTTTTTGTACTATGTAGTGAAACTGACTGCTTCAGAAAACACTTTGATCCAATGGATGTGTCATGATGATGGGAACGAGGGTTGTTGGGGGGGGGGAGAGGGGGGGTGGGGGGGGTGGGGTTGAATGGGACCTCACATATATATTTTTAATGTAATATTATTACAAAGTCAATGAAAGAAAGAAAGAAAGAAAGAAAGAAAGAAAAGAAAGAAAGAAAGAAAGAAAGAAAGAAAGAAAGAAAGAAAGAAAGAAAGAAAGAAAGAAAGAAAGAAAGAAAGAAAGAAAGAAAGAAAAGAAAGAAAGAAAGAAAGAAAGAAAGAAAGAAAGAAAGAAAGAAAGAAAGAAAGAAAGAAAGAAAGAAAGAAAGAAAGAAAGAAAAGAAAGAAGAGAAAGAAAGAAAGAAAGAAAGAAAGAAGAAAGAAAGAAAGAAAGAAAGAAAGAAAGAAAGAAAGAAAGAAAGAAAGAAAGAAAGAAAGAAAGAAAGAAAGAAAGAAAGAAAGAAAGAAGAAAGAAAGAAAGAAAGAAAGAAAGAAAGAAAAGAAAGAAAGAAAGAGAAAGAAAGAAAGAAAGAAAGAAAGATAAGAAAGAAAGAAAACACTTTGAATCTTCCAGTTAAATAGGTATGTTGGAAAGTTGTCCAATAAAATGAAAGAAGTTGAAAATTTGGAAGGAATTCTGGTTACAGGCCCTTACTAAAGATGGAGTTGACTTAATGGAGAGTTACACTGATAGAACTGGAGATGTCTGAAGAGCAAGTTATTGCATGTTACAGGAGAATCCAAATCAGATGAAAAAGTAGCCTTGAACAATGGACAAAAAATTAGCTCAATTTAACAACTGGTTTACAGGTTATCACAATTGCAGGCACAGTAGGTATGCTGGACATATGCTTAGTTGGTTCAGGGACTATGCAGAGCGTCCTGTATCTGCTTGAACACGTAAATGTATGCAGTTGGATACAACAGGGAATTTGGTACCTGCAGAGAATGTTAGCCATAAAACGTTATCACCTTAAGAGGAACCTTCAAGTAAGGAGCTTTCTAACAGACGTCCTTCACAGCTGAAAAATATACCTCAGAACAAGTCACTCATGACTTTCCTGTAAGAGGAAAATAAAATCTTTCTCTCAGATCAGGAAAAAAAAAAGAAAGAAAGAAAAAGCTATATGGAGGGGAGAGGATATGGCTCAAGCAGTTGAATGCCCACCTCCCACAAGGGAGGTCCCAGGTTCGGTTCCTAATGACTCCTGAAAAGAAGAACAAAGAACAAGCAAAACAAACAAAAAAGCCAACTAGGGAAGGCCGATGTGGCTCAGTGGTTGAGTACCAGCTTCCCACATACAAGGTTCCCAGGTTCAATCCCTGGTACCTCAAAAAATAATAAAATATAAAGTCTTAAATTTATATATATATAGATTTATATATAGGGAGGTAAAAAACACATTCAAACAATCAATGAGTGAATGAAGAAATAAGAAATGAAATCAGGGAAATGGACTTTGGCCCAGTGGTTAGGGCGTCCGTCTACCATATGGGAGGTCTGCGGTTCAAACCCCGGGCCTCCTTGACCCGTGTGGAGCTGGCCATGCGCAGCGATGATGCGCGCAAGGAGTGCCATGCACGCAAGCATGTCCCCCGCATGGGGGGAGCCCCACACGCAAGGAGTGCGCCCATGAGGAAAGCCGCCCAGCGTGAAAAGAAAGAGCAGCCTGCCCAGGAATGGCGCCACCCACACTTCCCGTGCCGCTGACGACAACAGAAGGGGACAAAGAAACAAGACGCAGCAAATAGACACCAAGAACAGACAACCAGGGGAGGGGGGGGGGGGGAATTAAATAAATAAATAAATCTTTAAAAAGAAAAAAGAAAAAAAAAAAGAAATGAAATCAGTAAATATCTCGAGATGAATGAAAACTAAACATGGGGCAAAAGACTTGAATAGGCATTTTCCAAAAAGGAAATAAAAATGACAAAAAAAAAAAACAACACATGAAAAGATGTTCAGTATCACTAGCTATTAAGGAAATTCAAATCAAAACTAAAATGAGATATCATTTCACCCCTATTAGAATGGCCACTATTAAAAAAGCAGAAAAATTAAAAAGCAGAAAGCCACAAGTGTTGGAGAAGATGTGAAAATAACAGAATATTTATTCACTGTCGGTGAGATGTAGAATGGTATGGCCACTGTGGAAGACAGTTTGGTGGCTCCTAAGGAAGTTAAATATACATCTTCCATATGATCTGGCAATCCCACTACTCGGTATCTACTTAGAATAAAGTCAGGGACACAAACAGTCATTTGTATACCGATGTTCACAGCGGCATTATTCACAGTTGCCAAAAAATGGAAACAAGCCAGGTACCCATCAACTGAGGAATGGATAAACTAATTGTGGTATCTTCATACAAGGGAATATTATTCAGCTGTAAGAAGAAATGTGATACATATGACAATATGGATGAACCTTGAGGACATTAGGTGAGTGAAACAAGTCAGGACAAAAAAAGGACAAATATTATATGATCTCATTGATATGATATAATGAGCAAACTCAGGAGTTAATAACTAAAATATAAGACACCAGAAGATAGAATGAGGATAAAGAACGGGGAGCTAATGCTTAATTTGTGCAATTTGTAATAACTTTGATTGTAAATGTTTGGAAATGGATAGAAGTGATGATAGCACATTATAATGACAGTAATTAGCAGCACAAATATGTGGGTATGATAATGGTTGAAAAGAAGGGTTATGTATGTCACTAGAAGAAAGCTAAAAGATGAAAATGGGAATGTTTAGCATAGTAAACCCCTTTGTGAACAATGAGTGTGGTTAACAGTACAAACATATGAATGTTTTTCCATGAATCTGAACAAATGTCCATTACAAGATGTTAATAATAATGTGGTATTTGGGCAAAAAATACACCTAAAGCAAACTATGGGACTACAGGGGGACAGTAATATATTACTATTTTTCCATCAACTGTGGGAGAAAAAAAAAATTATGGCTAATTGAAGAAACCAGACACAAAGTACTACATACTGTTTGACTCCATCTATACAAAATGTAAATATAAATAGATTTACAGAGACAGAATTCCATTATTGTGTTATGTATGGCAAGGGAAGGATAGAGGGATTGAGAGATGACTACTAGGGGTTAGAGGTTTTTTCTTCTCGAGTAATGAAAAGGCTCTAATATTGATTCCAGTGATGAATGCACAATTCTGTGACTACACCAAAAGTTACTCAATGTACACTTTAGATCAGGGGTTCTTACATTTTTTGTTCCAAGAACTCCTCTGCCAGTCAGGTGAAAACCACAGACCCCCTTACTAAGTCACACCATCCTGCATATTATTTAATAAATATATCACACCCCCACCAAAACATCCCCACAAGAATAATGTTCTTTTTTAATTTCAATTCAAGTTCACGGACCCCCTGCTAAAAAAGTACCTGCTTTAGGATGGACTATTATGGTATATGAATATATTTCAATAAAAGTGCTTTAAAAATGGAATACCAAAACAATATTCAATAATCCAAAACCCTGCAGAAAGGGAGAAACAAAAACAAAAAACAAACAGAAAACATTTTAAATTGTGAACCTAATCCAACCATATACACAATAAAAAATATATTTTTAATGGTCTAAACACTCCATTGGCAGAGATTGTCAAAGTGGATAAAAAAGGAAGAACCAATCATATGCAGGCCACATGCATGTTGAATATAAAGATGCAGACAGATTGAAAAGAATATACTACACAAACAGTAAACCTAAGTAAACTAGTATGATTATGATATTATCAGATAAAATAGACTTCAAGGCAAACCAGAAGGATAAAAGGGACATTTACTAATGATCAAAGGATCATATACAAAATGTAAGGCTTATAACAGAGACACCAAAATACATGAACTAAAAATTGACAGAATTAAAGAGGAGAACAGACAATTCTAAAATCATAGTAGGAGATTTCAGTATCCCTCTCAGTAAGTAAAGAACTAGACCAAAAAATCAATAAAAACATAGATTTGTACAATGCCATCAACCAACTAGATCTAATTCACATTTATAGAATACCCAAAATATGAGAATATACATTCTTTCAAGTGTACACAGAATATTCACTTATAATTATATATGTATATATATAAATCATATTCTGATTCGTAAATGAACTTAACAAATCAAAAATTAAATCAAAGTCATTCTCTGACTATAATGGAGAAAGGACTAACAGATTTCTAACAGAAAATCTCCAATACTTGGAAATCAAATAACAAACTTCTAAATAAACCCTAAGTCAAAGAGGAAATATCAGTGGAAGTTAGAAAATATTTTAATCTAAATAACAAAAATACAACATATCAAGATTTGTGGGATGCAGCTAAAGAGCTGATCCGAAGAAATTTTATATCATTAAAAGTCTTATTGGGAAGCGGACCTGGCCCAGTGGTTAGGGCATCAGCCTACCACATGGGAGGTCCGCGGTTCAAACCCCAGGCCTCCTTGACCACTGTGGAGCTGGCCTATGCACAGTGCTAATGCACGCAAGGAGTGCCATGTCACACAGGGGTGTCCCCCGCGTAGGGGAGCCCCACACCAAAGGAGTGTGCCTCATAAGGACAGCCGCCCAGCGCAAAAGAAAGTGCAGCCTGCCCAGGAATGGCATCGCACACACAGAGAGCTGACACAGCAAGATGACGCAACAAAAAGAAACACAGATTCCCATGCCGCTGACAACAACAGAAGCGGGCAAAGAAGAACACGCAGCAAATGGACACAGAGAACAGATAACTGGGGTGGGGGGCGGGAAGGGGAGAGAAATAAAATAAAAATAAATCTTAAAAAAAAAAAAAAGTCTTATATTGGGAGAGTGTGAACTACAATGTAAACTATGGTCCATGCGGTGTGGCAGTGCTCCAGGGTGTATTCACCAAATGCAATGAATGTGCCTTACTGATTGAAACGGGATGTTGATGTGGGAAAAGTTGGGGGGGGGGGTTCGAGTGGGGTTATACGGGAACCTCTTATGTTTTTTTAATGTAATGTTTTGTGTAATCTACTTATCTTTTTTAAAAAGACAATAAAAATGTTTTAAATAAAATAAATAACAGAAGGTGTGAAAATAGTAAATTGAAGATCCCACCTCAAAAACCTAGAAAACAAGCAAAATAAACACAAAGAAAGCAGAAGGAAAGAAAAATAATAAAGAGAAGAAATCAATGAAATCTAAAATAAAAATTAGAGAAAATCAATGAAACGAAAGATGGTTATTTGAGAAGATCAATAAAATTAATAAACTTCTATTAAAACTGACAGAGTAAAAAGAGAAAAGACACAAATCACCAGCATCAGAATTAAAGGAAGGGTAACACTAAACACCCCACAGACATTAAAAGGGAATATTACTGCTATGGATTCCATTGTGTCCCCCAAAAAACCATGTTCAAGTCTAGCCCTCAATCCTGTAAATGTGAACTTATTTTGTAAATAGTATCTTTGATGACATTATTAGTAAAGATGAGGCCCAACTGAATTAAAGCAATGTGACTGCTGTCCTTCTAAGCAGAGAAAATGTGGCCACAGTAAGAGACAGAAACACTGAGAGTGATGGCCACTTGACAGAAGCAGAAATTGAGTTATGCCATGGATTACCAGCAAGCAACTGATAGAACCTTGCAGATTTCAGAGGAATCAGGGCTCTGCAAACATCTTGATCCTCAGATTTATATGCCCCAGAACTGTGAGACAACGCATTTCTGTTGTTTAATCCAACAAGCCTGTGGTACTTTCTTACAGCAGTCCTGGCAAACTAAGACAGCTATAAACAACTCTACTCTTAGAAATTTGACCATTTAGATAAAATGTACAAATTCCTCAAAAACCACAAACTACCAAAATCACTCAAAATCACTTATGAAAGAAATCACAACGAAAGAAATTAAATTCAGAGATTCAAACTTTGCCAAAAAGAAATCTCTAGGCCCAGATGGTTTCACTGAAGAATTCTATCAAATACTGAAAGAATAATTCTACACAATCTCCTCCAGAAAACAGAAACAAAGGAAATTCTTCCCAACTTATTTTATGAGGCCAGCATTACCCCGATTCCAAAACCAACCAAGGGCTATTCAAGAAAAAGAAAACTAAAGACCAACATTCCTCATGATCACAATTGCAAAAAACTCATAAAATGTTAAACAGAATTCAGCAATGTAGAAAAAGAATAATACATATTATCAGGTGGACTTATACTGAGAATGTAAGGTGGATGACAAAGTTCAACACTGATTCATGATCAAAACTTTCAGCTAGGAATAGAAGGGAACTTCCTACAAAATATCTGCAGCTAACATCATACAAAATAGTGAAACATGGAATGCTCTTTCCTTAAGATCAATACATCAAAGATATACACTTTCACAACCCCTATTCAACATCAACTTAATAAGAAGTTTGAGTCAACCTAATAAGACAAATAAAAGAAATAAAATACGTATAGATTGTAAATGAAGAAATAAAATAGCCTTTTGCAGACAACAGTATTTTCTACATAGAAAATTCAGGGTAATTTTCAAAGTGAGTTTAGCAAGGTTGCAGGTCAGTGCATAAAAATATCTACTAGAAACACACAATTGGAAATTGTCTAAAATACTATTTAAAACACCTGCAAAAAAGAAATACTTAGATATTTAGATATAAATCTAACATAACATGTACAAGTTTTTTTTGCTGAAAACTATAAAATGCTGGTGAAAGAAATCAAAGTAATCCTATATAAATGGAGATACATACCATGATCAAGTATTGGAAGGCTCAACATAGTAATGATATTACTGCTTCCCAAAATAATTTATAAATTTATATACTTTCTCCACACTACAAGCCAAATGATCTTTTCGAAATGTAAATCTGACCAAGTCAAACCTGCTAAACTCTCTGCAGTTTCCCATTCTTCTTAGAAAAACACAAAATTCCCTTGATATGATTTACAAGGCCACGAATTTCTAGGCTCCTACTAAAACTCTGTAGCCTCATCTTGAACAATACTCTTCTTTTCACTCCATCTAAACTCATCACACTCCCTCCTACCAAAGGACTTATGCACATAATATTTCCTCTACCTGATATACTCTTCCCTTCCTTCTTTTGCTAATTCCTACTTATTCTCTGATTTCAGTTCAATCTATACTTCTTCAAGGAAGCCTCCCCTGACTTTTCTAACTAGTTCAAATCCCTTTATTATAGGCTTCATAGCCCTGTAAACTGATCTTTATTGCCCTTGTCACCACTGTAACCTTTGCATTTGAATGCCTGATTATATTTAAGTGTAATTTATGTGATAGCCATAGTTCCATGAAGGCAAGAAATGTATCTATTTGCTCCCTACTATATCCCCAGAACATAGTAAAACAAGAACTCAACAAATATTTGCTAAATAAGTAAATGTATTATTTATTCTTCATATCCACCCTAAGAGATATGTACAATTATTTTCCTCACTTCACAGATGGTAAACTGTCTTAAATTACACAGCTATCAGGTAAATATTCTGATTCCATTCAAGGAATTCTAATTCTGAGGACTAAGATATTAATTATATTCTACTGCTGTTCAAATTTAGCAAAATTCTAAACAAGTCCTTATTCATGTAGGAGCAAATCTTCATAGTATATGCATTGCTTTAGTATTCATTTGTTCAACAAATATTTATAGAGGACCACTAAGTATCAACCACTAGGGTTATAGGGTAAACAGGACAATGTTCTTGGAGCATACATTCATAATACAAATACTTATTGAGTACTTTCTACACGCCATCCACTGTGCTAGGTAAGGGAAAGTCTAAAAGGTGACCAAAGCATTAAATAATTACACCAAAAATAAACTTCTTTTACAAGTAACAAGCGCTATGAAGGAAAAGTTTCTGTATGGAGACAATCCATACAGAAACCTAAACCTAGCATGGAATATTAGAGAGGTTCCTGGGAAGCAGATGTGACTCAAGTGACAGAGCTTCTGCCTACCATATGGGAAGACCTGGGTTTGATCCCTGGGGCCTCCTGGTGAAAAGAAGAAGAGAAAGCATGCCTGCATGGCAAGCCAGTGCCCATGTGAGTGCCCCCATGGTAAGCCAGTGCCCACACGAGTGCCCACATGGTGAGCCAGTACCCTGCGCAAGTGAGTCATGCAGCAAGATGATGACACATCAAAAGAGAGAAAAGGGGAGAGTCAAGGTGAAGCAGAAACCAGGAACTGAGGTGGAATAATTGACAGGGAACTTCTCTCCCCATCGGAGATCTCTAGGATTGAATCCTGGTAAATCCTAGAGGAGAGAAAATGAGAAAAGAAGACAACACAGACAGCAAAAACAGCAGGGCGGGAGGAGGGGAAAGGGGGAAAATAAATAAATCTTTTAAAAAAGAGAGAGAGAGGTTCCTAAAGAAGCATTGTTTAAGCAAAGACCTGGAGTGTAATTATGCATTATCAAATTGGAAAGTAATGTAAAACACTATTATGCAAAGGAGTTAGGGAAAAAGCAATTCAATGTTTCCCAAGAGATGGGTGGACCAAGAGTTGCAAAATCAGGTAGAGATGTATATATAAATGCAATATCAAATACCTTTAGCCATAAACAATATTACCCTCCATATCAGGGATCTGCGAACTACAGTATGTGGGACAATTCACAACCTTTTTTTGGGTCCTTGAGCTAAGAATGGTTTTTACATTTTTACAAGGCTATAAATAAGAGATTTAACAGAGGCCATATATGACCTACAAAACCTAAAATATTTACTTTCTAGACCTTTACAGAAAAGGTTTGCTAACCCCTGTTTGATATGCTATAATCAATTAAAATATAATAATGAAGCCTAATACTAACAAATTCATTAAAGATTATTCTACCTGAACACAAAACTAAGTACTTTATATATCATACATATCATTTTCAAAATTGAAGGTTTGTGGCTAAACATATAAAAGTACAACATCTAAAAGTACCAAGTTACAATCAGCTACATAACAGACATATTTGACTTTAAGTGTTCTGTCAATACATGTTTGAATAATATAAATACTTTTATCATTAAGACAGTTAACAAGATGTGTAAAAATTGGTTCAGGTAATAATGTGGCTATACTTAAAACCAAATATACATCTTTTCATATTTTAGCTGAAAAAAATAGCATAAAACATCTATAGAATGAAAGTCTAAGTCAATATTATTTTGAAAAGTAATTGTTATACAATAATAGGACAAGCTATATACTTACCAAGATTTTTTTCAATTCTTCAAGTTTTACTTCTATGTTATTTTTAAACTTAGTCATCTCTTCTAAAATAAGCAAGAGAATATATATGTGTTAAAAGTTGGATTAAAAGAATAGGAAAGGAAAGGGAAGAAATAAGAATAATACTATTTGAAAGGGAAGAATCAAAAGAGATTAATAATGTAACTAGAGTACCATAAAGCACAACGGAAGTACAAATCTAACTATACAAAAATAATAATGGATAAATATAAATATTATTGTAAAAGTAATTCCACAGCCAAATGACTATCCAAAATGTATACAGCAAAAAAAAAGCAAAGTATCTGAATTAAATATATTTTGTATGAAGATACCCAGAATGCACCTCTACATTTAACTCATTGCTTTCTAAACATTTGGTCTTTTAATCTTCATTCCAAATTTAAAAGGATAAGTGAAGTGGTCCTCCTTTCTCATGCTCAGACGATGCACTGTATTTTAGATTTCAAAATTCCCATCTCCCCAGAGACTTAAACTGTTACATTTAACAATATATACTGACTCTTAGTGAAGGAACCTTTAATTTCTATCCCATCTAACCCCATTTGAATATTTTTAAAAATATCAGATTGAACTTTCTGCCCTTTCACACTACTGTCAAATTTTTTACTTTGCTTTGCAAACAAATTTCTGGTTTTATCTACATGTTTCTTTCTTAACCACATGCAAAAGCAATGCCTTTGCATGTGATTTAGGGTTTAAATTTTCTATCTTCAAAAATCAAATTAAAAAACTATCTCATATATATGATATATATGTGATATATATATCATACATATCAAAACTACAATGAGATATCATTTCATACCTATTAGACTGGCCGCTATTATAAAGTCAGAAAACTGTAAATGTTGGAGATGATGTGGAGAGATAGGGACGCTTACCCACTGTTGGTGGGAATGAAGAATGGTATAGCCACTGTGAAGGATTGTTTGGCAGTTCCTAACAAGTTGAATATAGATGTGCCATGGGACCCAGCAATACCACTGCTAGGTATACCCAGAAGAACTGAGAGAAGTGGCATGAATAGATATCTGCACACCAATGTTCATAGCAGCGTTATTCACAATAGCCACAAGCTGGAAACAACCCAGGTGTCCATCAACTGATGAATGGATAAATTGTGGAGTAAACACACAATGGAATATTATGCAGCGAGAAGAAATGAAGTTATGAAACATATGACAACATGGATGAAACTGGAGGACATTATATTGAGTGAAGCAAGCCAGAAACAAAATGAAAAATACTGTATGATTTCTCTATTATGAACTAAATATATTATGTGAAATATAAATATATTATGTCAAATATGCATATGGGTAGAATTGTATATATATGACCACTTTTCCTTGAAGTTGAACAAATGTAAGTTAATATCAGACAAAAAAAATTATATTAAGTGAAGGAGATAAGATGCAGAGTACTACATATTATGTGATTCCATGTACATAAAACATAAATATAAATCAATTCATAAAGATGAAAGATTAGTTGTTATTTAGGTCTAAGGAAGGATTGCTAAAGAGTTTGGAGTCTTTCTTTTTGGAGTAAACAAATTGTTCCAGCATTTTTAAGATGATGAACGTATAACACTGTGATTATACTAAAAGCCATTGATTATATACTTTGGATAGAACAGCCAGAAACAGCAGCTATGTACAGTGGGGGAAGCATAGAGAGACTGAGAGATGAGGAATTTTCTTGTTTTTTTCTTTGTTTATTATTATTAATATTGAAATAATGAAAATGCTCTAATAATGACTGAAGTGATGAATACACAACTACATGATTATAGCAAATACCACTGATTGTACACCTTGAAGGAACTGTTATGCTTTACTAATATGTATCAATGAAATTAATTTTTTTAAAAATTCAAATGACAATCTGATGTTTTTCTTATCAATAACTTTGTATTTTTGCCTACTGTCTAAAAGATGTTTTCTTTTTCCTTTTTTTCCAAAATTTAACAAATTTATTTTCCCAGCAAAAAAGCAAAAACAAAAAACACTGGCAAATGATAGAGGAGAAAGTATATTTCATTCTGAAGTAGCACTTAGGTTTTTATAATCACCTAATATTATTAAAGTATACATATTATTCTCAAAATCTTACCCAGTTCACTTGATTTTTTCTGAAACTCCATGGTAAGTATTTTCAACTGATCTTCATTTTTTCCCAATCTTGTAAAAAATATTATTTTACAATGTAAAATATTCTTTTACTCAGAATTCATCTAGTAACTAAAATTGGTGCAATTTAGCAAGTGTTACATCTTAGCTCACATTCATCCTCTCAATTACTAAGCATCACTGGGAACACACTGTGCCAACTATTGTGACATTATAAAATAAGATTTCACTATTATAAATATAATGACTGTATACTAATTGCATCTACATTAAACCTTAAAGCTCATGGTTATAGTTTTGTCTCCTAGCTATTGTTAAAAATCAATTAATACATTCTAGAACTTCAAAAGAAATTGCATATGTAATTACTGTTACATTTAATTCTGCCTTAGGAACAATATAAATATGAGAACTTGTATAATTTGTTTAACTTATCTTGCTTTCTATTTCCTCATCTATAAAACAGATCACTGGGACAGATGACACCTAAAATTTGAAACTGGCCAGGACAGATCAATCAGGTATACCTAAGATTAGAGGACCTAGAAAAGCTGGATTTTCTTCTTTCACCACATATGAGCAATGGAGAAAAAATATTGCTAGGCACAGACCATGATTTCACAGAATTACCAGACTTAATTAACCCTGATGCTAATAAAGCAAAAATAACTACCTAGGTCTCATAACATAGCTGTAGATGAATATTTTCTTAATATAAATTAGTGAAAAATTGAGCAAATCTTTAATAAAGTTTCAGACAAACTGCTGTTTAGATGAAATACAAATGAATAGTTCGTTTTATATATGGTTAGTCTACTTGTTAATAATTCTTCCATTCATTCAACAAAAATCTTTGAGCACCTACTCTACTAATCAGGCTAATCTCAAAAATCAGAAAGTTCATAAAACCCAGTATAAAGCAAATGCACAATCTAAGAAATTATTTCTATGAAGCTAATAATAATCTACAATTTCATTAAATATGTCATATTATTCCATGAGCACTTATAAACTTGTCTATATAACTTGATTCTATGACAAAGCAAGCATGGGATCTGTCTTTTCCTAGGATACTTTCTCACCCCATCAAACTTTTTTTTTGAGGTACCAGGGCCAGGGACTGAAACCAGTACCTCATATGTGGGAGGCAGGCATTCAATCACTGACCCACATAGGCTCCCCTGAGTTGGTTTCTTCATTTACTTGTTTATTATTTACTTTCTTATTTTTAGGAGGCACTGGGAACTGAAACCAGCCCTTCCCTCATGGGAAGCAGGTGCCCAACCACTTGAACCACATCTGCTCCCCATTCAAACTTTTAAAATGTATTCCTACCTTATGTATCAAAAGAGACTTAGTTACAGTTGTTATAAGAAATTACAAGTCAGTTGAAAATGAACAAAATGGCACAGAATATTTGAGGTAAAAATTTTTATTCAGCTATTTAAATAAGAAATATTTTTACCTTTGCTCTTCTGTTGCCAGTAAGTCTTTCAAGTTGGAGATAGTAGTTTTAAGTTCAGTAACCACAAATGAATGAGCAGCTTTAGCTTTGTTAAATTCATCCATTTGAGCTTCCTTTTCTCCAGTGAGCTGACATACTGTTTTTGTTGCTATTTGTAAATCTTCCTCTAAAGTCTTTTGAGTAGTCTAATTGAAATGAAGTACAAAAAATTGAAATGAAGTACAAAACAAAAGCAATGATTCAAAGGCCTAAAGAGAAAAATAAACCTAAACTCATGTGTTTCTGTAAATTTTCTGCTAACCCCGCTGACCAATCTGGGATACCTACCCACTATTCTTATTTCAGTTCACCAATCTTCCAAAGCCCACATATAGTCCCAACTCCTCCAATGGAGGTTGCCTTCCTAGCCAATCCATTTTGTAGTGTTCTTTCAATTCTTAAAACTATTACAGCTCTTCAGTGCCTAAGTAGCTCTGTTGGTACCTAGCATAGTCTTACACTTTAATTATACTTCTATGTATTTTATACAGTGTCCCTAATTAAACTACTGCCATTTTGTAGACTGGAATTGCTTCTTCTCTATTTGAAGCTCCAGGTCCTTGGATTCAATAAATATTTGTTAACTAATGGATAGTGTGAGACTTATTACATACTAATAAGTTTTTAAATCATACCACACTTCTTTGCAAAGACATTTTCATATCTTCTAGTTCTGATGTCAAATGATCCTCCTTCTCTTTTGATTCTTTTAAGTTATCATTCTGTAAATCTAAAAGAGGAAGTTATAGATATGGTAGTACTTTAAAAGAAAATACATACCAAGGAAAATGTTATTGATAACACTCTTTCTCCTCCATGAGATAAACCAAAATGAAGAAGAATTATGCAAAAACAGATGTACTGATATTGGTCATCATCAACCTTAACTGATGTATTTTCAAGATTATTATCTCCAAATTGTCAAAGATGAATTAATAAGAACTATGCAGCATTTTTATAACAGCAAAAAAGTAGAAACCTAAAATCCAGTAGGGAATAAATTAAATTGTGGAGGTACATGAATACAATAGTTTATAGTGTAGTCACTGAAAATGATAATATAGACCCTTAATAGTTTATTGCTTATGTGGAAAGATATTCTAAATTATAGTAGAATCAAAAGAGGTTAAAAACAATATTGATATAAACAATGCAGGTAAAAAGGAAAGGATATCCACTAAAATAGTAATTTACCTCCTAACAGTAAAGTTGTTGAAATTTTTATTTTTGTCTATCTTGATTTTTAATCAATAGAATGGCCACTATTAAAAAGATAGAAAACTACAAGTGTTGAAGAGGATGTGAAGAGACAGGAACACCTTCACACCACTGATGGGAATGTAGAATGGTACAGCCTCCGTGGAAGTCTTTTTGGCAGTTCCTAAGGAAGATAGATATAGATCTGCCATGTGACTTGGCTACTGCAGGTACATAAACAGACATTTACACACCAATGCTCACAGCAGCATTATTCACAACTGCCAAAAG